>NC_052354.1:10440326-10545789 GCF_009727055.1 Benincasa hispida
AGACAGAAGGGTCAGACTGTCGGATAGGCTTGGGCCAGTCTTGAAGATTCTGTGATTCCAGTCAAACCACGAGGATTTCTGAGTTCAAATTTTAGGGTAAGCTTTCTGAGACATTTTAGAATATTTTTGTAGAAGAAAGTATCTCAAAATAAGATTCAGAACTATGAGGAATCTAAGCTGTAAATTGAATCTGGATTCTAGGGGTGAAAAAGGAGCCCGAGGTAGAAAAGGGAGCTACTAGAGTGAAAAGCTCCTAAGCAATCAAGGTGAGTGGCTAAAACATTTTGACTAAAACATTTGCTTAAAATGTTTGATTACAACGTGTTATAGAAAGCATGTTTTAAAGAAGATTATTCTCATGCCAGCTAGTTTTATGAAGTAATTTCCAAGCAAACCATGAGTTATGTTTTAAACGCATGCATGTGTGAGAAATTTTTGAAAAGAGACTTATATGTGTTAAATATACTTAGCATGCGTTAGTACCTTTAAAGCCGTGTTTTTATATGTGTTATACTTTATATGCTTTAAAGAGAGAAATTTGTTTATGACTAGTTTTATTTAAAACGTGATACCGAAGGACGTTTGAGAAGGTATCTGCCCAACTAGATACCGAAGGACTTTGAGAAGGTATCTATTGGTACTGAAGGACGTTTGAGAAGGTACCAAACCAACCAGATACTGAAGGATGTTTGAGAAGGTATCTGAGTAGAAGTACCTAAGGTATGACGGTACTTAGTATGGCCACGTGCACGTAGGTAGTTAGAGTCAGAGATTGAGCAAAAGGGTTCTCTATTGACTAGCAGTTGGTGTTGGGATTGTTTTATCCATAGTAAGAGTTATTCTCAACTGAAAATAGTTTTACTGTTTTATGATTAAAACAACTTTATATGTTTTATGCTTGAAAAATGTTTATACTGGAATACAAGTACTGTAGAAGCTTATATTTCAGTTAAACTCTTTATTGAGATTTTGCATGAGAATCAATTACCTTTATTAAGTCACTCACTGGGCGCAAGCTCACCCTGTTTTCAAATGTTTTCTCCCCCCCACCCCAACAGGTAGCGGTCAAATCCTCTGAAGATAGCTCTGCCACTAAAGGATAAAGAGATTTATAACCCGTCTGTTTAGGTGGTTACTGTTAATATTGTACACATGTTACTGTTGTTCATATAGGGACTAGATTTTTTGGGTTTTGGGACCTGTGAATCTAGTGTTGTAATGACTCTAAATATGTTATGTTTCTAAATTAATAAATTTTGGCCTAAAGATATTCCGTTGTATATGAGTTTTATATTGGTATCAGAGTTATTCTGCAATAGTTAGTAGGCAGTAAGTGTCAGCCACCGGATTGATAACTGCTGCAATCATGCCCTTTCCTAGGCTAAGAGAGTGGTCTGCGGTGGGGTGTGACAGTTCCCAACTCCTCAGTCAGACGAATCCCCTAAATGGGAGACTTATTGAGTTGGCAATCTGGCCACTCTCATCCACACAAATCAAAGGACCGCTTTCATGAGCACGAGTTCATAACTCACTTAGAATTCAGGTCATGTCATCGTTTAGCAAAATGCGGCACGCCATGCGATCGTTTAGGAAAGCTAAGTGATGTTTAAGGACAGGCGTGCGATCGTTTAGGCATTGGTGTTCGATCGTTTAGACAATGAGCTACTATCGTATAGGCTCTCAAGCTAGGTGATCATTATCTTTTCACACCGATTGCGAAATTTCGAACTTTTTGCCAAATGAAATCAATTTTCATTTTATTCTTCTGTTACAATAACCAAATGCAGCTGCTCCCACTAACGCACGATTGAGGAGAATAATACGACCAATTATCTCATAATTAACCAATTTAATAATTAATGAATATAATCATATTATATTCTTACCCTATAGTTTGATCTTATATATCTACTATTGTAATTTCTCCTCCACTTGATATAAATCATATTTATATCTAATTTCCTCCAAAATGGTGTATCTTATACATTTAGCCAATTATATCATACTATAATTAACCAGTTCAACTATATCATATATAATAGAACTCCCTCTTGTCAATTTGAACATTTCAAACTGGCCCAAACACTGATTCTCGATTTTATCCAAGCTACTCAGGGGACCTAATGGACCTGTGGCTCGAAGCTCCAATGGTACGTGAATAGATGACTAAACTCTTTAGCCACGAGATCCACCATCCGCTAACTATCAGGCATTCCACTAAAGACCAACAGCTGAACTCTTCTTACCACAGATATATTTTTTTGTCCATCGGATATAACCAATCATGAGTACGATGACCCTTCACAGATGCTCGTAAGTACAGCTGGGCCAATTTACCGTTTTGCCCCTATAGTTACATCTCACTCCCTATGTACCACTGATTCCTCTAATAAAAAATATAACATAGTCCAACTATGTGTGAACACCTCTCGGGCCAAGAGAAGGTGTGTGGCGCCACATCGTTTAAGCCCCGGAATCAGCCCTTAAGGGAGCTATCTATCTACTTACCCCTACTTCAGGGAAGGAGTGAATTCCATCTTGTGTAGCTGAGTTCCCAGCTCCAAAATTAGACGAATCCCCAAAATGGTAGGTTTGAGTCGGCGAGCTGGCCACTCGAACCCATACAAATCAAAGGACCGTCTTTAATGGCAGGAGTTCTCAACTCACTCAGAATTGAGATCATGTTACCTATGGTCATCCTAGTGAAGTGAAGTCTCTGTCATGAATGGTGTTAAATAACGAGATGTTAACACTTCATGGTCAGGTCTTATACAAACTCTTTGTATAGGACGCCCCCGCTCGCATGTCCCCTACACGAATGATCAGGATCAGATTATCTGTGACAAGTCGCAACACTTGTGACCATTCCACAAAGCGGCCCGCATCCGTAACGTTACTAGGATAAGGTTCCCTCCTATATCCATATACTACAGACCATTTTGGTTATCACTCAAGACATGATCCACTTAAATGTCACCATATACATGCTTGAGTTACATACAGATAACCAGGGATTTTATGTTTATTGGTTTATGGTAAAGCAAATCAAACATACAACTGAGCAAAAAAAAGATTTGAAGTAAATATCATATATTATACAACACAAGCGTTCGTACAAACTGTTTACAAACTATAGGACACGAGATTTTAGGGCATCAACCCCAACACTATGGTCATCCTAGTGAAATGTAAGTCTCTATTATTAACGGCGTTAAATAAAGAGACTAATTATTTCGTGGTCAGGTCTTATACAAACGTTTAGGATACCCCAACTCACATGTCTTTACATAAATGATCAGGTTCAGGTCATTTATAACACTTTACAAACTTGTAACACCTACAAAGCGGGTCATATTCGTACTATCATCAGGATAGACTAGGATAAGATACACAGCCTTATCCATCTACTACAGATTGTTTAGGTTATTATTTAAACAAGATCCATATGTATGTCTCTACATACTTGTTTAAATTACATAAAATAACCTAGGATCTTAGTTTATTGGATTGAGTATATGCTTATAAAATAATACTTATTTTATTAACAACAATATGTTTATACAAAGTTTACAAACTACGAGATTACAAGGAGATTTAGGACACCAATCCCAACAACATCATCATGAATTTATTCTAAAAATACAGATGATTCAGTTCTCACTTTAGTTGGTGATGGTCTAATAATTAATTCACCTTGAGAGCAAGTATCACATAATAATTCATTAGATTGAAGAATCTTCTGGCAATGGGTGTCCATTTGAATTCTCAATAATTCTTCTCATCATTAAAGACCCTAAGTGACCCAATCTATCATGCCAAATAGAAAAATATATATGGATTCATGAACTTCAGGTTCATTGTTGCATATGTTTCAATTACTCGTATATGAGTATAATACAATCTAGAAGATAAAGTAGACAACTTTTTCAATATACGTTTTTTCATTTGAGACAGTACAGATAATATATAGGTACTCCACATTATTCTTGTCACACCCCCTCCCAAGTACACTTCTATAACCAGAAAGGAAGCGTGAGGACGATAGATACCACCCTTTTGTGATACCTACTGCCCATCTGAAACTTTTTCACTTACTAAACTTTAAGCCAAGTAAATAAAAACAACTGTTTGGCTAAAATTATTTTATTACAAGCAGTATAATGCTTATACAATCTCCAACCATAATGTAACAATTCAAAACTTTTAGCTATAACTGTTTACATAAACAACTTAAATCTGAAAGTATGGCTATGGCGTGGAAAACCTTGACTTTAGCAGCACCCTAGAACTCCTCTCTTTCGCTACCTCGGAAGAAAACATCAAAGAAAAGAATGAGCTTCACGAAACCCAGTGAGTGACTAACTTTTAAAACATAAGTATTATATAAAACTGATAATAGAACTAAAAGCTTTAACTGAAAACATAAACTTAGGCAACATCATAACAAATCATATATGTACTTAGCTGGACTATTCCACAAGTGAGAGTGGCCCTCTTGCTCAACTCCCAATACTTATACTTAGCCTCCTATCTGAGAGTGAATCCTTTTGTCCGCTCTCTACCTTACTTAACTGCATAACTACTTAGCTGAGAGAATGAGCCCTTTTGTCCAACTCTTCATACTACTCTAGGTTAAGATATGTCACTTTTTGTCCATTACCCTCCACCTAGTCTTCCTCATGCTAACCCAGGTTAAGGTGCGTCACCTTTGTCCATCACCTTACCTCATGCTAACCTAGGTTAAGGTGTGTCACCTTTATCCAACACCTCGCCTAATCTTTCTTGTCCTACGTGCATGTAGATTGGATCCTATCATCAAGACCTATATCTAGACTCAGCTTCTGTACCTTCACTTCTAGTCCTTCAGTACAGAGCTACCCATACATTCTAAGGGAACATTGCGTCAAGGCTCATATCTAGAACCTAGCATTAGTACCTTCAACTCTAGTCCTTCAGTACTGAGTTATTCCTTCTTCCTAAGGAAATATTCTCCTTTTTACTAAGACTTAGCTCTCTTAAGGATCTCTTATTGATGCATACTCTTGATCCTTAAAGTGCATAGCTAAAACATATTTAGTAGTTGTGGTAAAAAGAGTTCAGGTGTTAGTCTTTAGTGGAATGCCTGACAGTTAACGAATGGTGGATCTTGTGGCTAAAGAGTTTAGTCAGCTACTCACATACCGTTGGAGTTTTGAGCCACAGGTCCATTAGGTCCCTTGGGTAGCTTGGATAAAGTCGAGAATCAGTGTTTGGGTCAGTTTGAAATGTTCAAATTGACAAGAGGGAGTTTTATTATATATGATATAATTGGACTGGTTAATTATATATGATATATTTGAATAAATGTTTGAGATACATTATTTTGGAGGAAATTAAATATAAATATGATTTATATCAAGTGGAGGAGAAATTACTATAGTAGATATGTGATATCAAAATATAGGGTAAGAATATAATATGATTATATTCATTAATTATTAAATTGGTTAATTATATGATAATTGGCCGAAAACCTCTCCTTGGTTGTGTGTTAGTGGGAGAATCAGAAGTAGGTTATTGTGACCGAAGAATAAAATGAATGTTTCATTTTGCAAAAAGTTCGAAAATTCGCAATCGGTGTGAAAACATAACGATCGCCTATTTTGAGAGTCTATACGATAGTTGCTCATCGTCTAGACGATCGCACACCAGCGCCTAAAGGATTGCACGCCCGTCTCTAAACGATCGCTTAGCTTTCCTAAACGATCGCATAGTGTGCCCTGTTTTCTAAATGATTGTCTACCATTTATTAAACGATCGCTTAGTAAAACCTACACGATTGTGTAGCTTCTTCTAAACGATAAGCATCCCTGTTATGCGATAGCTCTTTCTCTCCCACTTGCTTATCGTTTACACAATCTGTTTTTTCTCCAACCTCTACCAAATTCACCAAAGACCACACTTTGGATTCTCACTTTGAGAATACTAAGGGCTCCAACTGGTGGGTGTCGTCCCCATTGTACCTGTCTCTTATACACATCTAGATGTGTATAAGAGACAGCCCCACTTCTGCTTGCTTGTGTGTGTTTGTGTAGACGATCGTGTTGCCGCAGCCGACTGATTTGTTGGGCGATAGAGTTCGTGTAGAGGTTCTTTCGATGCGTCTGAGTTCAACGTTTGAATAAGGTCTTCAACTGGTATGAGAACTCTTTCCCTTGTGTTTTATTGTTTGAAGCATGTCGTTAATTAGTGTTTATTTGCATAACTATCTGTTAGAATGTATGTGTTGTATTTCGGTCACAATGAAATCGGAAAGATCCGAACGCACTCATGGATGTTCTTCGTTAAGAGTTCCTACTTTCCCGGCTGTCCCCGATTTCGTGAACACCTCTCAGTTTTCTTCAATTTTGACAGCCCTTATCTTAGAATTTTCTTACAGCAACCCGCATACATAAAATACACTCAATTTATGATATTTTGGCTTAAGAATCACCTGATTTTCACGAGTAGTTTGAGAGAACTTCTCGTTTGAACTTAGTATTATAGTCTGCCCTCAATGCTCGGACAGTACTTATACCTTCTGTCTTCTTGAACAACGCAAAGTCTTGCTATCAACTCATATTTTTCCTAATCAATGCAAGTTCTTCTTCCTTTTGAAGGGAATTTGTGTCATGAACTGAAGTGAAACTTTGTTGAGGTATTTATAAGCCTTTAGGATGCTCCAATGCATGACACATCCTTCTTGTATACTTTTGGAGTGTCTTGACCTCTTTGTGCCACCACCTATTTTCATACCAACTCCTACTTGCATGTAATTTGAGTTTTCTTTCTCATGCATGGTCCAACACATAAGTTCTCTTTTCATGTCCTAAAATGCGCCCACCTCCTTCTTTGGTTATCCGATGCTTCATTTGATTTAGCCACTTGTCCCGGATGAATTACTAACTTAGCCTTACTCTCCAAGTCTCCTCTTTGCATGCCCATTTAATCACATGGCTTAACCATCGCTTGGCTCTCTTTGCACCGTATTAACCTCAAGTCCAATGCAAGCCTTTTCTTGGCCGTTTACTCTCACGCGTGTCCTGCCCTTGAGACCATTGGCCAATAATTCGATCATCCTCTTATCACATGCCACCACAGTAGGTCGCTGAGGCAATTTCCATTTGCCTGAGGCTACTTCTTTTTAGCCACAGAGCACGCATCGTTGAAGCCCTTATTTCTAACCTCAAGATAGTTAGCCATTGCATGGTACCAACGCATAGACCTTTTCTTGCCCTCCTAATGCGATCAACTAACCTCAATTTCCTAGGCACATGGACAAGCTTTGTCACATTCTCTTACCCTTCCATTCCCACATCAATGCTATAGTTAGCTCCATCAACGCTTAGTAGGAACTTATTAACAATAACAAGGCTCACTTTAAATAGTTCATTCATGACAACGCTGCACCATCTCTTTTGCCAAATAGGCTCTTTTCTGCAACGGCATCATACTTAGTCTTCACCTCGACACAGCTCCCAGCCTCATCGCATTGTCTTTGGCATCGCACAGCCCATCCGTCGTACGCCTCATCGCATGTCCAACACCTTGCATGCAACCGAGCACTTCCTTGTTTGCGCATGGCCCTTACTCGATGCATGATGGCTTTTACTTGATGCATGATAGCCATTACTCGATGCACGATAGCCTTTACTCGATGCACGATGGCATTTACTCGATGATATTTTGGTAATTACTCGATGATACTCATGGAAAACTTGATGCCTGATCCCTTCCTCGCTCACGCATACTCAATGCACGATCCTTTTCTAGATCATGCATACTCGATGCACGATTCTTTCCTCGATCATGCATGGATTTTACTCGATGCTTACCTAATGTTTACTTGATTCTTGCCTAGTGTTTACTCAATGCTTGCCTAGTGTTTATTCGATGCTTGGCCACCATCTTTACTGCCAACACTTAACCCAAAATTTCTTCTTACTAGGCTAACTTATAAATACCCAAGAGTCAACATTAACTCAAATATTAAACCCCTCATTTCACCAATCTCAACCAATAATATATTTAAGTAGGGAAAGAGGGTTCGAGTTTCACAATTCTTACTATCAGTCTCAATATGATAACCATTGCAACGTATATCTTTAAAACTTAGAAGATTTTTCTTTGATTGACTAGAGAACAGTGCATTATTAATTGTGAATTCTATCTTTCTAGGAAAAATGATATTTGCTTTTCCAAAACCTTCAATCAAGTTTGCAGAATCTGATATTGTGTTTACTTTTTCTTTTAATATTGTCAATTCGAAAAAGTATTTTTTTATTTGTAAGTATTGTGTATGTAATTGCACTGTCTGCTAGATATAGATCTTCTTTGCTCATTTTTTAATCACCCAACATATGAAAATGATCTATGTTTCTTCAATAAAAGAATTATAATAAGAAAAACAACAGTTCGAATATACAAAAGTTAATATTTACTAAAAAAAATATGAAGATAGATACAAGAAAACAACAACATTAAGTCTAGATATTCTCAAAACTAAAAGAACCACTTGATGTTCCATAAATTGTGTCAATCTTCTCTCTAGAAGATTCAAAGAAGTCCGTCACATCCAAATTTGTCATATGGGATGAGTCAAATATATCATTATCCTGGTATGCAAAATTTTCTTCTACATTTTTCCTTTTTTCCTTCAAGGAGGCTTGATAGAGATCAACTAAGTGCTTTGACGTATGACAGGAATGTGATGATGGAGTTGACAATCAATATATGGAAGCAATTAGGATCTTAAGCACTCTAACTACATTAATTTTAGATTACAAGCATGCATGTTCATAAGAAAAACAATAGGGTTTTAGAATTACAATACCTTTGAAGAACTTCTTCCAAACTTCAAATCCAGTAGCAATCTCCTCTCCAAAGCTTGTAAAACACCATAAGATCTTCCCTACTATTCTCTTGGCCCTTAGATTTCATTGTCGGATCCCAAATGCGAAGAATTTATAGGGAATTAAGATTTTTTAGAGAGGTTTGAATGGAACAATGAGAAAACAATCTTCCCACCAATTACCCAATTTACATGAAAACTTTAATCAAATTAAAAACAACTATTTATGGATGAATTTCATGCATATGAAATTAATCACAAATTGACACCAATTTTAGGTGACAAATCAATTTTGTATTAGGTGTAAGAATAATGAAAAATGTGGGATTTTCCCACTTTTCCATTATTTAATCCAATTTGCATTTTATAATTGTTTTTCATAAAAACAATTAAAATGATTTTTGGTATTTAAAATTGAACTTCATAAATTCAATTTTAATTTTGGATAAAATTAATTTATATAACTAAATTTTAAATTAATTAAACATTTTAATTAGTTAAACTAATTTAATATCTAATATTAAATTAATAACACACCTTTTCCTAAACATGAATCCTTGTTCATGTAATTAATATTTAAATCATATTTAAATATTTGTTACTTTCTAATTCGTTTAATTCGATAATTAAACGTTTAATTATATCATATATATAATTCAAATTCCCTAAATCAAATTTGAAATTCAAATTTTCTCATCACACTATTATAAAGTTTAGTCCATTTATGAGCTAATATGGGACCTAAAGGACCTACAGATCATGAGCTCCAATGATCCGAGATAAACCAGCTAAACTCTTTTTTATCCAAGTTAACCAACATTCGGTAACTACCGTGACACTCCACTAAAGCCTAGTAGTTGCACTCCTCATTGTAGATATATTTTTATCCACTTGATTTAACCATGATTAATAAGTCGATCCATCACAGGTTGTTCGTATTTACAGCTATGTCAAAAATACCATTTTACTTCTGTAATACATCTTACTCTTTAAGTCTCCACTAATCCATTAATGAACAATTGGTTTGTGGTCCTACCACTAAACCGACTCCCTCTCAGTCATAAAGAAGGTGAAGCCCCTTGTTCAAAATTAGGAGTCAGTACTTAAGAGAACAATCTATCTGTTAACCCTGAAATTGGGTAGGAATGAATTCCATCTTGCAGAACTATGTCCCTAACTATCTACTCAGTCTTACCCCTAGCTAGCTACTCTTACCCATGCAGATTAAAGGATAATCTTGAATAAATAGGAGTTCATTGTTAGCTCAGAATTGAGATCGAGTTACCTTAGGTCATCTAATTAGTCAGTTTTAACAATAAACGACGTTATAAAGAATAAGTGACTATTTCGTGGTCCGATCTTATGCAAACATCTTTTGCATAGGATGCCCCTACATGAACGATTTTGGGATCATATCGTTTGTATCAAATATAAAGTAGGTCGCATCCATAGTATTCTCAAGATAAGATACCCAACCTTATCCTTATATTTATAGACCATTTTGACTATATAGCCAAACTTGATCCTCTTTTATGTCTCTACATAACGTTCAAGTATTCATGCTATAGTCAAAGGTTCGTTAGTTTATTGGATTTAAGTTGTTACAAATGCAACTTACATGTTCAATAACAACTTTAATGAAGAAGCCTCAATAACAACTTTATTGTAAATAGAATAAGTTTAAAGATTACAAACTGCGAGTAAGTACATACAACCCAACAAACTTCTATTTGGATTAAAACTCCAGTGGATTTACATATATACTAATATATACAAAGTTGAGTATGAGAGAATAAATATAAATACAATAAACTAGGACACTAGATACCCTTGAATTCTCCCACTTGCCCTAGATTTATGAATCTCATAGTCCTAGTCTAACTAGGTGACCCTCAAACACTTTAATCGTGAGAGTCTTTGTAAATGGATCAGCTAAATTGTCTTTTGAGGCTATCTGCATGACGATTACGTCTCCTAAGTATAATCCTGATGAGATGGTACTTACGCTCAATGTACTTCCCACACTTATGGCTTGTAGGTTCTTTTGAATTTATAATTCCATTGTTATCACAATAAAGGGTGATATGCAGATGCATATTTGGACTACTTCGATATCAATCAAGAACTTCCTTAGCCATACTTCTTTTTTTGCTTCACATGCAGTTATATACTCCGTTTCGATGGTGAAGTCAACAATACAACTTTGCTTTATGCTCCTCCATTCAAAATGAACACTGGTCCTCAAGTTGATTTCTCAAATCAATATCGGTTTGAAAATCAGAGTCATGTATTTAGTAAGGATCAGATCCTTAGCACCATACACGAGCATATAGTTCCTCGTTCTCCAAAGATACTTGAGGATGTTTTTAACGGTGGTCCAATGATCATATCCAGGATTGGACTAAAACCTACTGACTATTCCAATTGCATAGTATATGTCTAGGCATTACACAACATGACATACATTAAACTCTCAACTACTGATGTATAAGGGAATCGTTTCATAACCTCAACCTCTTGAGGTGTCTTAAGACATTGTTCCTTAGAAAAATGAATCTCATGCCTAAAATGTAACAGACCTCTCTTGGAATTTTGCATCTTATATCTAGACAACATCTTATCAATATAAGATGCTTGAAGGACCAACAATACATCGACTCCATTTCTAAGTCCATGGCTTTTATCCATTGATCTCTATGTACATATTCCATTTGTCTTATTAAAGGTCAATGGATCCTCTAAGCCATCATCAAGTATGATGACTTGAGTTTCTATTAAACTCGTATAGCGGTCAGGTTGTTGAACAACCCTTCCACTACGTCGAGGCATTCTCAACCTATGAGAATGATGTGATGGATCAACAACTTTTGTTAAAGGACCAGCTTGATCAACTACTTTTGTTCATTTATCTGTAGATTCTTTGGACATCTCATCTAATACTAGCTTACTGTGAGGTTGATGATTTCTTATGTGGTCTTCCTCAAAGAGTTGCACTTGTCGATACAAATATTTTATTCTCCTAAGGATCATAAAATAGACCACCTTTTATTTTTTGGGGGTATCCTACAAATAGGCATACTATTGAACGGTGTTCTAACTTCTTTGGGTTCTAAGGCAACACGTGTGTCAAGCATCCTTAAATCTTGAAGTGACATAAATTACCTTTACGCCCTCTCCATAACTCGTATTGTGTTTCATAAACACCTTTTTTAGGGAATCTTGTTCAAAATGTAAACAGCAGTCTCTATTACACATCCCCAAAATGAATTAGGCAACTGAGCATAACTCATCATTAAACAAACCATGTCCAACAAGGTTCTATTTCTCCTTTCTGCTACACCATTCTATTGAGGTGTACCAAGTGCTATGAGTTAGATTGAATTCCGTATTTTATCAAATAGTCCTGGAATTTCAAGTCCATATACTCCTCACCTCGATCTGATCGAAGTGTTTTAATCTTTTTACCTAATTGATTCTCAACCTCTGTCTTATACTTCTTAAATTTTTTTAGGGTTTCAAACTTATCTAGAATAATCATCAGTAAAATTGATGAAATATTCATACCCTCCTTGTACAAAGGGGTGAATGTATGAGCTCTAAGGGTTCTTTGGCTCTAAGATCTTTTCCCATAAAATATCTTTTGGTCATCTTACCCTCAAGACAAGACTCACGCGTTGGTAGAAAGTTGTCTTCTAACTAAATTAGGAGTTCACTATAAACCAATTTCGTAATTTTACTGAGATTAATGTGACCAAGTCTTAGGTGCCAAAGATAGGCATTAAAAGAAAATTTTCATCTTTTATTTTGAGTTTCGGCTGTTTTAAACATCTCTATATTCAAAACAGCTTTTGCCTCAGTTGATTTTAACATATATAAGTTATTTTCTAGTTTTTCAGAACATATTCTAATACCTTTTGAAATAATGAATACTTCATTAACTTCAAAATAAAATTTACATTTTTATTCTAGCAAATAAGAGACATATATTAAATTCCTCCTCATAGCAAGAACATGATAAACATTTTCAAGTAAAATGAATCTATCTTCAATAAATAACTTCATATCTCCCATTACTTTAGTTGAGACAACCTCTTCAGTCCCTACCTTCAAGGTTGTTTCACCTTCTGTAAGCTGCCTCTAGGAACTAGTTTCCTGAGTGAAAGCGCAAATATGATTAGTGGCATATGAATCTAATATCCTGGTTAACTTATCATTTTCCACTAAACATGTTTCAACAACCTATAAATCATATTTACTTTATTGTGCTTTCTTAACTTCCTCATCTATGGCATTCCTATTTATTACTTTTAACATATCTAGAGCATGTTCGTTAACGGAGATTCTATCCTGTATGTCAAAGTTATAAATATTATCAAGAGTCTTATGCTTGACAGATTGTTCAAACAATGTCTGCATCGAATCCATGATTTCTTTGGCGGAAACCATGCTCTCATATTTATTAGCTAGTATATCGGATATGCTTGCTAATGTACAGAATCGAGCTTTATCATTTTCCCTAATCCATTTGTCATAAGAATTCCAAACATTTTGGTTTTCTGATGAGCTGGGATTTACAGGACATTCCTTTATTAAAACGAATTTTAAATCATCATTTACTAATATTGCGTTTATATTTGATTTTCATGTTGAATATTTAAATCCGTGAAATTTATCGGAAGCGGGTTTTTTAGAAGAATTTGAAATGCTAAAAAAATAAACAAATTCTAATTAGTAAATTTCTTTCTAAACCTAATCAAATTTTAGCAAAATTAACAATGTACCCAAATTTCATTATTTATTTACAACGATACTTTAGTGAGTCATAATAGATACTACCAAGGGGTAGTCAAATACTCCTTCACTAAAGCAAGACATTCTTGACTAAATACTAACTCTAGAATAACTCTTTATTCCTATAGTTATTTAGTTACCGTTTTCGGTCAAAAACTTACTAACACTTAGTAACTCTTGTAAGTGTAACCTCCTATTTTCAAACCTCAGAGGTTGGCCCCAATAATGCTACCAAATTGGAGAGTCAAAGTTGGAATCGACCTAAGAGATCCAATCCATTTCTGGAGTTTGATTTGTCCCGAATCCCATGTTACAACCCTCCCATGCCATGGTCACGACCACGACCTTAACCACGATTATTAACATTCACAACTTTCACTTCATGGAATGATGTTGTTCTAGTTGGTTGAGATTCGTGGTTCTTCATCAATAACTCGTTATTTTGTTCGGCCACGAGAAGACATGAAATTAATTCAAAATAGTGTTTAAAACCTTTCTCTTGATATTACTACTATAGGAGCATATTTGAAACATGAATTAGAAAATATCTTCTCTAACATATCAGCATCAGTAATTTTCTCTCCACATAACAACAATTTTGAACTGATTTTAAATAATGCAGAATTATAATCACTTACTGATGTAAAATCTTGTAGCCGTAAATGCATCCACTCATAACAAGTTTTAGGAAGAATAACTGTTTTCTTATGATCATACCTTTCTTTCAAATTTTTCACAAGATACAGGGATCTTTTATTGTAAAATACTCTATTTTCAATCCCTCGTGAAGATGATGACGAAGAAAAATCATAGTTTTTGTTTTGTCTTGACTAGATGTCATATTTTCTTCTTTAATTGTTTCTCCCATGTTCATAGCATCCAACTAGATTTTGGCATCGAGCACCCATGATAAATAATTATTGTCATTAATGTCAAGGGCTGCGAATTCTAATTTCGTAAGGTTTGTTATAGCAATACTATTAAAAAATATTATATTTATATTATAAATTTAATATGTACTAAATATGCAAAATTTTAATTTATTAATTATAATAAAGAAAAAACTGACCTACCTTTAGCGACAGGAGCTCGTGCTGATAACATGCTGTGAAATTAAGGAACACAAGGGGAACACAGATATAGAGAAAATATAATATAATAATATATAAATAAAATAAAATAAAATAACTAAAATTATGAAAATTTGATAATATGAAAATGTGAGTGAAATTTTGAAGTGGATTTTCTTACCAATGTGTGTTTTTCCAAGATCCACCAAATGTCACTATATATACTAGGTAAAGTGGCAAATAGGATGTGGTACACTTGAACACTATATATGGGTGGTTAGATGACACATGAGTAACATGTGTGGTAATGGAAAAATGACATTTGGTATTGGACAGTATGCATGAGCATCTAACATTTATTTATAATATTTATAATAACCTTTTCTTTTTGTTCAATTATTGGGTTGAGAAGAAACCCAGTTCTCTTCTCTCTCTCTAAGATAGTAACATGAATAGAAAAATTCAAAATTGGGGTTCTAAGGTATCCGCCCTATCACTTTTGCTTTTCTCCCTCTTTGATTTGCTTTGTTTTTCTTTTTTCTTTTTTTCTCTTTTTTAATTATTTTAATAACAAAACTATTGAAAATATTTTTAAATATAACAAACTTTCACTATCTATCTAGGGATGATATTGGTTCCGTTTTCTTCGGTTTTAAGCTAATCCAAGAATCCAATCAAACAAATTAGTTAGCTAAAATAGGAACCGAACCGATATCTAATAAAGAGTAAAACCGTTGGTTCGGTTTTCCCTTGGTTCGGTCATATGTCGTTTGGTTTTTGGGTTTTTTTTTCTTTTTCTTTTTAAAAAATTATGCTTTTGTCCATTTTCATTTTTTTTTTTTTTTTTTTTACCAAAGTTACAACTTCCCTGGATCATTCAAATTTTCCAAGTTACCATATTAGTCAAAGGTCTCGACAAAATTCCCACACCATTGGCAATCGTAATTCAAACAATCTAAGGGGGAGTTTGGGGTAAAGATTATCCTAAGACTATAATAACCACCTCTTGCTACTGCTACAGTAAATACCATTTTGTAATCCTCAATTAGCTACGATCAACACTTTTTCAAAACTTTCATTTGCTACAGTTTTTACTATTTTACATTCATCTTTTTTTTATTCTTTGCTACAATGTTTAGTATTTGCTTCTCAAACTAAAATAATCTACACCTCAAAGTCAAACTATAATAAACCAACCATAATAACCCAGGACTACAATAACCAATTTTTTGTCCTAAATGTCTCCTAAATGATTTGTTTGCTTTTTCTTCCATACCTCTCTTGACATTATCTTCAATTTTAAAATTTATATATGTCATTATCTTTGAATTCTTATCTTTTGTATTTGGTTTTTTTTTTCCCTTCCATGTAGTCTTTTATATATATATATATATATGAGAAATGAAGAATC
The DNA here is from genome assembly GCF_009727055.1 of Benincasa hispida. Taxonomy (NCBI): domain Eukaryota; kingdom Viridiplantae; phylum Streptophyta; class Magnoliopsida; order Cucurbitales; family Cucurbitaceae; genus Benincasa; species Benincasa hispida. The sequence continues at coordinate 10,456,468 of NC_052354.1, forward strand.
CAAGCTTAAAAAAGGAAATAAGAGGAATTTTGGATTTATTTAGGTATATTTATATCTCTTGGTTCGGTTCGATTTTTTATTGGATTTGTCAAACAAAAACCAAAACCGATCCAAAAAATCTTCGTTTTCTCAAAATTCAAACCAACCTATCCAATGTTTTGCTAAAAAACCAAACCAATCCATTGAATCGATTTGGTTTGGTTTGGTTTTCTCAATTTTTTATTATTTACATCATCCCTATGTCTATCAGCGAGAGACAATGATAAATGTTTATTAGAGTCTATTACTATCTATCATTGATACGGTGACATTTTTCTATGTTTGTAGATAAATTGACTCATTTTTATATATTTGAAAATAAGCTTTTTTTTTTTTTTTTTTTTTTTTTGTTAATTTTTATTTTTATATTTGAGAAATAAACCTATAAAGAAAGACTTGGTCCAAAGTAACTAATGCCCAAACAAATGTGTAAAGTAAATGAAAACATATTCAATTTTCAAGTTGCAATAGGACAGATTCTCATCACAATCATTTTCCAACACTCCATTGACCCAATTCTTTTTTTAAAAAATAAAAAATTACAGATTATGACTATATATTATTTAGTGAAAACTTGTAGTTTTATTTTTTTAAAAAAAAAATAATCAATTTATGTAACTAAGATCCATATGATAATAACTTTCCAAAAATTTTTTATTTGTAAATTTAGCCTACATGTTTTGTCTTTTTCTGCTTTCTACAGTACTTTTAAAATTTTAGTCAAACTTCATTATTTTTCAGTCCCCTCTTTACAACAACTTGGCTATGCCTGTCCCACATACAATATGTAAACCCATGGATTCTTTGGTCAATTTTTTAAACTAAGTTTTATAGAGTCCTTCAATTTTAATTCAAAACAACTAAACTTGTCTTTAAGAGTCTCAAATTTGGTTAGGGCCATAATAACATTTATAAAAATAATTACGAAACAAAGAAAAATCGTAATCAAACAAAACCTTTTAACAACGAAACCTTTTAACAACAAAAGTTCTCCCAACAAAGATAAATACAGCAACAAGATGACATGTCTTTCAGATAAATGTTCAACTAAGAAATTTCAAGATTCAAAAATGAAACAATTAGATGTGTCTGATGTTGACTTTGACCAGCTTGCAAAACAGAAAAAATAATAAATAATAAAAAAAGGAAAGGAATGGAAAGAAAGAAAATTTGTGAGTGCACGTATGGTTGAAAATAACCATTTAACGTGCAAAAGATTAACAACAATAATCATACAGAACAAATTCAGAATTTGAAAGTTTCAAAGTCAATGCCAAACTTAGAAGCAGACATTTTTCACTTCTACATATACATATTTAAATATTTATATATTTATACAGAACCAACTGAATATAAAAACACGGTTCGAAGAGTTGACGGTATCGAAACGAGTAGATATTAGCAACCAGGTGAGAAAAAGGAGGGCAGCATTTGTGCAGATCTTTAGAAGAAAGAAGACACCAGTTTTGATCTTTCAATGGCTCCTTAATCTAGTTGACATACATTCTAACAAGTTTTAACCTACATATTTCAATGCAAGGATCAAATACATATCATACAAACCACATAGAAATGAAATCATGGTATCTTTATTGGCAAGATACCGACATCTAAGGAAATGAATGTCAGAAATGCTCTTATTCTCAGCTCCTCCTAACAATATTTCGAGTATTTGATGGTCAATTATCGTATAGCAAGTGTAGCAAGAAACAATGATGAAGCTTATGAAGCATACATACAAGGTACCGAGCAGTAGGAACAGTATCGGTATAAGCGTTAGAGCAAAAGCGATTTCATGTGCGATAGTTTTAGTGTTTCATTCAAAAGCAAGGAATCTCTATAGAGGCAGTGTGCCATCTAGGATAATAGATAAATTACTTTAGAATCCAAGAACCTACAGTCTAACTTGGGTTTATTGTATCATACAGCCATACGAAACAATTGTGGAAACAAGTTTTCTTTTACGCGAGTTAACACGATTTACATTACGAGTCGTTGAGAACTCACCAGAAGATGTTGAAATCTCAAGTCCTCTATATAATGTTTTCCATCCACATATATTTTTCTGGAGCTACATTGGTTCATTATCTCCCTTGCCGAGTAAAAGTGGGAATTCATCATCTGGTTCAGGGAAACTGTAGTCTTTAGCCATGGCTCTCATTGACTGATAAACCTGATACATAGACCACCTGTCCTTCGGCCGAGAAACAATGCAGTTCATTGTAATTTTCAGAAATTGTAAGATCTCTTCATCGTTCCCTTTCCCACAAAGATCTTTATCAATAACATCCTTAATTCGACCCGACATACTTAGCTGATTAACCCAATCCACCAAGTTACCCTTATAGCCTTCCTCTGCTTTGGTGACTTCTAGAGGTTTTTGGCCAGTGATCAACTCCAAAAGCACAACCCCAAATCCATAAACATCCCCCTTCAGAGAAGCAATCATGGTGCTCGGGTATTCGGGAGCGACATAACCAAGTTCCCCTAAATCTCCATTAACAAAACTACTGTCATGAGAATCTGAAGCCATCAACTTTGCCAATCCAAAATCCATGATCCTAGCATCATAGTCTTCATCCACAAGAATTACACTAGAACAAATGTTTTGATGCATAAACGGAGGTTGGCATCCATGGTGAAGCCAAGCAAGACCTCTAGCTGCACCCAGACCAATCCTAAACCTAGTTGGCCAATCCAATATCTCATCATTTCCATGTAACAAAGAAGACAAAGTCCCATTAGACATATACTTATAAACCAAAAGCTTTTCCTCTTCCACAACACAAAACCCCAAAAGGGGTGTCAAATTCGGGTGCCTTATCGATCCTAACCGGTTCATCTCCATTCGAAACAGCTTCTCGCCAAGCTTGCAAGTATTGAGCCGCTTTATAGCAAGCACAGAGCCATCTGGTAGAACAGCTCTATAAGTAGTCCCAGTTCTAGAAGAAACTATAATGTTTTCTGGATTGAAATTGTTAGTAGCAGCCATCAGATCAGCCAATTTAACTTTCACAAGAGGCTTTTGAAACAAGGAAACTTGAACAAGCTTATAAGCTCTCAATCTATCAGCCCAATCCCCACTAATCCCATCCCCATATCCCCTTCTTCTCTTCATGTTCATTCTAGAGTGATACCACCACCATAACCCAAAACCTAATAACAGAGAAGCCGCAGCACCAAACACACCAGCAGCTATAATAATCGCAAGATTCTTCTTGCTCAACCCACCACAACTAGATCCAACAGGCCCTCCACATAAATCACTGTTCCCATCAAAATCTTCCTTCCCAAATTTATCAAAAAATGAGGGAATCGTACCAGTGAGTTGATTGTTCGCAACAGAAAATTTATTAAGCCTACCCAAACTCGTGAGCTCAACTGGTATTGTACCAGACAGCTCATTATCGGACAAAATCAACGAATTCAGATAAGAACATTTAGCAAGATCAGCCGGAATAGAACCGGTAAATTGATTGTTAGACAAATCCATACTAACCAAATACGGAAGCCACTCACAAATATGCGGCGGGATCGCGCCGGCAAAGCTATTGCCGGACAGATCCAGTTTCTGCAAGCTTACACAGTACTGCAAGTCTTCAGAAATCGAACCGGAAAGCTTCATATCTTTGAGTTCAAGGCTGAGAATGCGATTCTCACGGTCGTTCCAGCAGGAAAGACCGACGAATTTGTTGCAGAGATGACCAACGGAAGTGTTCTTGAAATCCCATGAACTGAGCCTTCCAAGAGGATCAACGAGCGCATTCTTAACCCCACGAAGGCACCTTATATCGTCTTCTGGAACTACAGAAAAAGATGGAGAAACACAAAGTAGAAGAAGAAGAAGAAGAAGATGATGATGATTGAGAGAAACCCATTTGAGGAAGAAAATGAAGATCTTCATGGTGAAAAACAAAAATAAAAAACCCTTTGAAATGATTGTTGATTGAGGCTCCTAAAGCCTGAACCAGGGTCTTCTTTTGGCCCTTCTTCCTCCTCCCATCAATGAATCCTTTTCAGTTTTCCTTTTTCTTTTTGATCATTTTCCAAACTCCAATAATTTCAAGGTTATAAGACCAACCATTTTACCAAAATACCCCTGTATTCATATTTTTATGGGCTCTTTTCCAATCTTACCATATATTGGAATAAAATAATAGAGAGAGGAGTAAAAGGGGAATTTGGGAAAAAAAAAAAAGGATATATTTACAAATAATGTAAAAAGAGAGAAGTTGAGTTGGAGTTGTCTAAATAAATGAAAAAGGTTTGACTGTCTTCAGATAAAAAGGGGAAGACATCCTGTGAAAGCATTGACTACATTCTAAAACTAAAACAGCCTATTCTTTCTTTCTACATTGCAAAAATTACAATTTTTAACAGAAAAAACTAAAACTAATTGTTTTGTTTTGTTTGTTTTTTAAAAAATAACCAAATTACAACTTCAATCCCTAAACTTCATTTAAATTATGAAGTATGACATTTGTTTCTAGCTATCTTGTCCCTAAAAACTTTTAGACTTTTAATCATATCATAATATCATTTGATCAAAACCTAAAATAGTTTAATTAATTAAGATATATACTCTATTGGGAGGTTAGATTAGATAAAAAACAATAAAATATAAATGTGATTTGTTTTTGTACTTTAAATTTGAATTCATTTATTAAAATCTTGTTGGTTGACCAAACATGTAATTGTTTGAAAATGTTATTCAAATCTTTGCCCATCAATGAAGTTGGAACAAACCAATAGAATCGATTAGATTATTCTTCAAATTTTAAGATTTAAGTAATTTAAGATTGAATGTCTATCTAGACTTCATGAACTTTTATAAAATAGTAAATAACAAGATACTTATCATAAAATCAATAGGCAATGAAAGAGTAGCACATTGATTTCTCTAGTGATCTCAATAATTTTTTTTTTAAAAAAAAAAATGAAGCATTGTACTTAAGGTTACATACAACTTTAAAGATACACTTTTTGTAAAGTTTTTTTCTTTTTTTTAATATAACAACTACGAGGTGGAGGATTATACCTCCGACTTTTAGGGACGAATGTCATGTCATTATTACTGAGTTAAGCTCACTTTGCCTACTTTTTGTAAATATTTTTTTAATACAACAACTACGAGGTGGAGGATTGAACCTCCGACTTGAAGGGACGAAGGTCATACCAATACTGCTGAGTTAAACTCACTTTGGCTACTTTTTGTAAAGGTTTTTTTTAATACAACAACTACGAGGTGGAGGATTGAACCTCCGACTCTTAGGGACGAAGGTCATACCAATACCACTTAATTAAGCTCACTTTGACTACTTTTCGTAAAGGTTTTTTTTAGTACAATAACTACGAGGTGGAGGATTGAATCTCTGACTTTTAGGGACGAAAGTCATGTCAATACCACTACATTAAGCTCACTTTGGCTACTTTTCATAAAGGTATTTCTTAGTACAACAACTACGAGGTGGATGGTTGAATATCTGACTTTTAGAGACGAAAGTCATGTCAATGGCACTGCGTTAAGCTCACTTTGGTTACTTTTCATAAAGGTTTTTCTTAGTACAACAACTATAAGGTGGAGGATTTAATCTCCAACTTTTAGGGACGAATGTCATGTCAATACCACTACGTTAAGCTCACTTTTGCTACTTTTCATAAAGGTTTTTCTTAGTACAATAACTATAAGGTGGAGGATTTAATCTCTAACTTTTAGGGATGAAGGTCATGTCAATACCACTGCATTAAACTCACTTTAGCTATTTTTCGTAAAGATTTTCTTAGTACAACAATTACGAGGTGGAGGATTTAATCTCTAACTTTTAGGGACGAAGGTCATGTCAATACCACTACGTTAAGTTCACTTTGGCTACTTTTCGTAAAGGTTTTTCTTAGTACAACAACTACGAGATGGAAGATTTAATCTCCAACTTTTAGGGATGAAGGTCATGTCAATACCACTGCGTTAAGCTCACTTTGGCTACTTTTCTAAAGGTTTTTCTTAGTACAACAACTATAAGGTAGTGGATTTAATCTCCGACTTTTAGGGATGAAGGTCATGTCAATACCACTGTGTTAAGCTCACTTAGGCTACTTTTCATAAAGGTTTTTCTTAGTACAACAACTACGAGGTGGAATATTTAATCTCTGACTTTTAGGGACGAAGATCATGTCAATATCACTGCGTTAAGCTCACTTTGGCAAATTTTCGTAAAGGTTTTTCTTAGTACAATGACTACGAGGTGGAAGATTTAATCTCTGAATTTTAGGAACTAAGGTCATGTCAATACCACTGCATTTAGCTCACTTTGGCTACTTTTCGTAAAGGTTTTTCTTAGTACAACGACTACGAGGTGGAGGATTTAATCTCCGACTTTTAGGGACGAAGTTCATGTCAATACAACTGCGTTAAGCTCACTTTGGCTACTTTTCATAAAGATTTTTTTTAATACAACAACTACGAGGTGAAGGATTGAATCTCCGACTTTTAAAAACGAAGGTCATACCAATACCATTGAAGTTTGGCTACTTTCCGTAAAGGCTAACCTTTGTAATTCGGTAATTAATTCAAATGGTCTTTGTCCTCAATAAGAAAAATAAAATAAAAGGGAAAATATAAAGAAATGAAAGGGAAAAGTAACTATAATTGAACGTTTTCCCAAAAACAGTTTTTTAAAAAATTTATAATTAGAGAAATGAACTGATTACTGGTGGTTTGACTAAGAGATATCAATTGGGGAATTTTGACCAATGGGCTGTGTTTGTCGTGGCCCACACACATTGCCTTTTGTCTTCTTGTCCTTTGTTTTACCCTACTAGAATTTGTTCTCTTTATTTTATTTCCTTTCAATAAATTATTGACAATAAATACCATCCACACACATTTTTTTTTCAAAAAAAAAAAATGTCTTCTTATATATTTCTAAGTTTATACTTCCTTTAAAAGTTACAATATATATCATGAAATCTTTGTATTAAAAAAAGCTTTATTATTTAATGTCAATTGCGTTGACTCGAAATTGAGGATTCTCTTTATGGAAATTACCTATGATTATGACAAATTATATTCCTCTTCAATAATGTTTATTCTTAATCAATTAATGTTCATTCAATGTTCAAATAGTTTTAGCTAATGGTTCATAATTTCTTATGTAATTAATTATTTGTGTTACTTTTGTTTGATTTTTTTAGTATAACTTTATTTGATTGATACTATGTTGATTTTTTTCCCAACCCTGTTGGACATATATATTTAGTATTCACTATTTCATTATTTTCACCTTTTAAAAATAGAGCGACAACTCATTTGATGATGTGTAGCTTGATTTAGCCCATAGAGTCCTTATGTTTCATATTTGATTCACTTTTTGCCTTCATGATTTTATTTTAAATGATTTATTAAAAGTAATTTTTAATATAATTATCATTTTAGACAATGTTTACACCCGTTGAAAGATAATCCATCAATGGTCTTATAAAAAGTGAGCCCTAATCGATTACTTTTGTTGTTGTTTACCTGTTTTTTGTAATCGCATTTAGATGTGGGGTTCATCTTGAAATTTGTAATCAAATCATGTAATCTAAATGAGGGATGAATGATGCTTAATCTGATTGTGGTTGAAAACTATGTGGGATTCACTACCTTTACCATTATTATTACCGATATTGTTACTATGACAGTATGAAAATTATGAATTTCTCACATTTATTGTTACCTTTACTGTTACCGTTGCTGTTAAGGTCAAACAGTAACAGTAATGATAATGGTAACAGTAAAATCTGATATATTCATAATTATAGGTAAATGCGATAAAAAATAATCCAATTATGTTTACAATTCAAATCTATTACGATTTATCTACCAATAAATTTTTATTTCGATTACACCAATTTTCATTACAGTTTAAATATAGCTTTAATGTTTTGTTCTACAATTTTAAAAGTGATTTTTCATGTAATAAAAAATTGTCATGCATGCATGAAGGTGGCTTTGAAATAAAAGCTAAATGATTTAGTTATAATTATTTTGTAAGGTGTTTAGTTATAAATTATTTTAATTATTAATTTCACCCTTGTATAGGAGATTTTGATTCAATTAAAAATGTTTTCGTGATTAATGTTTGTTTTCACCGAATCTTTTAGAATCATATTAATAAAAAGGACATTACATTTTAGAGAGAAAAAAAAGTGGTAAAACAAAAGTTATGGGGAGAAGAAACCCAATAGAAAAATAAAAATTTAAGAAAGAAAAAAAATATAAAAATGATATAAGAGGAGTTATTTTTTCCATTAATTTGAAATAATAGTCACGTTAAAAAAATCCTTCCAATTATTTATCAAAAATCACATTTTCTGCGATTCACCTAGAATAATTTATATCTACTAAACCATCACCATTTTATAATAGAAAATTTTTGGGCAAGATAATGATTAATCATCTCAAAAATCTCTTTCAGACATGCTTTAAGAGTATGTTTGGATTATTATATACATATATATATATATATATATATATATATATATATATGTTTGATTAATTTTTAACAAAATTTTGAAGGTCCAAAAATATTATTTTTACGAAAAAAGTCTAGTTTCGGGATAATTTTTGAAAATATTAGGTTAGTTCACAATTATTTTTTTAGAATCATTTTAGATTGATTTTCTAATAAAATAATCGACTGAGAATCACTTTATAGTTATAATTTGACATTTATAAAGTCACTCTTAATGTAGACAACAAAACACTTGTATTATTAATTAAAATCTCACTTTAAAGAAAAGGTGAGCAAAACCTACAAAACTTAGAACCATTTTTATATAAAAAAATATTTAAGAATAATAGCTTTTTTTATAAAGAAAATTAAAATGAGAAGGTACTCCAAACTCACAAAGAAAGTTGGCCTACCAAGAAAAAAAAAAAAAAATCTTCTTTGGGTATCCATGGTGCTATTTGTTCATAATTGATCACAAACCATAAAAGAGATCTCTTCAATGCATTAATTTGATTTTTGTCTTCTTCTTTTTGTTTTTCCTTTCCTATGCTCTATACTTTTTGTTAGTGATTAATTTTTTGATCTAATTTTTATTTCGTACTTATGTTTCAAAATGTTACCTTTTTAATTTTTATGTTTTGAGTTTAATTTTAATTTAGTCTTCAAATTTTAAAATATTATAATTTTACATTTAAAGTTTGAGTTTTGTTTCAATCTAGTTCATAGATTTCAATATTTATATTTTTAACCTCAATTTTTTTTTGCTAAATTCTTACTTATTTAGTATTAATGTCTATTAATTAGTTTTAGAAAAATTAAAAGAGTTAAACTTCATTATATTCAACTATTTTTTGCTTCTATATTAAAATTAGTTTTAAAATTCTACTTCATAATTTTTATTAATTAATAGACATTAATGACAAAGACTGAGAAGTGAATAATTGAGGTTTAAAAATATAAATCTTGAAATCTAGTGACCAAATTGAAACAAAACTCAAATTTTAAAGGTAAAAATTGTAACAATTTGAAACCTAGAAACTAAGGTCATGTTTGATAACTATTTCATTTTTTGTTTTTTATTTTTGGTTTTTGGTTTTTGAAAATCAAGTCTATTTCCTTCCCATTTTTTACAATGCTTTGCATCTTTCTTAAGTACAATGACTGAATTCCTAGTCAAGTTCCAAATTCCAAAAAAAAAATTTTTAAAAATCACTTTTTTAATTTCCAAATTTTGGCTTTGTTGAGAATTCCACATTGAAAAAATCAGAGGATCTCATATTCTTTATAAGATAGATGAGCTACTCTTCTTATTCCCTATTGGTTTTGAGATGGAACGTCATCCTATCAAATATGGTAACCCAAAAAGTGTATCATCTTATTGTCTATAAGCTTAATTTTCAAAAACATATTCAAAACTAAAACTAAATTGTTACCAAACGGGATTTAAATTAAAATAAAACTCAAAACTTATGTACTACTAAAAATGTAACACCAAATGCAAACTATACTCAAGACCAAAAAAGTAGTTTTTCTTAGCATTACGTTTCATATAGCTTGAAACTAATATTTTTGTACTTTTTTCTGGTTGTTATTTTCACTTTCAGGTTGCTTAAGGGCGTATTTGGAATGTATTTTCAAATGTTTAATTTAAAAAATAAGTCATTTTGGAAAAATTTGGAGTGTTTGACAATCACTCAAAATAACTTTTCAATTGTATTTTCAACCTTTTTGTCAAAAATATTTAAATAAAAATATTTTTTTAAAAAAATATTTTTTCTTAACTCAATCCAAACGTCCTATTTTCAAATATTATAAATTTAGTTTACCTTCCCGACATTGAGTTGGGTCACAATTCGATAAATGAAAAAGTCAAAAAAAAAAGAAAAAAAAGAAAAAAGAAAAAACAAAGAGACATACCAACTTGCTTGTGTTCCACTTGATGACAATGGACATGGGAAACAATGACAGTAATCAACGTGGAAATTCAACAAGAAACCAACCACAACTTCACATTTTTCCTATGAAACATCCACTTGGATTTTATGTGCTATTCCTATTTCTTTCCAGAACAAAGAAAATGATAAAAGCTAACAAACATTAAAAAGAAGTGTTAAAATTATTATTATAAAGTAGCGGATAGTTTCACATCGTCAAATATATGAAAAAAAATTACATATAAAACTTGGGTAATTATTTTGAATTAGCAAAATTACTGAAAATCGGTGATAAGCACTAGTAGATAGTTATATTTTGCTATATTGTAAATAAATTTGCTCGTTTTCCTATATTTGAAAACAATCATGAATATTTGATTACTAATCACTAACTAATTAGATTAGATGGACAAATTTCCAAGTTATTTGAAAAAAACTAGATTCTCCTTTAATAAATTTTCTATACGTTTTAGTTGGATGTAGTTAAAAGGGGAAAAAAAACTAGGTGATAAGCTGTTTAATCACTAAATTTTAAGCATTCATTCTTTTTTGTTCCTAAAGTTTAAGATAATAGTCTATTTTACTTCATATTATAAATAAATAAACTATAAGTAAAACATATTTTGTTACTAAAAATCATTTCACATTATTCATTTTTTCCAAATAGTTATAGTTCAATTATCCGAATAATTTATCTATATTTTTCTTAATTCATCGAAATTTGGATTACATACCTCATAGTTACTAAAACATTTGTATGTTTAGTAGAATTTGTGATATTTTAAATATAAAAAAATTAAATTAGTAAGTAAAATTCATTCTTTTCAAATGGTTTAAAATTTCTTATTATTAATATTAGGTCCACGTGAATAATACTTTGATGGTAAATTTATTATTTTTCATCAATGTTTAGCAATATAATAGAAGTATCAATTAATCTCTTATATCAATATGAATCTATGATGAACACACAAAAAATACATTAATGAAAATTTATAATCTTGAATTAGACAACACAATTTTCTATCGTTTATTTATCTTTATGGGAACTATGATTTTAAAATTTTAAGAAAAAAAAATACATTTTTGGTCTTTTAGATTTTAGGTCTAGTTTCTATTTAATCCTTAGGTTTCAAAATGTTATACATTTAGTTCTTAAATTTTGAATTTTGTTTGAATTTAGTTCATAGGTTTCAAAATGTTACAATTTTACTCTTAATATTTGAGTTTTGCTTCAATTTAGTCCTTATGTTTCAAAATTTACACTTTTAACATCAATTATTCACTAAATACTCATTTTATGTCTTTAGTGTTAATTTATGTTAATAAATTTAAAATCATTGAAAGAGTTATAATTAATTAAGTTTCATTAATTTTTTTTTATCACTTTTCAAATTAAATTTAAAATTTCACTTTATAATTACTTTCACTTAATTAACAGAAATTTACGTCGATGATTGAAAGTGAGTATTAATGAAAAGTTGAAGTTAAAAATGTAAAATCTTGAATCCTAAGAACCAGATTGAAACAAAACTCAAGGTAAAATTATAACATTTTGGAACTTAGGGACTAAATTGAAACAAAACTCAAAACTTAAAAACTAAGGTCTCGTTTGATAATCATTTAATTTTTTTGTTTTATTTTTTAAAATCAAACTTATATCATCCCGATTTCGTATAATGATTTACATCTTTCTTTACAATGATTGAATTCTTAGCCAAAATTCCAAAAACAAAAATAATTTTTTGAGAGCTACTTTTTTAATTCTCAAAATTTGACTTTAGTTTTTAAACCATTGTTGAAAAGTAGATGGTAGATGAAGAAATTTAGAAGTGAAAGTAGTGTTGATAGGCTTAATTTAAAAAAAAAAAAAAAAAGTTACCAAACGAGACATAAATATATAAAATTTTAAAATCTTAAAACCAACTAAAAACTAAATCCAAAATTTAACAACCGAAAAAGAATTTTAGACGCGTTAAAAACAATTTGCATATAACACATCCTTTCTATATTTTCTTTCTAAAGTTGTGCTGGAAAAGTGGGGAAAGAGGTGCTTAATGATGGATTAGTTGACCCATTAGTTCTAATTTTTACCATTATTACACGCCTATATCATGACTAATCTTACAAATTTTCAATTAAAATATGTCCGTGTCTCTCACTCTATATATTTGTGCTTTTTTTTCTTTTTTAATTTTCCTCATACCTTTTCAGTGATTATCTAACATCTATCCTAACTTTTCATAATTTCTTTAATGAGTAATTAATCTAGCCACTACTTTTAAGATTAATAATTAAGTATATAATAATATTTTTAAAGAATTATTAATAATCTAGATAGACGTCTACCATTGATAGATTTCTATTAATGATATGGTCTATCACTGATAAATTTCAGAATCTAAATTTAATTTTTGTTATATTTGTAAATTATTTTGTATTGTACTATATTTACTAATATTTTGAGTTTAATTTATATATTAGCAACTATCTTTAAACTAAAAGGAAAAAAAACAAGAATAGGCCATTTGAACAATGTTAAAACATTAATGGATTAAGAACGGTTTGATTTCATCAATTTTTGAGCCAACAAGAAACCAAACCGATGTCCATGAACAATGAAAACAAATAAATTCGTTTTTATTTAGTTCAGTTTTTTATCAGTTTGGTTCTCCATTTTTTGTATTTTTTTTTCTTTTCTTTTAAAGTTCATTTTTATTTTTTATTTTGTTTTGAATTGGGTATTTTTTTTGCTATTTTTCATGGTAAAATTGGATATATATATATATATGTATATAGATTAAAATTGGTTTTGTTTTTTATTTTTATTTTTTTGCGTGATTTTTTTCACACCATAATAATTGGTCACATTTTCCTAACTAAAAAATATACACAAATCATAATAATGAAAATTTAAAAGGATTCTGGGACGAGTTTATCTTCAAGGATATATATTCGGTTTCATTTAGTTTCGATTGAGTTTTTCAATAAAAAACCAATTTAAATCAATAATTTTTTGTTTTTCTCTAAATACAAATCAAAATATCTAATTTAATACTAAAAAACTAATCCAAACTAGTGCATCCATTAGGTTTTTTTTTTTTTTTTTTTTTTTTTTTTTTTTTTTAAATTTTTTTTGCGCTCCTAATAGTCAATAGATATAGTCGACATGTACCTACGGTTTTGAAGATGGTTCTTCTTCTTTTTTTTTTTGAAAAAAACTTAAATATGATCACTAGATTTTTAGGAGGGATCTACAACTCATCAAATTATTCCATATTTATCCTAAAAGATCATATATTTCTAATAAGGATCACCATTCATTAAGTTTTTCCATACGAACGTATGTGGATTTCTTTTATTTTTAAGTGGTTATAAAATGGAGTATCTACAAACAAATTTGGTAAGATTTTGAACCTTTACCGTATTCATATTATATTTTAGAAAAGAGTTGAATAGTTACCTTTTTCTTCCATTGAAATTTTTTATTTTCTACCTCCAAAGTTTGATTCAAGTTCGTCAACTCAGTAATGATTTCAAAATACACAAATTTTTCATATAAATGCGTTAAAACTATCATAACTTTCAAATACTTTCTTGTCAATTGAATTTCTTAATGCGTAATGAGTCTAAGCATCACACTTTTTCGTGATAGAATGTTCGCGTTTGAATTGACTTCATCAAAAAAATATTTTTTAAAACACTCATTTTTATTAAATATTTTTTATAAAATTGGTTAAAATATACTTGAAAACTATTTATCAAACACTCGAATTTTTTCAAAATGATTTTTTTTAAAAAAAATTATACTTGAAATATATTCCAAACACACCCTAAATCTCATTTAAGAGATTTTTTTTTCTTTTCCTTTTCCTTTAGTGAAAAAAATTTAAAATTAATTCACACAATCTCATATTAAATTAATGTAAATAAGAAACGTATTGTACTTAAACTTTTATTTTGATTTAATTTCTTAATAAAAATGTCAACTTTCAAAAACTTTATTTTACTTATTAATTTATCACTATTTACCAAATGTTTATACTAATCATTTAACAATAACTCGTCAAAGAGAGCATAACTCAATCGATATATAGTATTGTTCTGTTTTATGCCCTAAAACTCGTAGATAGTAAGTGTTATTAATTGACTGTCATCAATAAAGAGTTATAAATGTTATTGTGTTGTTTTTTTTATTTTTTTTTAATAACTTTAAATCCAATAAACTAACATCTTATGAGTCTTGAATTGTATGTGGAGACATACAGAGATCAATGTTCAAGATAAAGCCTAAATGGTCTATAGTATAGGGATAAAGTTGGGTACTTTATCATTGTGACACTATGGATACGACCCACTTTGTATTTGATACAAATACAATGATCCAATGCATTCGTCTAGGTGACACATGAGTGACGGTATCCTATGCAATGAGTTTGCATAAGATCAAACCGCGAAATAGTAATTACTAGATGTAGCACCTTAACTAGTTAAGCTCCTATTTCAATAGGATGACCTAGACAAATTAGTCTCAATCCTGAGTATGTTATGAATTCCTGTTCACGATGGATTATCCTTTGATTTGTATGGGTGAGGGTGGCCAACTCGCCGACTCAATATGTCTACCATTTTGGGGACAAGAACGAGTGGAGAGCTGGGAACATAATAATACAAGATGAAATTCACTCATTCCCATTTTTAGAGTAAGTAGATGAGTGTTCCCTTAAGTGATGTCTTTGGGACGTGAACAAAAGGCCCTACCCTTTCATTGGCCCGAGAGGATTTTTTGTTTATTGGTTGAACCATAAACAGGTTGTTCATTAGAGAAACACTGGTACTTAAGGAATCAGAGGTAATCCAAGGGTAAAATGGTAATTTGACCCAATTGGAGTTACGAACACTCGTGAATGACTAACTTGTTGATATTGGTCTATTTCCTTGGACACAAAAATATATCTGTAGTGAGAAGAGTGCAGCTATGGGTTTTTAGTGGAGTGTGTCCACAATTAACGAATATTGATTAACTTGGTTAAACAGTTTAGCCAATTAATCTCATATCGTTGGAGCTTTTGATCTACAGGTTCACCAGGTCCCTTGTTAGTTCACTAAAGGATATTAAAGATGGATGATATGTTCAAATCAATATGAGAAATTGTATATTAATATGATTAATATGTAATTGAATATGGATATGATCTATAATTCAAATTAAATTGGAAAGAAACATTTGACTAAGATTCAAATAATTAATTCAAGTGAATTAGATTCACAAGGGATTAATTAATAGAGAGGTGTTGCACATCTACGTATGATGTTTATGATAATTACATATATATACAAGTTAAATTGGATTTAATGTATGAATAATTATTTAATTAATGTGCTAATTAATTAAATAAGTATTATTTAATTAATTGTGACAATTAATTAAATAATTGTTATTTAATTGATTGTGCATAAGGAAAAATTAGAAAAGGACTCTGAGAAGGGTTGACCATTTTCTATATAAAGTCTTCCTTATGACCTTTTTAGGACACACAAAGCACAACAGAATTGCAAGCATTCATTGTACTATTTTTTCCCTAAGCCACAAAAGAAATCCTCTCTACTCTCCCAAAAAGTTTTCC
Source organism: Benincasa hispida (assembly GCF_009727055.1). Classification (NCBI taxonomy): domain Eukaryota; kingdom Viridiplantae; phylum Streptophyta; class Magnoliopsida; order Cucurbitales; family Cucurbitaceae; genus Benincasa; species Benincasa hispida. Next base: position 10,472,560 of record NC_052354.1, read on the forward strand.
CTCACACCATTTTCCAATAGTTGAATATCATCTATCATTTTATTTAATCTTTGAGAATAACAAGGTTACTCTCATGGTCGTATTCAAGATTGTTCGAGGAAACGTTCATGTTCTAGATCGTTAGAGGAGTCGTTCATTAGAATATCGAGAGGATCGTTCTAGGAGCTTGTGAATCTACAAAGATAAGAATGGTTCTATTCTTTCCCTACAACATGCTATTTACATGTTTGTTCTACGTATATTCTATTTTAGTTTATGTAAAAATCGATTTGTGGGATGCAAGACATTCACAACGCTTCCGCTGTAGGATATGACCCCTTCAATTGGAATCAGAGCCAATTTCTTGCATCTTCATTCTTCGTATTTTTCGAAACAAAAATAAGTTTAGAGGTGGGTTATTAAATCTGCATTTTGAATAAAGGTTTGCAAGATTGGATGTTTTCGATTTTGGTACTTAGATTAATTTTAATATGATTGAAATGTAAGGGTTCATTGTATTTTTTAGGCAATTTAATTCTTGCTTCGAGTTTATAAGTCCGTGTCAATTGAAAGAGCAACAGTTGCTAAAGAGATTAGAAGAAACGGAGGTGTTCGGGGCAAGTTCAGAGACGAAAACGAGCAAAAAAGAAGCATTTGTCGTTTAGCATCATGACGCTGCTATCGCCGCCTCAGATTCATAGCATTGCAAGGTTGCTCCTCATCATTGCAACACTCCAAAGTTTGACGGAGTCTTGGCAGTGCACGCGCGATAGAAGACAGCGGCTGAAGTCCTCTTTTGACCTAGTTTTGCTTTTGTAATTATTAATTATTAATTAAATTGATATAAAGTTATATTAATTTAATTAATTAAATTTTCATTAGGGTGTCAAAATCGGTCCAATTGTTGCTGCTTAAATTAATTTAATTATGCATTAGATATATGTTTAGATTAATATTTGAATTCATATTACATATTGTATGTCATATAGATTCAAAAGTATCCACCTTAGGATAAACATATACATGCATCATAATTAAATATAAGGCTTATATTTTATGGATGCATGACTAAATTAGCATGCTAATGCATCATGATATAAGTGTTATGTTATAATGATGTATGATAACACTAAGCATGTCCATGCATTATGCTATATATTAAAATTGTTATAATAAATAGTGGAATGATGTATGTGAATGTTGTTTTTCATGTATGATTTATATAAGTGTTATATTTATAAAATGAAAATGGAATTTGCATTGAGCATGACATTACTTAGATAAATATAATCATTTTATTTAATCGATGTCATAGATGCAAATTTTATAGGTTTTAATAAAGCATTAAAATATAAGTGTTATAGTTTTAATGAGATAGATTAAAATCTATAATCAAGAGTTGCATGCAAACATAGGTCTAAATTAATTTTAAATAAATTGATAAACCTAGACTTATGTTATTTCTAATTGGATTAGGAATAGGTTAATCTTTTTAATTTGTTTTAATAAGATTAAAATGAATTTATAAAATAATTTATAAAATAATTGCCCATAAGAGACCTTTGTATAAGGAACATTCTGTTTAAAAGGGGGCATTTAAGCTGACAGAAATGAAATACTTCCACCTGGGAACCGACCTGGAAGGTGAATTGGAAAAATATTTTATAAGCATACAATAAATGATTAATTTTATTAGAGAGTTTAATAAATGAAATCAAGTATTATTAAATCCTTCAATATAAATGTTATATTAAGCAAATTAAAATGACTTAGATAATTCATTAGCCAGGTATTAACTAAATATAATAAAATCCTAAAAACATTAGAATAATTTAGTGGGAGGAAATTGGTATATGTGATATATCAAGTTTCAGCTCTCACGTCTCTGAGAGTTCACACCATGAGATCCATGCTCGTCTTCGTGTCGCTCTGGGCGCGACCTCCCTTTGGAAAGTGTTTGCATAAGTTAATAACAAGGTGAATAAGGAAAGTACTTGTAGTAACTGGGAGAGAGACGTGTGTCAACGTATCCTACGGTCTCCTCCATTAGTTTGCACCGTGAGATTCCTATTGTTTGTCTGCGTGTCGTCCTAGAGTGACCTGTTAGGGTTAATGCCCTAAATCTTGTAGGGTCCTGTAGTTTGTAAACATTTATATGAACAAACAATTTTATGATATATAATATGAGATATTTTATTCACTTCAGTCTATGAAATATGAGATATTTTAGTTGCATTAACCACAAACCAACAAACTAAGATCCTTGGTTATCCTTGTAACTTAAGCATGTATGTGGAGATATACAAGTGGATCATGCTTTAAGTGATAACCTAAATGGTCTGTAATATATGGATAAATGAGGGAAACCTTATCTTGATGACACTATGAGTGTGACCCTCTTTGTAGATGCTACTGAAGGAACTCTTATCAAAGAGACCAGTGAGCGGAAGCGAGATCGTTCTAAACCCCATTGTGACAGAACATACACATTTACAATCAAACAGTAATAGTTATGCAAACACTCCAAATTACAGCATGCTTCCAAAGGAAAATACTAAGGATCAAAAGAACTTACCCTTGAAGAACTATTCTTCTCGTTTCCTCGATCTTATTGCACGATCACTCACCAATACGAACGTCAGGCCTCAGCAATCTCCTCGAACAAGAACAAATCCCACTTGACCCTCGAACAGGAAATAGACACCACCAGCAGGCTACCTTGGTATTCTCGATGTGAGAATCCAGGATTTGATAGAGGGTAGGAGGAATTAGATAGATCGTATAGATGATCGAGTATGTGGGAGATGACTATAATCTATCGTATAGACTAAGTACTTGATCGTTTAGAAAACAAATGACTATTGTATAGAAAACTCGTTGCACGATCATGTATGCTCTCAAGCTATCGTATAGCTAATTCTTTTGATCGTACGATTCTCAATCGCTTAATGATCGCCTTATGTAAAAATGAAAACAATTTTCATTTTATCTATCAGTTATCATAACTGATCACAACTTCCCACTAAGTTAGTTATTGAGAGAAAAATCGTAACCAATTATTCCATAATTGATTTTATTACCAATATAAATAATATATATTCATAATCTATAGTTTTAATATCACATCTCATGCAATATATAAATCATATTTCTTTTTCTCCCTCATAGCATTTAATAATAATTCCTCCAATTAATGTATCTAATACATTAAGTCAATTATCTCTCATATAATTGATACAATTTAATTATGTCATATATGATCAAATTTTCTTTTGTTAATTTGAACACTTCAAACTAACCCAAAAACTGATTCTCAACATGAATCCATTGAGCTACCAAGGAGACCTTGTGGACCTGTAGCTTGAAGCTCTAACGGTATGTGAATAATTGACTAAATTCTTTAATCACGATATTCACCATTCGTTAACTATCGAGCATTCCACTAAAGACTAACAACTACACTTTTCACGCCACAAATATATTTCTGTGTCCATTGGATAAAACCAATCAACAGTACGATGACCCTTCACAAATCGCTCGTAAGTACAGTCGAGCCAATTTACCGTTTTCTCCCAAAAGTTACATCTAACTCCTTAAGTAATAAGTACCACTAATTCCTCTAATGAACAATACATCATAGTCCTACTATGAGTAAATCCTTCTCGAGCCAAGAGAGGGTGTGACGCCACATTGTTCAAGCCCCGGAATCAACCCTTAAGGGAGCAATTTATCTACTTACTCTTAAATCGGTGAATGAGTGAATTTCATCTTGTATAGCTGAGTTCTCGGCTCCCCAATCAGACGAATCCCCAAAGTGGTAGGTTTGAATTAGCGATCTGGCCACTCGCACCCATACAAATCAAAGGACTGCCCTCATAAGCAGGAGTTCCCAACTCACTCAAGATTAAGGGGTCACGTTACCTATGGTCATCCTAGTGAAATAAAAGTCTCTGTCATGAACGACATTATATAATGAGACTAAACATTTCGTGGTCCAGTCTTCTTTGTATAGAGCATCACCACTCGCATGTCTAATACATGAATGGTCAGGATCAGACCATTTGTAGCACTTTACAACACTTGTAACATCTACAAAACGGGCCACACTCGTAGCATCAACAGGATAAAGTTTCCCTCATTTATCCATATACTACAGACCATTTAGGTTATCAATTAAAGCACGATCCACTTATATGTCATCACATACATGCTTAAGTTACAACGACAACCAGAGATCTTAGTTTATTGGTTTGTGGTTAATGCAACTAAAATATCTCATATTTTGAATACTGTAGTGAAGACAATATCTCATATTATTACATCACATAATGTTTGTTCATACACGTGTTTACAAACTACTGAACCCGACGAGATTTAGAGCATCAACCCCAACAGTTACAAATGTTGTAAAGTGCTACAAATGGTCTGATCCTGATCATTCGTATATTAGACATGCGAGCAGAGATACTCTATACAAAGAAGTACGTATAAGACCGGACCACGAAATATTTAGTCTCGTTATATAACACAGTTGATGACGAAGACTTTTATTTCACTAGGATGATCATAGGTAACATGACCTTAATCCTGAGTGAGTTGCGAACTCCTGCCTATGAGGATGGTCCTTTGATTTGCATGGGTGCGAGTGACCAGATTGATTCAAACCTACCACTTTGGGGATTCGTCTGATTCAGGGGTTGAGAACTCAGCTACACAAGATGGAATTCACTCATTCTTCAAAGCAAGGATAAATAGATAAATTGCTCCCTTAAGGGCTGATTTCGGGGCTTGAACAATGTGGCGCCACACCTTCTCTTGGACGAGAAGTGTTTAGTCATAGTGGGACTATGATATATTGTTCATTAGAGGAATCAGTGGTACTTAAGAAGTTAGATGTAATTATAGAGACAAAACAGTAAATTAACCCAGCTGTACTTACAAGTGATTTGTGAAGGATCCTCGTACTATTGATTGGTTAAATCCGATGAACACAGAAATATATCTGTAGTGCGAAAAGTGTAGCTGTCAGTCTTTAGTGGAGTGCTCGGCAGTTAACGGATAGTGGATATCGTGATTAAAGAGTTTAGTCAGTTATTCACGTACCGGGAGCTTCAAACTACAGGTCCATAAGGTCTCCTTGGTAGCTCAATGGATTCATGTTGAGAATCAACTTTTGGGTTAGTTTGAAGTGTTCAAATTACAAGAGTGAATTTGACTATATATGATATAATTAAATTAATTAATTTATATGTGATATAATTGATTTAATGTATTTGATACATTATTTGATTGGAGGAATCAATATAAATATGATTTATATTAAATGCCATAAAGGAGGAAAAGAACTATGGTTTATATGTTGCATCTGATGTGATACTAAAATTATAGGTTATAAATATAATATGATAAATTAATTATTATATTTATTTATAATAAATTAATTATGAGACAATTGATTTCATTTTTTCTCTATATAACCAACTTAGTGGGTGGTTTTAGTAAGTTTTTGGCAACCGCATGGATAAAAGATGAAAATCGTTTTCATTTTTCATAATACGCGTAAAAGGCTTGAGTTATACGATAACTAGTTGAGAGAGTAAATGATCAATCGGGTTTTTCTATACGATAAATACTCATTACTAAACGATCGAGTACCCAAGTCTATACGATAGATTTATTTCTTGTCCCAATTACTCGATCGTCTAGTTCCTCCTTCCCTTTTCCCAAATCCATACAGAGCCCACACCTTCTGAATTCTCACACTGAGAATACCAAGGTAACAGAGTAGTGTTTTGAGTTTTCGTTCAAGGGTTGAAGATCGAGTTTTACTCGATTGTGATTGAGTATTTTCCAGTTCGTGTTGTTTGTTGAGATTTCTCATTGCGTTCGTGCTTATTAACGTGTTCGAGTTTGATCGAGAGAATACGTAAAGAAAATAGTTCTTCAAAGGTATTGTCTTACTCAATCCTTTTGTATTTATCTTTGAAGCATGTTGTATGTTAGTCCATGATGCATAACTGTTGCTGTTTGATTATAAATGTTCTTGTTTTTTTACAATGAGATTTGGAACGATCTACTTCCGCTCACTAGTTCTCTAGATTTAGAGTTCCTTCACGACCATCCCTTTGGAGGGTCTTATCATAAGAGTCAGAACAACGCAAACTCCAGAAATAGATAGGGTTTCTTAAGTTAATCTTCCAACAACTGTCTTTTCTTTTGATAGTCTGTTGAAGCGTACCTCTAGGATCTAAAAATGAGAGGGTCACACTTATGGGATGAATTAAGCTAGGTAATGAATCATCGACCAAAACAACGACAACTAAAAACTATGGGAATAAGAGTTATTCTGGTATTAATGATTGGCTGAGATTGTCTCAATTTAGGGGAGGAGTAGTCGTTCACCCTTCTGTGGTTGTTGCTCTAAACCTTTGAAGTATTGTTGCAAAAACTAAAATCAGTAGTTTAATTAGGGTTCTATGATTACATGTGTGTTTTTTTAAAATTGATTGGACAATTAAGTAATGAGTTAAGACAAATATAACTAATAAGGTCAATTGTTTATTATTCGTTTTAGCATGTCATTCGTAATCGTTTCCTTGCTTAAAAACGAAAAATTAACAAGTGAAAACTATGCGACGTGGAAATCTAACTTGGATATGATTTTGGTTATTGATGATCTGTGGTTCATCTTAACAGAGGAATGTCTTCTAGTCTCCACTCGCAATGCATCCCGAGTATTGAAGGATGCTTATAAACGTTGGACGAAGGCCAATGAAAAGGCCCGAGTCTACATCTTGACAAGTCTATCTGACGTTCTTACCAAGAAGCATGAGGCCATGATGTCTACGAGTTAGATCATGGAGTCCCTCTAGGAGATGTTTGGACAACTGTCCGTTCAGATCCAGTATGAAGCCCTCAAGTACATTTACAATGCGCGCATGAATGAAGGCCAACCAGTGAGAGAACATGTTTTCGACCTGATGGTCCAGTTCAATGTTATCGAAATGAACGATGCGATCATTGACGAGCAGAATCAGGTGTCCTTTATTTTGGAATCTCTTCCAAAGTGTTTCCTTCAATTTCGCAACAATGTAGTTATGAACAAAATACAGTACACCATGACTACCCTTCTTAATAAGTTACAAAATTATCAGTCCTTTATGAAAGGTAAGAGTTTATCCTTGAGAACTAAGTTTGCTCACTCATCTTCTAATTCTAAGAAGATTCAGAAAAAGAAAGAAGGGATTGGGAAGGCTCCTACCATTGGGAAAGGCAAGGGTAAGCCTAATGTACCTGGCAAAGACAAGTGCTTTTACTGCAATGTAGATGGTCACTAGAAATATAATTGTCCCTAGAACCTCGCCTAAAAGAAGAAAGAGAAGGAATGTAAATATGATTTACTAGTCCTGGAAACTTATTTAGTGGAAAATGACCATAATACTTGGATAGTTTATTCAGAAGTCACTAATTACGCTTGTTTTTCTTTACATGGAATTAGTTCCTTCCAATAGCTCAAAGAGGGTGAAATTATGTTTAAGGTTAGAACGGGAGACACCATTTCAACTCGTGCAGTGGGAGTTGCTAAGTTATTTTTTTGGAAGTAGTTTTTTATTTTTAGAAAACTTATACATTGTTCCCAAAATGAGGAGGAAACTTATTTCTATTTCCTATTTAATTAAACAATCGTACTTTGTTTCTTTTATTGTGATTGCATACTTTATTCACTTCTCCATTCCCTACCATTGAAGGGTGATTAAGAGAGTTAGCTAAGAGAGACAGAGAGGTAAATGTTTTTACAAACTAAACTTTAGATCGTTATTGTTCATTTGAGTAAGAAAAAGGAATGACGCTTCCTAATCTACTTCCCCTTCTGCTACGTGGCCTCACCAAGATCACATCTATCATCTACCACACTTCATCTTTGTTGGACCAGATGTAATCTTGGGCCTGAATTCGTTTCTTGAAGCCCAACAAAATGGTATCAGAGCCTACAAGAAGAACTAAGGGCCTATTAGGTAGGCAATTCAAATTCCGTTTTCTGCTTTCAAATTCACTGAATTCATTGAGTTTGTGTTTGGTTGGTAGCCATGATTCTATGGAAACTGTTTCTGGATTTTGTGATCCAAATGGTGCAAATTCTGAAAATAACTGTTTTTTTTTTAATGTTTCCAGTGTATCCGGATTTTGAATTAAAAATTTTAAAATGCATAATTATAATAGAAATGATACAAAATAATAATAATAATAAATATACTATTTCATGTTATAAACTCAATTATTTTTGTTAAATTTAAAATTATATTATATGATATTACAAAATAATAATTATACAAAAAATTAACATAAAACAAGTTTAGAAATTAATTAGTAAGGGTTTATATTTAACCTAGTATTTAATGAGTAACTAAAATATATTTTCAAACAAATTTTGAAAAGTTGTTTAAATTGAAATTTAATTTCTGAATCTGCTACCAAACACATATACGAAAACATGAAATACAACTCTATTTTCTTTGAATCCCTTGTTTTCAAATTGCCTACCAAACAGGCTCTAAAGAACTTCATGAACTTCAAAGAAAGTAAATCTTGGAGAACTAAAAAAAGTTAATGGCATTTAAGGCTAGATTACTAGCCAAGGGATTCACTCAAAGGAAAGATATTAACTACAGTGAAATATTTTCACTAGTAGTCAAGCACACCAAGAGAGCTTTTCTTCATGGGCATTTGACAGAAACAAATTACATGGTACAACCTAAGAGATATCTAATTGAAGAGAAAGAAGACTACTACTACCTATTAGATAAATTAATCTATGGTCTAAAACAATCCCCAAGATGTTGGTATCAAAGATTTGATGATTATATCACCAAGATTGGTTTTCAGAGAAGCTCTTTTGATAGTTAAGTGTATGTGAATACCGAGTCTTTCAAAGATTCTATCTATCTACTTCTATATGTAAATGATATGCTCCTAATAGGAAGATCTAAGGAGAATTTGAAATATGTTTGGTATAAAAGACATGGGAGAGTCTAAAAGAATTCTAAGCATTGAAATTGAAAGACACAGACATAGATCAAGACTATATATTTGTCAACCCAACTGCTACAGAAAGTTGATCAAAAAGTTTAATATGGAAGATGCCAAATCAGTGAACACTCATTAGCTTAACATTTTAAGTTATCAGCTGTGAATTCTCCCAAAGAGAATGATGTCTACTGTTCCCTATTCCCAAGCATGGGAAGCCTAATGTATTTGATGATCTCTATAAGACCTAATTTAGCCTATGCAGCAGCTTAGTCAACAGATACATGGCTAATCCGGGAAGAATGCATTGGGAAGTAACCAAATGGATCCTGAGGTACATAAAGAGTACTAAAGATACTAGACTCCTATATCAACAAACTACAAATTCAAAACCAGAATTATTTGGGTTTGTAGACTTAGATCATGCAAGTGATCTAGACAAAAGGAGATCTCTTTCAGGCTATATCTTTCTATATGGAAGTTGTCTCCTAGGCTGGAAGGCTACTTTGCAATCCGTAATAGCTCTCTCAACTACTGAGGCTAAGTTTTATAACTCTATCGGAGGCTATTAAAGAAGCCTTATGGCTAAGAAGACTATTACAAGACCTTGGAATCACATAAACATACACTTGTCTAAGAATCCTCAATTCCACAATTGCACAAAGCATATAGATGTAAAATTTCATGTTGTGCAAGAACAGATAGAGAATGAAAATGTAGACATTTTGAAGATTCATACCTCTGACAATACCTTAGACATGCTGAAAAAGATTGTTCCTCAACTCAAGCTTAAGAAATGCCTAGACATTGTTAGCTTCGAGCTTATTGAAAACGGTTGAAAGAAGAAGAATTTGAAGAAGGAGATACCATTAAACAACTTAAATATTGTTTTTAAGGTGGAGATTTGTAGAAGTCAATATCTACTCTATTGAAATCAACATTTACTTTCATTTAAAATTTTTCCTCTCTTACACCTGTAACATCCTATCTATATAAAGGATGAAAAACTAAGAGAGTTTGAATTAGAAAGAAAAGAAAGGGCGTGAGAGACTTATCTATATTTTCAAGATTTCTCCAATAATATTGATTGAGAACCTTGTATCTTATGAATGTACACAATCTACCGAACCACGTTAACTTGTGTCTCTCTCTTCCTCTTCCTTTTCTTACTGTGATTGCATGATTTCTTCACTTATTCATTCCCTACCATTGAAGAGTGATTAAGAGAGTTAGCTTAGAGAGACAGAGAGGTAAACGTTTCTGCAAACTAAATTTCAGATCGTTTTTTTTCATTTAAGTAGGAAAAAATAACGAAGCTTCCTCATCTACTTCTCCATCTGCTACGTGGCCTCACCAAGACCACATTTGTCATCTACCACACTTCACCTTTGTTGAACTAGATCCAATCTTGGGCCTGAATTCATTTCTTGAAGCCCAACAAGGAATCAAGACAACACCATGTCAATTTGATTTTTGTCCCTACATATATATATTTTTCTCTTATTTCTTTTGGTTAAATCAACCTTTCTTGCTCATATATTAACAAATGCCAACTTTGAAATTGGACAAGAGAAGTAAAAGAGAGAAACATTAGACAATTTTCATTGTTTACTTGAAAGAGCTTTTCCTTCGACCAATTGAGATACATGTAACAACTATAAAGAGTTGAAGAGAGGTTAAAGAAGAATGAAAAAGAGGGAAGTAACATCATCAAGAAAATAATATTAAATTAATATATATATTCTTGTTGAATCAATTATCTATTTTATTGATTTGAGCATCAGAGACTATTCAAAATCATTTCCTAAACTTAGATTAAGAAGCATTATGGGTAAAGCCTAGCTAGGACTAGAGATGTACTCCCTGTTGTGGCCCACGGATTTTCAAGGGGGTCACACGACCCCATTCCTGAATAGAAAAAGAAATGTCTTGGTAGTGAGCCAAGTGACGAATGAAGTACTTGAAAAGAAAATATTTGGCAGACTAGCCTGACACATATATTTGACATGCCAAAATAGGTATAGTACCATTACCAAGGCAAACCACACTATAAATATGAAGATCCATTATGCATTAACAATATGCAAACTACTCTGAGCCCGAGCCCTATTTATCACTATTGAGAATGATGTCCTAAATCTCCTCGTAATCTCATAGTTTGTAAACTTTGTATAAACATATTGTTATTAATAAAAATAAGTGTTATTTTATAAGTATATACTCAATCCAATAAACTAAGATCCGAGATTATTTTATATAAATTTAAATAAGTATGTAGAGACATACAAGTGGATCTTGTTTAAATAATAACCTAAATGGTCTGTAGTAGATGGATAATGTTGGGTATCTTATCCTGGTGACACTACGAATACGACTCGCTTTGTAGGTGTTACAAATGTTGTAAAGTGCTATAAATGATATGTTCCTGATCATTCATGTGGAGACATACGATTGGGGGTATCCTATACAAAGAGTTTGCATAAGACCGGACCATGAAATGATTAGTCACTTTATATAACACCGTTGATAATAGAGACTTACATTTCACTAGGATGACCATAGGTGACATGACCTGAATCCTGAATGAGTTGTGAACTCCTGCTCATGAAGGTGGTTCTTTGATTTGTATGGGTGAGAGTGGCCAAATTGCCAACTCAACAAGCCTATCATTTTGGGGTTTCGTCTGATTGGGGAGCTGGGAACTTAGCTACATAAGACGAAATTCACTCCTTCCCCTACGTAGATAAATTACTCCTTTAAGGGCTGATTTCGGGTCTTGAACATAGTGGTCACACCCTCTCTTGGCAAGAGAGGACTCAGTCATAGTGGGACTATGACTTATTGTTCATTAGAGAAATCAGTGGTATTTAAGGAGTTAGATTTAACTATAGGGGCAAAATGGTAATTTGGCCCAACTGTACTTACGAGCAATTTGTGAAGGGTCACCACACTGTTGATTGGTTATATCCAATGGACACAGAAATATATCTGTAGTACAAAGAATACAACTGTCGGTCTTTAGTGGATTGCCCGACAGTTAACGAATGGTGAATAATGTAATTAAAGAGTTTAATTAATTATTCACGTACCAATGGAGCTTCAAGCTACAGGTCCATAAGGTCCCGTTGGTAGCTCAAAAGGATTATGTTGAGAATAAGTTTTTGTGTTAATTTGAATTGTTCAAATTAATAAGATGTGATTTAATTATTGATATAATTAAATTAATTAAATTATATATGATATAATTGATATAATGTATTTGATACATTATTTGGAGGAATAAATTAAGACTCAAATAGTTGTTAATTTAATATAATATGATTTATATTAAATTCCATAAAATAAAGAAAAAGAACTATAGTTTATATTGTATGTGATGCAAAATTAAAACTATAAATAATATAAATAAATATGATAAGTTATTTATCATATTTATTTATATTATTTATTATTATTTTTTAATATAATCTTATTTCTCAAAAAACTACTTTAGTAGGTGGTTATGGAAATATTTATGGCAATTGGAATAAAATGAAAAAGAGTTTTTCATTTGAGAGAGAAGTTTTCCAAGAAAACAAATTACAACAAGAATGCAAAGAGAGACTATACGATAGTCTATATGACAAAAACAGAGCATATACGATAGGCTCTTGTTGTCTATGTGATAGGAAGACTTATCTATGCGATAGTCTACACGACTGGAAGTTTTTGCTATGCGATAGCCTAAACGGTCGAGAAGTTCCTATGCGATAGTGCTTCTTCGATCGTCTTCCTCCTCCAAACTCACAAATATCCTCTTAACTAAAATAATCAGAACCCACCACTCCTGGGATCTCACCGTGAGCATAGTGAGGAATCCGAGTGGTTGTGTCCCTGTTGGTTTGAGGATTGAGTTGCTGTTTGTTGCTTGTTCGAGAGGAGTGTTCGTGGCTTGTTCGAAGTGTTCGTGAACAAGTTGGATCAAGGGATTACTTGAAGAATAGTTCTTCAAAGGTATAATCTCTCAACCTTTGTATTTTTTTTGAAAAACATGTTGTAATTTACTTTGATTGCATAATCTTCTTGTATGACTATAAATGAATGCATTCAATCACAATAAAATTTGGACGATCTGCTTCCGATCAAGGAACTCCTCATGTTGAGTTTCCCTTCAATTGGTATCAGAGTCAGGTTGTGTTCTGATTCCAAATTTCATTTGTTGTATTGAATTTTGTTTACAGTTTCTAGTGGGTTTTAAGTTTCTGTAATGCGTTTAAGTGTTAAATGTTTGTGGATGTTGTTGATGTAGGATTGTATCAATAGCAGCAGAAGCACAAGAATCATCTAAGTACTCAAATTCACTAATTTTGACATAATATAAAGCATTCTTCTACAGAAAAAATGGGTTTCAAGACATACCTCTTGTAGAACTTCTTCAAAACTCCATCTTCAGCTGCTATCTTCTCCATATCTTATTGTAGACCACCTTAAGATCTTTCTCACTATTCTCTTGATGCTCTAGATTGAGTTATGGGATTCAAAACAAGCTTGAATCAAGGGATGAAGGAGAAAAGCTCATGTTGCAACCTTGTTGAAGAACCTTTCTTCAAATCAATTTTTCTCTCAAAACTCTTTTGATTGCATGCCCGATTTTTACTCTAATCGTCTCATTATATTGCAGATCAACATGCAAAGAGAAGAGCTGCATGAGTTGCAGCTCATGCTTGGAGAAGACAAGGCCAAGAATATGCAATATGTGTGAGCTACTTGGCGATGGATAATAGAAAAATCCATTTTTCTATTTTGTGTTTTTAGTTTTTCAATTTTTCAATTTTATCTAAAAATCAAAATTTGATTTAAAAAATCTATTTGATTTTAAAAATAAAAAATTAATTAATTTCATAAATTAATTATTAAATAAAACTTAATTAATTTAATATCAAATATTAAATTAATTTTAACATATATCCATCTTTTTACTATATTTAAATCATATTTAAAATATATAAATTCTCCTATTCTGTTTAATTCTAAAATTAAACATAATTATATCTCATATAATCACTAATTCCCTTAATTCTAATTTGAATATTTCAAATTAACTTATCACGCTATTCTAGAGCTAGTCTGTTACGAGCTAGTTGGGGACCTCGCGGACCTACAAATCATGGGCTCCAACGATCCAAGATTAATTAGCTAAACTCATTAGACCAAATTAATATCCATTCGTTAACTAATGAGTCATTCCACTAAAGCCCATAGTTGCACTCTTCTCACTGTAGATATATATGTCCACATGAATAACCATATCACCACTCGACCATTCATAGGTTGTTCGTAATAACGGCTGGGTCAAATATTTGTGTTTACCCCTGAGATTACGTCTTATTCCTCAAGTCCCTACTGATCCTCTAATGAACAACTGGTTTGTGATCCAATCACCAAACCAAACTTTCTCAACCCTGTGAGAGGGTGGGCTTCTTGTTCAAGACTTGGATTCAGTACTTGAGAGAACAACCTTTCTCCTATTCCTAAATCGGGCAGGTGTGAACTCCGTCTTGCACCCTATGTCCCCAGTATCCTATCTGGTCTTACCCCTGAAATGGGATTCTTATTGAGCCGGCGCTGTTGAGCCAACCCTCAACTATGCAAATCTAAGGGCAATCTCGAATAAACAGGGGTTCATAGTTAGCTCAGAATTAAGACCGAGTTACCTAAGTCATCTAGGTAAGATAGTCAATCTTAAATAGTAAACAACTTATAAAGTAAGAGTGACTTATTTCTTGGTCCTGATCTTATGAAAACTCATTGCATAGGATGCCCCCACTCCTCATGTCATAACATGTATGAATTAGGATCACATTGTATGTAGCACTTTACAACTTTTTATAACAACTACAGAGTAGGCCGCATCCAATGGTGTTACCAGAATAAGGTACCCAACCTTATTGATGTACCATAGATCATTTCGACTATTTACTCGAACCCGATCCAGAATAAGCACTCAAATTCACTAATTTTGGCATAATATAAAGTATGCTTCTGCAGAAAAAATGAGTTTCAAGACATACTTCTTGTAGAACTTCTTCAAAGCTCCATCTCCAGCTGCTATCTTCTCCATATCTTGTTGTAGACCACCTTAAGATCTTCCCCAATATTCTCTTGGTGCTCTAGATTGAGTTGTGGGACTCAAAACAAACTTGAATCAAGGGATGAAGGAGAAAAACTCACTGTTGCAACCTTGTTAAAGAACCTTTCTTCAAGCCAGTTTTTCTCTCAAAACTTTTTTGATTGCATGCTCGATTTTCATTCCACTCTTCTCATTATATTGCAGATTAACATGCAAAGAGAAGATTTGTATGAGTTGTAGCTCATGCTTGGAGAAGACAAGGCCAAGACAATGCAATATGTGTGAGCTACTTGGGGATGGATAATGGAAAAATCCATTTTTCCATTTTGTGTTTTTAGTTTTCCAATTTTTCAATTTTATCTAAAAATCAAAATTTGATTTAAAAAATAAAAAATTAATTAATTATTAAATAAAACTTAATTAATTTAATATCAAATATTAAATTAATTTTAACACATATCCATCTTTATATATTTAAATCATATTTAAATATATAAATTCTCTTATTCCGTTTAATTCTAAAATTAAATATAATTATATCTCATATAATTACTAATTCCCTTAATTTTAATTTGAACGTTTCAAATTAACTTATCATACTATTCTAGAGCTAGTCCGTTACGAGCTAGTAGGGGGACCTCGCGGACCTATAGATCATGGGCTCCAACGATATGAGATTAATTGGCTAAACTCATTAGACCAAATAAATCTCCATTCGTTAACTAATGAGTCAATCCACTAAAGCTCATAGTTGCGCTCCCCTCACTGTAGATATATTATGTTCACATGATTTAACCATAATCAGCAAGTCGACCCTTCACAGGTTGTTCATAATAACGCCTGGGTCAAATATCTGTTTTACCCTCGAGATTAGTCTTATTCCTCAAGTCCCTACTGATCCTCTAATGAACAACTAGTTTGTGATCCAATCACCAAACTAAACTCTCTCAACCCTATGAGAGGGTGAGGCTTATTGTTCAAGACCTGGATTTAGTACTTAAGAGAACAACCTTTCTCTTATCCCTAAATCAAGCAGGCGTGAACTCTGTCTTGCACCCTATGTCCCCAGCTATCTATCTGGTCTTACCCCTGAAATGGGATTCTTATTGAGCCAGCGCTGTTGAGCCAACCCTCAACTATGCAAATCTAAGGGCAATCCCGAATAAACAGGAGTTCATAGTTAGCTCAGAATTAAGATCGAGTTACCTAGGTCATCTAGGTGAAATAGTCAATCTTAAACAGTAAACAACGTTATAAAGTAACAGTGAGTTATTTCTTGGTCCTGTTCTTATGTAAATTCATTGCATAGGACGTCCCCACTCCTCATGTCATAACATGTACGAATTAGGATCACATCGTATGTAGCATTTTACAACTTTTTGTAACAATTACAGAGTAGGCTGCATCCAATGGTGTTACCAGAGGTACCCAACCTTATTGATGTACCATAGATCATTTCGACTATTTACTCGAACCCGATCCACTCTTATATCTCCACATAAAGTTCAAGTACTCATACAATAGTCATTTTAGTTTATTGGATTTAAACTTTCATACAATTTATAAGATCAATAACAAGTATATTGATAATAGAAAATGTTTATCATTTTACAAACTACAAGTTTTTAGGACATAAAACCCAAAAGTTGATAGATGTTTTGGGATAGTTGTCTCTGTTTAATATTTTGGTTTTACATTATAAAAGTTAATTGTAAGGCCCCCTGCATTTTTGGGCATCATTCTTGCAATCGAGTCTGTATTCATTTGTGTTTTTGAGTCATTCATGAAGAAGCTTCAGACGCAAAGAGTTGCAGTTTGCTTCGATGGAGAAGATGAAACGCTGGTTGCATCGTGTAGCTTAAGCTAGATGATCGTTTAGATTAGGGTATGCGATTGTGTAGAATTGTTCTACTCGATCGTGTAATATTTGCTAAACAATCGCATAGCTAATGCTACGTGATCATGTAAAGAGTTTACTCAATCGTGTTATGTTGGTGATATGATCGTGTAGACGCTCAGGAGTAAACAATTGCACGATATTTAATACACGACACATGACATGCATTACTCGAAGTGCACTGCATGATTGCCTGGACTTCCATACTCATCGCATAGTCCTAAGCCACACGATCATTACTACACGATCGTTTATACTTGACATGCGTTACTCGACAATCAAAGGATTTGCTACACGATCAAATGATGAGGTTTCAAGGCAGGCAGTTCAAGACTCGGTTCACCTGTTCGAATCGGTTGATTCCAACTTTTGTAATAGTTTAGCATTTTTTCGGTTTTGAGACACATTATCCCCGTCCATCAACTTTTATTAAATGTACATGTGATGTATGTTTATTATATGTCATAATGTATGTCATATAGTTTTAAACCTACCATAGGTTATACATTTTTTGTGCATTTTTTTATATTATAAGAGTTATAATATATTAAGATGCATGATTAAATTACTTAAAGCATACTCATGCATCATATAATATAAGAGTTATATTATATGCATGCTCTAAAGCATATCCATGCATCATCTATATTATAAATATTATAATATAAGGTTGTATGTTAGCATGGAATGTATGCTTAGTTCATTACTTGTTATGTAAAAGTTATATATATATATATATATATATATATATATAATATTAGTAATGAATGAACATTGCATGAAGCATGCAGTTAGATTTATTTATAAGAGTTATAAATACCTTATGTATGTCTAGCTAGCAATGTTGAATGGTTTTAATTGTTTTCATTCTTTATAAGAGTTATAATTAATGAAATTAGAAATTAAAATCAATTAACCAAGAGTTGCATGCAAACTTAGGTAAAATCATTTTTTAAATAGTTTTAAAATATGATTGAGATAGACCTAAGCTCACAAATTTCTAATGAGATTTAGAAATTAGATTAATCTTTTAAATCGGTTTAATAGGATTAAATTGATTTCAATAAAAGATTAGATTTGTACCCAAATCTATCTATAAGGGATCTTTTATCTAAGGTGGGTTCTGGCTAGGCTGGGATATTTAAGCTGATGAAATAGAACACCTCTACCTGGGAACCTACTTGGAAAGGTGAATTAGATAGATTTGCTATAAACATGCAATTGTTGATTAATATTTTTTTAAAGTGTTTAATAATGTTAATCAAAATTGTTTAACTTTTCCAAAGTAAGTGTTACTTTTGGGAAAAACTTAAACAATCACTTAGTAAAAATAATTAGCCATATTTTTCATAAGTAAATTAAACACTAGGTTGTTTAAAAATACTCAGTGGGAGGAAAAGATATATATGATACGTCATTTTCCACTCACGTTTCTCCCTTAATATCACACTGTGAGATTCATGCTTGGCCTCGTGGCGCCCTGGAGCATCCTTCTTCAGATGGTATTTGCATGGATAAATATCAAGGTGAATGGAGAGAGTATTTATAGTAAGTGGGAGAATGATGTGAGTCAACATGTCCTGCGGTCCCTTTCATTGGTTTTCACTGTGAGACGCTTCTTGCACGGCCTCGAGGCGCCCTGGGAGCGTCCCCCTTTGGATGGTTTGTGCAGTTGGTCAATATCAAGGTGAACTCCAGAAATGGATGGGTCGCTTTAGTTTTTGCCCCAATCGATTTTTCCCTTCGGTTGGCTAATTGAGGCGAAACTTTAGGATCTAAAATGAAGGGTCACACTTACAGGAAATTGTTAAGCAAGTTAATGATTTCTTGACCAAATAAAAAAGGAATAAGAGTTATTCTGGTGTAATGATTAGTTGAGAGTGTCCCAATTCAGTGAAGGGAGAAATTGATTACCCTTCGGTGGCTTTTGTCCTAAATCACTGAAGCGTAATTGCAAAACTAGATGTTAATATGGGGTTCATTTAGATTTTGCTAAACCTGATTGGATTTATTTTAAAAGAGTTATGCTAAAATCTAACGTAGATCAATATATTTCTTTTTTCGGCAAAATGTCAAACAATGATTTTTCGTTAGTTGCCTTTTCTGCTTTGACCGGTTTTAATTATATGACTTGGAAAGAATCTATTAAAATATTTTTCGTGGTAAACGACCTCGAAATTGTCATGTTTGAGGATTGTCCTCAAGTCCCAACCCCGATGCATCACAAAATGTTCGTAACGCATATGAGGTGTGGATAAAGGCTAATTTGAAGGCCCAACTTCACATTTTGGCAAGCATACCTGATGCATTGGCCAAAAGGTTTGAGAACATGGTCATTGCACATGAGATCATGGAATCGTTGCAAGGATTGTTTGAACGTAAGTTCTCACTTTTTAAGCAAGATGGGATTGATGACAATGAAACCAATGGTGTCAGTTCACAAGATAATCTCCAGTCCATATTGAATGTTAAGGAACTAACAGAGAAAGCAATTGTTGCTGACTTTTATGAAGTTTATCGACGAGGACTGTCCTCTGAAATGAAACTAGGAGTTTATAATATAGGTTTTGATACTGATCCCATTACTCTCTAGAAAAGGAAGAACTTCAAAGATGATAAATATGATTTATTTATCTTGGAGATGTGCTTAGTAGAGAATGATGATTCTGCCTGGATAATTGATTCAGGGACTACTAACCACATGTGTTCTTCCAATCAAGGATTTAGTTCCTGGAAACAGTTGGAAGCTAGAGAGTTGATTCTTAGAGTCGGTACTAATCAGTCCGTTTCAGCTGTTGCTGTAGGCAGGCTTAAGTTCTTTTTGGACAAGAAACAGTATCTGTTATTGGATAACGTTTATGTAGTTTCTTATATCAAAAGGAACTTAATTTCAGTTTCTTGTCTAATTGAACAAAATTATTCCATTTCCTTCTCTGAGAATAAAGTGTTTATTTTTAAGAGTGGAATGGAGATAGGTTTTGGTTCAATGAAAAATAACTTGTATGTACTAAGGCCGTTATTCATAAAAGTTGTGCTTAATACTAAAATGTTCAAAACAACAACAACTGTAAAAAGACCAAGAGTTTCTCCTAAAGAAAATGCCCATATTTGGTATCTAAGGTTAGGTCACATCAATCTCAATAGGATTGAGAAGTTGGTGAAAGGTGGACTTCTAAATGGTTTAGAAGAAAACTCTTTGTTGGTATGTGAATCATGCCTTAAAGGCAAAATGACCAAATGACTTTTTATTGGAAAAGATTATAGAGCCAAGAAAACCTTAGAGCTTATACATTCAGACCTTTGTGGTCTGATGAATGTAAGAGCACGAGGTGGGTATGAATACTTCACCTCTTTCATAGATGATTATTCTAGATTTGGGTATCTATACCTAATGCAACATAAGTCTGAATCTCTTGAAAAGTTCAAGGAGTATAAGATTGAAGTTGAAAACTTGTTAGGTAAAAAGATAAAAACAATACGACGTGATCGTGGTGGAGAGTATATGAACTTAGGATTCCAGAACTATATGATAGAACACAGAATCACATCCCAACTCTCAGCCCCAGGTACACCTCAGTAGAATGGTGTATTAGAAAGGAGAAATAGAACCCTCTTGGACATGGTTCGGTCTATGATGAGTTATGATCGTCTTCCAGACTCATTTTGGGGATATGCAATAGAGACTGCAATTTACATTTTGAACAATGTTCCCTCAAAGAATGTTTCTAAAACACCTTTTGAGTTATGGAGAGGTCGCAAAGGTAGTTTATGCCACTTCAGAATTTTGGGATTTCCAGCTCACGTGCTTATGGAAAATCCCAAAAAGTTGGAACCTCGTTCGAAAGTATGCCTATTTGTAGGTTACCCTAAAGAAAGGAGAGGTGGTACTTCTATGATCCAAGTGAGAATAAAGTGTTTGTATCGAAAAACGCTACCTTCTTGGAAGAAGACCACGTAAGGGATCATAAACCACAAAGTTGATGGAAAAGTAGGCATGTGTAGCGGAATTGAGGATCAATTTTACTCTAATTGCATAAATTAAACATACAACCCTAAATTAGTTAATTAGGGTTTTTTAGAAACATTACCTTTGAAGCTCCCGAAACTCGTCTATCTCCGCTCGAACACGAATCGGACAACCACTAGAGCTGACCTACTATCCTCTGGACTCAGAACCAGGTTGTGGGACCCGATGGATGAAGAACCCGAGAGAGAGAAGAAGAAGGAAATAATAGAGTGAGATTTGGGTTGGGTTTGGATTTTTTCAGCGCTATTTTTAAAAACTCAATTTTTGCAAAATGTCCAAAAGTTTTTAATCCAAAATGACAAGCCCATATTTATAGAAAAGGACCATGCAAAATTGCATGAAATAACTTCATAAAAACCTAACACCTAGAATCCACTATCTAAGTGGGCTTAATGTCTCCACTATAAGCCAACACCTAGCCCACTATTTTGTTAGTGGAATTATCCAACAAAAGTTTGGATTTTCCTACTAACTTTAGTCAAAGGGCAAAATAGTCATTTGTCAAAGTCAAACTTTGACCGAAAAGTCAACATTTTGACTTTTTATGATGTTTTTTGTGTGGACTAATTTTGACCTCCCGAGCATGAATCCATATTCATTTTCTCGAAATTCAAATCATATTTCAATATAAGGTCGGTCAAAGTTTGGCTTTTCAAAGTCAAAAGTCAACTCTTTGACTTTTTACATCTTTGACCATTTTCATTATTTCCGAGCTTCCGAATATGAACTTATTCATATTCTTGATATTTAAATCACATTTAAATATTAAAGCTATATCTCTAAACTAAAAAACCAACCACTATATCATATATATTTGTCGGTTTCTCTCTCTTCACCTAATTTGAACAATTCGAATTATTCTATCATACTGTTCTAAGTTTATTCCATATGAGCTAGTAGGGGAACCTAATGGACCTATAGATCATGGGCTCCAACGATCTGAGATTAGCTGGTTAAACTCTTTAGATGGAACTAATCAACATTCGTTAACTCACGGGTCATTCCACTAGCGTTCTCTTATACACATCTAGATGTGTATAAGAGACAGACTACATAAAGTTCAAACTTAAACTTAATAGCCTCGGAACCTTAGTTTATTGGATTCATGAATATAGAATTTAAATTTACTAAAGATTTTCAATAACAGCTTTATTGAACAAGAATATGATATTACAAACTGTTGGATTTTATGTCCTAAAACTCGTAGGCTGTTTAAGAAGTTCCTTACTGATTTGGAAGTTGTTCCAAATATGTCTTTACCCATCACATTTTATTGTGATAACAATGGCGCTGTCGCAAATTCTAAGGAACTTAGGAGTCACCGAAGAGGCCAACACATAGAATGAAAATATTATTTGATCCAGGAGATTGTGCATCGCAATGATGTGATTGTCACGAAGATCGCGTCTGAGCACAACATTATTGATCCGTTTACAAAGGCTCTCACGACTAAAGTGTTCGAAGGTCATCTAAAAAGTTCGGGTCTACGGGATATGCAACACATTGTCTAGGGCAAGTGGAAGATGTTACTGGGGTATAGTGTATGCCTTAGTTTATTGTATTTTGTACTTTATTTATAATGTACATTAGTCTCCCTAGACTTTAGGACAAGTGAGAGATTGTTGGAAATGGTGTCTTAAATCTCCTTGTAATCTCATAGTTTGTAAACTCTGTATAAACATATTGTTATTAATAAAACAATTGTTATTTTATAAGCATATACTCAATCTAATAAACTAAGATCCGAGGTTATTTTATGTAAATTTAAACAAGTATGTAGAGATATACAAGTGGATCTTGTTTAAATAATAATCTAAATGGTCTGTAGTAGATGGATAAGGCTGGGTGCCTTATCTTGGTGACACTACGGATACGACCCGTTTTGTAGGTGTTACAAATGTTGTAAAATGCTATAAATGATTTGATCCTGATCATTCATGTGGATATATGTGAGCGGGGGTATCCTATACAAAGAGTTTGTATAAGACCGGTCCACGAAATGATTAGTCTCTTTATATAACATTGTTGATAATAGAGACTTACATTTCACTAGGATGACCATAGGCGACATGATCTGAATCGTGAGTGAGTTGTGAATTCCTGCTCATGAAGGCGGTCATTTGATTTATATGGGTGAGAGTGGCCAGATTGCCAACTCAACAAGCCTACCATTTTTGGGATTCGTCTGATTGGGGAGCTGGGAACTCAGCTACATAAGACAGAATTTACTCATTCCCCGATGCAGGGATAAGTAGATAAATTGCTCCCTTAAGGGCTGATTCCGGGTCTTGAACATAGTGGTCACACCCTCTCTTAGCCAGAGAGGACTCAATCATAGTGGGACTATGACTTATTGTTCATTAGAGAAATCAGTGGTACTTAAGGAGTTAGATTTAACTATAGGGGCAAAATGGTAATTTGGCCTAGTTGTACTTACGAACAATTTGTGAAGGGTCATTGCACTATTGATTGGTTATATCCAATGGACACATAAATATATCTGTAGTGCAAAGAGTGTAACTAGCAGTCTTTAGTGGAGTGCCCTACAGTTAACAGATCGTGGATAATTTAATTAAAGAGTTTAATTAATTATTCACGTACCGTTGGAGCCTCAAGCTATAGATCCATAAGGTCCCTTTGGTAGCTCAAAAGGATTACTTGAGAATCAGTTTTTGGGTTAATTTGAATTGTTCTAATTAATATGAGGGAATTTAATTATATATGATATAATTAAATTAATTAAATTATATATGATATAATTGATATAATGTATTTGATACATTATTTGGAGGAATAAATATTTGAATGAGATTCAAATAGTTGTTAAGTTAATAGAAATATGATTGATATTAAATGTCATAAAATAGAGAAAAAGAACTATAGTTTATATTGTATGTGATACAATATTAAAACTATAAATTATAAATATAATATGATAAGTTAGTTATCATATTTATTTATATTATTTATTATTTTTTAATAATAATCTTTTTTCTAAAAAAAAACTACCTTAGTGCGCAGTTATAGAAATTTTTATTGCACTTGAAATAAAATGAAAAGAGTTTTTCATTTGAGAGAGAAGTTTTCCAAGAAAACAATTTACAACAAGAACACAAAGAGCGACCATACGATAGTCTACATGACAAAAACAGAGCATATACGATATACTCTTGTTGTTTATGTGATAGGAAGACTTATCTATGCGATAGTCTACAAGATTGGAAGTTTTTGCTATGTGATAGCCTAAATGATCCAGAAGTTCCTATGCAATAGTGCTTCTTCGATCGTCTTCCTCCTTCAAACTCACAAATATCCTCTTAACCAAAATAGTCAAAGCCCACCACTCTTAGGTTCTTATCTTGAGCATACCGAGGAATCCGAGTGGTAGTGTCCCTATTGGTTCGAGGATTGAGTTGTTATTTATTGCTTGTTCGAGAGGAGTGTTCGTGGCTTGTTCGAAGCGTTTGTGAACAAGTTGGATCGAGGGATTACTTGAAGAACAGTTCTTCAAAGGTATAATCTCTCAACCTTTGTATTTTTTTTAAAAGCATGCTGCAATTTACTTTGATTGCATAATCTTCTTGTATGACTATAAATATATACGTTCAATCACAATAGAATTTGGATGATCCGCTTTCGCTCAAGGAACTTCTCATGTTGAGTTTCAATCACCATTCAACTTCTCCCAATGACTTAAGCATTAGTGGTAGGCTGAGCACAACATGGTCCAAGGTTCACTGTAGGTCAACTTCGGCAAGACTACTCACCTGTTCAATAGTGCACGTCAGCTGTTTATACTAACAAGAAGTTATTTTTTTAAAAACTTCAAAAACCAAATATACATAACTTCATACTGCAAAAACCAATTTTCTTTGAAAAAATTATTTATCAATGTTTTAAGAAAGAACGAGTATGGTTATGAAGATTGCACTTGTCAAAATATGAGTAATTGTGGTAAGAGGGTCTGATTCGGCCAATGAAGGTCTCAATAGGGTAAAATGCCAATTGGGGCTTGAACTTTTAAGCCACAACCTACGTCTTACTAAAAAAATATTTAGGAAATTTGAGTTAGTATTTACGTTTGTAGTGTGTATATTTATATATAGTTTAAGGATTAAAATAAAATATTTAAAAATTTATGATTTTTCTTAGCTTAACGTATGAGGATATGAATCCCATGCTTTTTGATTGATGGTACAAATTTTATGGTAATTTAGTTATGCTTACTCTAATTAAAATTTTAATGACCAAAGTAAAATAAACCAGAATTTTGTTTAAAGAAAAAATAAACCTAAACCAGAATTTTGTTTAAAGAAAAAATAAACCAGAAAATTTGAAAATTATAAAAGGTTTTTTAAATCTTTAGAAATTAGAAATGCATTTGTTTAAAATTTTTAATAGATGTTAGGGTTGAGTTTTTGGCAAAATATTAGAAGTGCAATTTGTCCCACATCGAAAAAGTCGAAGAAAGTGATGGTTTCTACCACTATAAAAGGAGTCAATATCTCTAGTTTTAAGTCATTCCAATTAAAAACACTTTAAGTTTTTAATGTGCTAACTTTAATTTTTTTTTTTTTATATTCTCTAATTTGATAGTGGGACAAAAGGTGTGAGAAATCAAAAGGTTTGAGAGAGTGTAATTGTAATTGGGGTACAAGAGTGAATATAGAAAGTGGGCATATGAAAAATAGGAAAATAGAGCAAGTTCTCGAAGGGGTCTGGATTATGACAGTGTCATCAAATAGCAAGGTTTATTGGTATGTGACGAAAATATGAAGACAATGAATGTAACAATAGCTGTGCATTTTTCAAATATCTTGTCAAAGTAGAATCTGTGAGTTTTTGGTAAAATATTTAAAGTGCAGTTTGCCCCAGATTAAAAAAATTGAAGAAAGTGATGGACTCCTACCGCTATAAACTTATGCCTCTAGTTTCAAGTCGTCCCAATGAAAAATGTTTAAGCTTAATACGCTAACTCTAATTAAATTTCCTTTGTATTCTATAGTTTGAGAATAAGAAAAAAAGTGTGAGTAGTCAAAAACTTTGAGATAGTGCTATTATAATTGAGGTTGAAAGAGAATTATCCTATGTGATTGTAACAAAATTTTACATAATGGATTTCTTTCCCGTGGGCGATGAATTTCCTTGAGTTTGAAGTTTTTCATATAAATTCTTGTATTTTCTTTTATTATTATTATTATTATTATTTTCTTTTAACTTCTTTGTTATTTATTTATTTATTTGTTTATTCCTCTAGTAGAAGTCAAGGTTTTTTTCCAATAGTAAGAATAAAGTCAAAATAAATATCTAAAAATCCAAACGAAATAAGATCAAAAGAAAATATAAAAGTTTGTCCTTCATAAAAAAGAAAAAAGAAAAAATAAAACAATAAACTTGGTTCTAAAAGTTTCAATCCACCGTTGATGATGTTAAAATGGGCCTACGTTTAACGACCTTGTTTTCAAAATTTGAAATTGGAAAAATAGAGCGTTGAGAGAAACCGCGCTCTAAAAATGAAAAATGAAAAATAAAATAAAATAAAATGCCGAAAGTACATTTCAGATTTAAAAAATTATTTTCCACATGGGCCCCGCACTCAAAATTCCTTCTTTCTTGCGCGCCTTTGAAAACAAAAATCTGAATGGCTCACGTGGATGATTTCCCCAAAACGCTGTCGTTTTCAAGCCCTCCTTCATCTTAACAGAAACCGCTCCCCCGCCGAAATGCTCCCCAAACTACCATCCCCACCTGCTCAAGAACGCACCCAAATCTAAGCAAATTCAATCTTGAACAGCCAAAGCAATTTCATGGCAATGAGAACAGATTCGAGTTCGATGCTGAAGTTTTGAGTTGATCTTTCAGTTCTTCTTCTTCTTCTTCTTCTGCTTAATCTGAGCTCGAAGTTTTTGTTTTATTCAGCCATGGAGGACGAACACCAGGTCAGTTCCGCATTCTCGTTTCCATCTGATTATCTTTGTTTATCCGTTACAAACATTTAACGCTACTTCTCACTGATTCGATTTCTTTTTGTCTGTTTCTAATTCCTGATTTTGGAGCTTTGGAAGTGTCGGAATCTACTGGAAAACATTGCGGTTTTGGTTATTTGATTCTCTTTGACTGTTTTCAGAAAATGATGGCTCTCAAGAAGGCTTATGCTGATATAATTTTGAACACGGTGAAGGAGGCAGCGGCTCGAGTAATGGTATCCGAGCGTAAAGCGCTTTGTCTTCAGCAGAATCTTTGTTCTGTCAACGATGAGGCGCTCAGGATGCTCCTTCGCTTGAAGAACATGATCGATTCTAAGGTAATTTTTCTTTTAATGTTATCTTCACTTTCGTTTCTTCTTTCTGATTCGTTCTCGAAATTTATTGATTGATTATGGTTGCGTACATTGCTGTGTATTTGTGATCTCTATCATCGTTTGTGTTTCTGATGGTTTGATAGCCAGCTATGCTTTTCTACATTGTAATAGTACTGCAAAATTTTACTATGCAATGACATGTTCATCTTCATTTCTTTCATGTATTACACAATGGTTATTTGTCTGCTTTGATTATGTATAAGGCAATCTTATGAATATATATAAGTTCCTGACTGAACTGTATCCAGGGAATACCTTTATTAGCTAGCAACTTACTCGAATCCAAATAGTGATGATACTGTATGATAATGTTAATGGAATTTGAACTATGCACAAAACTTTTGCTTAATTAGCTAGATTTGAATTTCTCATTATTTTCTTCGGCGATTCAATTTTACTGATGTTTTTGCTACATATATTTCTAATTTGTTGAATCCCATAGTGGGATGTTTATTTATTGTGTGATTTTTCGTCATATCCTAGATTGGTTAGACATAAATTTTTTCACTTATGATGGCCTCTATGCTTAAGTGTCGCTTGTGAGTTCGTTTGAAGTTTTATGAGCTACATTTGAGTTTTATCTACTCTCTGGAACCATCAGCGGATATGAGTACTTGAAGTTAATGGCATCTGAAAGCAGACGTAATTGGATACTTTTGCATTATCCTTCTCGTATTTAAATTTCCTACCTTTGGAATTATTGGTACCTCACTACATTCAGCAAAGAACAAACCCTTTGTTGAAGGTGATCTGAAATTTCATGATTGCTTGATTGTAGTATCTTGCAAATGGTTGGAGTTCTAACTTCTACATATGATTCAAGGCTCTTCCCCAATTGTAAATGTGGTTACCTAAAGTAATCAATTTTGGGTTAATAGTCTGAGACATTCCGCCACTGAGATATGACTTAAATAATTTGCATTAGTTTACTTGAAATGTTAAACTAATTTCATAGAAGTGCAGTTATCATTTGTTTACTTTGCCAAATTCTGTATTTAACAAGATGTTGAAACAATTCATGGTTCATAAATATGAGATTCGGTGGAGTTTGATGTTGGTTGACAAATGGAGTTTGCTCTTTCCTCAAGCGAAGAACTCTGTGAAACTGAGTTACTGAGTCTTATATTTTGTTTTTTAAAATTGTTTTTGATAAGAAACGTACTATGTATCTCGGACAAAAAGAATAAAAATAAAATAATAACGATAATGAAAATAAGAAAACCTGGGGTCGGGGGAGTAGATAGGATTCCCTCCCACCCAAAAGAAAGCTACATAATCAAATTCTTCCCATCATGACGAGGCTGTTACTACAAAAACATTTCTTGCTGTTTGAACACCGCTCCAAAAGGAATTCATTGAGGTGATTCTATCTTTAAAAATATTACATAATCCACTTGTATTAGTTTGTTAAAGTCGTTCAGTAACAAAGCCCACTCATATTGGTTACCTTTCCGTTATAGATAGGTTTAATCTCTCTGATTTATGCT
Source organism: Benincasa hispida (assembly GCF_009727055.1). Classification (NCBI taxonomy): domain Eukaryota; kingdom Viridiplantae; phylum Streptophyta; class Magnoliopsida; order Cucurbitales; family Cucurbitaceae; genus Benincasa; species Benincasa hispida. The sequence continues at coordinate 10,501,444 of NC_052354.1, forward strand.
GCAAGAGTTTTGTGATTTCTCTCTTTCCAAATAGAATAAAGTAGCTCTCACCGCGCAATTTCATAAAATTTTAGTTTTGCCTTCAAACAACTTTCCTCCTACACTCGACACAAGCCAGAGATCCACCTTTTTTGAAATATGGCCACACCGGAGTAGCACCAAACCTTTTGAACAAAGGGGCAAGGGAGAAAAATATGATCGAGTGTCTCAGCCTCCTTAAAACAATAGAAGGAGATAAATCCAAACTCAGGAACTACTTTTGTAACTTTTCAGCGGTATTAAGATTTCTATAAAGAAGGGAGCAAATGGGAATTTTCACTTTCTTTGAGACTTTCAAACTTCCATAAATAACCTACCAATGCATACCTCTCTTGGTTTACTATTATAGTGGCCATTTCCAGTCTTTTAATAAACTGAATTTATTATTGTTGGAGATCATTATTGTAGTAGCCATTTCTAACTGTTGTTTCTTATTTCATCCAAATGGATATACCATTCTTCTTTGCAGATGCATGAAGCAGAAATAACGTCATTATGCCAGAGGAAAAGAGTTGAAGAGCTTGAAGCACAACTTCACGAGGCAGAGAATGTGATAACAGATCTTAGAATACAGTTGAAAGAGGCACAAAACCAGTTGGAGAAGGAGAAGAAAGACAAAATGCAACCTTTGGAAGGGAAGATTTTGAATAAAATTACTTTCTCCAGTCGATCTACCCTTGAGCCGGATTCTTCCAGTCCTTCCTCATCAGAACTGCAAACAGTGTCTTCTAATTTAAAGAACACGAAGATGGAACAGATTGCCCATGCAATGTACAATAGTTTGCCAAAGTCTATCGAACACTCATCTGTTTCTCAAGTGGACATTGTCCATTCTCATGATTCTGACTCTACCTCCACGGTAGTGAGAATCAAGGAGCATAGGTTATTTAGTAAGAGATGCACCCAGAGAATTCGTTCACTAGAAAGGAATTTCCCGGATTATAGTTTACCTCTAGGTATTGATGTAAAAGATAGCCAAGTCCTTGAGGGAAAGGAAACTTTAGTAAGAAGGAGGGACAAGGAGGAAAGAGGCCTCTCTACCAGAACTGGAAAGACAGATATACGAAAGAATGTACATGGTGCTGTGTTAAAGAGATCCGTAAAGCTCCATACATTAAGAAGGACGTCTCGATTTGGAAAATGTAAAACAGGCTCTTGCAGGTTGCAAGGTAATCAACTCACGAAACCTCATCATCCATCATGCATCATTTCCCTTTGCAGGCCACATTTGAAAGATGGTAACGTGAGATTTGATAAAAGTGAATATCGACCATCTCTGATGGCTGATAGTGGGAATGTGACACAAAATTCTCGTTTGCCGGAGGAGCATAAAATTGACAATTACAAAGATGCAAGTGGAAATTCTAATGGAGGGCAGCCAAAAGGAAACATGAAAAGAGGGAATTTAAATGGTCAGTCGCCTGATCAGCCTATCAATCCGTGTGATAAGTCTTTTGTCCTGTCTCCATGTAGGACTTCCATTAATCTAGTAAATGATAATAGGAAGTCTAGTGAAGATCATTCCAACATACCTAAGCATCAGAGGAAGATGAAGAAATTAACCTGCTTGGATCCAGGACTCACATCAACAGGAAGTTATGTTGATTCTACATCAGTGCCCCCTAGTGTTACTGCCAGTGTTAAGGTCAATAAATCCAGAGTCCTCGAGAATGCAGCAAACAGTAAGAAAGATTTGATGGCATTGTCAGTGAAACAGGAAAGTGATGAAATAATGAATTTGATTTTTCCAAGTTCTAGGTTGAACTCTGAAATGAATCCTAATACAAAATGCGAGCCAATATGTGAAGTTACAAATTATTCTCCTTGCCAAGTAGACAAGAAAATGTTTCTCAGATGTACAAGACAGAGCAAACGCAAGAGGGAAGCCATAGGCATTTCTGATGAAAATATTTCTCCCGGAAAGAGTAATGCAAAAAGGAGGTTGGGTGAGAAACTAAATTTTGAGCCCGAGTTTGAGAGGTCTAACTTGATCAGAGAATCAACAAGGGAGAGTCGACTGCTGTCTCAGGTTGCTCGTCAGGTTGGTTACACATTCTCCTTAGCAATTTTGAACGTATGATGAACTGATATAAAAATGTTGAGACTTTATCTAGAATGGGGAACAAAACCCGTAGTTGCTCTAGCCTGCAATATTTTGAGGTTTACATGGTGAGAACTCCTTTAGTGTTCTTTTAGGAACCGACGATGCCTGACTCCTTACTTGAGTTCAATATTTTCTCCTTGCATTAGCCGAATACAGGTTTTGGGCTAAGCATTGTTAATCATTCTGTCGCTCACCTATAAAATTCAACCAGGAAAAGGAAAAGCAATCACTTGACTTCGAACTGTTTTTAGGAGGCAGTTGGTTCATGGGATTGGGAAGTCTGAGTTTCTACAATTGATTTTAGATTGTGCAAAGACTGAGTTTTAGAAGTTTGTTTAGCTGTAGGTTTGTATTTTTGGGCAGTATATAGCTTGAGAAGCAGGTTATACATACCTATGTACTAATTCAAGACAAGCAGTGGGACTAACTACCAAAGTAGGAGATTGGAATATAAAAGTTCACTGACCAAATATAAATTTGAGTACAAAAGCTAAACCAATGGATCCCACACCCTTACCAAAAACACCCCTTCAGAGTTAAGTTTTTTAACATTCAACCAGAAAACCTCAATGTGAAGGTTTGAAGCGACTTGTACAGGAGAATTTCCTTTTCCACTATAATTTAAGGGTAATTGCATTAGATAACACTTTTAGGGATAATAATTAAATGTATAACAACATTTTTAAAGAATTGCAAATATAACAAAATCTATTAGTAGTAGACTCTATTACTGGTAGACTCGTCTTAGTAATATGGTCTATCACTGATACACCCTTATTATCGATATGGTCTATCATTGATAGATTTCGAAAACAAAATGTATATTGCAAAACTGTCCCTAAGTTTAGTAAGACTCTAATATTGATCATATTGCTTGCAGTTTCCATGATCTTTAGAACAGTTGCATAAGCACTTGCTGAATTTCTGTCCTTACATTCTTATCATTTGGTTGGTTAAAATCTTAAGTGCTTTGTTTCAAATTGCTAACTTTTTACCTTTTTCTCCGGCAGCTCGTATCTTTGTCTAGAAAAAGATGGGAGTAATAATGGTGATTTCTTTTCGGCCTTACAACACCATCAGAACCTGGATATGATTGGGCATCAAGCACGTCAGCCCTCCTTGGAGTTGTTCTTCAGAATTTACTTTTCCAAAAAAAAAAAAAAAAACCTCAGGTTGGTGTTTAGATTTCATTTAATGAAAGAGAAAGAAAGAAAAAATGATAAATTATCCTGTGCAGTTTTACATGTGTCTTCTTCTTACATAGTTTATTAGGTATCTAATATTTAGTTTAATTTATAGAAATATAAATCAATAACAAAAGATATCAGGAGCATTATTATTAGCTTCAATGTGGTGATGGTGTAAAATGAAGCAAGTAGGGTCATTTTGTGATGATCAATGTAACACATGTTTTGATGAAGCAAGCATGCCTTTGAATTTATATTTCTTACTTTTTTGTTTTTGAATTGTTTGTTTTATCATCATCAACTTGGCATTGACATTACATTGCTTCTCTGACTGATGAAAGGTGAGACTTTTTAGTACTAAAAAGAAAGAAATGAGATCTTTTGCAGGTGATTATCACTTTCCAAGACACATTGGATTCTCTATATAGTTTTTTGTTTTAATATGTTATTTCCTTCTAATTACAATATTTGATTAAGATGGAAATTGTTATCGTGCCTTTAAGTTTTTACCTCACAGAACTACATCTTTTTTAAAAACTTGTAAAAATAATTTTTCTCGGTTCATTTGGAGCGAGATCTCATTTCTTTTCTTTTTTTTTTTTTGAGAAATTGTTAGAAATAACATATTTAAGTTTTTACCTCATAAAGCTATTTTTTAATTCTCGGTAGTCGATCTCGTTCGAGATGGATCGTGAAAAACAATTTTTACGAGTTTTCAAAAAGCTTGCTAGTTTTGTAAGATGAAAACCTAAATGTGCTATTTTTGACAATTTTTCAAAAGAAAGAAATGAGATCTTTTGTAGGTGATTACCACTTTCCAAGACACATTGGATTATCTGTATTGTTTTTTGTTTTATTATATTATTTCCTTCTAATTACAATATTTGATTAAGATGGAAATTATTAAAAGGCTGCATTTCTTAACCATGTAATTTTTTGTTTTTGATTTATGAAAATAAAGATTATAAACACTACATTCAACTATAAGTTTATATGATTTGTTGGCCATGTTTTTCAAATGTTTTTAGAAAACTAAGCGAAAAAGTTTCAAACTAAAAGAATTAACTTTCAAAAACTCGTTCCTAATTTTAGAATTTGACTAGGTGAAAATCAACATTAAAATTTTTTGAGGAAAGAAAATTCTAACACCGTTATCAAATGAGACCTAAATTATTAATATTATTAAATCTTAACTTATGGAAACCGTGTTCAAACGCCTGTAATATTATTTTCTTCTTAATTAATATTATTTCTCACTTGTTGAATTTTCTATAAATTTTAAGCTTGCAAGTGAGAGTGTTGATGTAATGGTATAATTAAATTTATTGACACCTATTAGCTTAAGCTTTTTGATTGATTGATGATTTAAATAACATCACTAACATGAACCTATGTGGTTTACATGATAAATTTAAGGGAAAATTTGAATTTTTTTTTTCATTTTCTTTTTTGAGTACAACAAATATATAAATATAGAGATGTACAAATTTGAATCTTGGATCTCAAGAGAGAAATACATGTCAATTACAATCATGTTCATATTAGTGGGACCAGATAGACCTATGCTAACACCAAGAAAGAATCTATGAGCAAATGACATATTTGGGTTATATTTGATATTGAACATTTCTATTTACAAAATTATAAGGGTCCAAAAAACAAATTGATCGAGAGCTAAATTTTATTTTATATAAACTTTCAACTTGTTTTCTAGTTTTTAAAAATTAGACAAAATAATTATTTGTAAGAACACTTTTCAACTTTTTTCGAGACATTTTCTTTATTTCATTGGTTTCATCCCTTTCTATTTCTTTTTTTGGCTAAATAATTTCATATATTCTAATTATACCCATATAATTTCATGGCTTAGGGATCGATTCAAAAAGATTTTATGGCTTAGAGATAATCCTTTTATGGGATACTATTTATCGTTATTGTCGGTTAACAAGTTATAAACTATTTTTATTCAGGAAAAAAAAACACGCTAAAAACTATTAAATAATTAAATTTTCTGCATTATATTTGTTCATAATTCATGTACAACTCTTCCTTTCTTTTTTTAATCTCTCTCACTCTTTCTTTAAAAAAAACTTGCTTCTTTAAATAAAATTTAGCATAAAGTTGCAACTATTAAATAATTATAATTGACCAGTGCAAGAAAAGTTAAAAGGCTTATTTATTAATTAAAATGGATTAGTTTTAGAGTCACTAAAAAAAGAAAAATTTTGGAGATAGAAAAATTTCAAATTATTTACAGAAATAAAAAAACGATTTTCATCCCAAATAGATATTAATAGACTTCTATCAAAGATCAAAATTTTATTATTTTGTGTAAATAAATTTCAATCACCCTCCTCCTCCAGGATGAAAAAGAGATTCACATTTGTTGCTATGATAATGTCTACTAACAATGCCAAAGCTTCGAGTTACCTTGTCATTAAATATCTCATTGACATTCTCAAATTTTGGAAAAGCCAACATAAACATTTTCAAGATGCAATCAAACAATTTTTTCAAATAAAAAAAAAGTAGAGAACATAATCTAATGCTTCAGATTCTGGGAATGATATTTTACATTTTTCAACAACTAGTCAATTCCTTATGACGTAAGAATGACAAACTAATAAAATAACCCCCCTATCAATTACTAATTACCAAAAACAATTACCTACCTTAGAATGTAGTTATCTAAAAGTATAAAACTTATTGAAGTTACCAAAGCTTTGTATTTATTTTATGAAAAAAGATGGAGAATTTTTATGGATGTTTTTGAAATAAATGTCGAATGATCCTTTGTTGATGTTAAATTTAGATGAAATTATCAAAATATACTCATGCATACGTGGAAAAGCATCTCGTTCTCTCTTATTTTTCTCACACACAAATCTCTACTCTCTCTATATCTCTCGCTTTCTCTCAGTCTCAGTCTCTCTCAGTCTCTCTCGATCTTGGTCACTTTCGCTCGATTTGTCTCAGTCTGTCTCGCTATCTCCCGTCTCTCTCTTCCTTTCCTCACTTACAAAATCTCTCCCCTCTCTCACTCTTGCTCAACAGACTTGGTCGCGTCTAAGTTTCCAAAAAAGATGAGGTAGATTTTTTTTTTTAAAAAATAATTATTTTTACTTTTTTTACTATGTAGTAACAATGGGGTACATGAGATTAGGTGGTGTCTAATCATTGCCTTTATTTTATTTTGATGTTTCTACTAAAAATTGGTGTATATACTTTTTTGTCTCTATACTTTGAGATTCTTTTATTTTAATCCATGTTCTTTTATTTCAAATTTAGTTTTTATATTTTTAATAAATCTTAAAATTCATCCTTATTGTTAGTGTGAAGTTTATTTTAATTTAAATTGGTAAGATAATAACAATAATTATCATTCAAAATAAAATACATTTGAATATCTTTCCAAAATTTATATCGAAAACTAATTGAAACTATTTGTTTCGAGAAAAAAAAAACGACAAGCTACTAATAAGGTTTGATTTTAAGATTTCTCATTAGTACAAAACTTCACACAACCATCCAATGACTCTTTAGAGTCGCAACAAAAAATGAAACACTTTGAGACTCAACTCTAGAATAAAACAACATTTAAAAACTATAAAAACCAAAGTATAGAAAATGAAAAACCAAAGTATAGAAAATGAAGTTTTAAATTAGATTAAAAAATAAAAACAAAAGAAACCCAACTAGAACTATCTCTTTCCTATTCCCAACAAAGCTAAAAAGTTTGATTATAAAACATGATATCAATTAGGCATCCTAGAAAGACAAGGAGTTAACGCACGCCAGGTCCCAACATGAACATTTGAACATATCTACCACCACCACCTTCACAACTTCAAATCATATTCCTAAGTTGAAGTAATCATAAACAAACCAAAAAACAAAAAAAGTAGAGTAAAAAAAAAAAAAGGCAATGGCAGTTGCAGTGAAAAAATTGCAGGCTTTATAGCATCTCTGTCTTCTTGTCTTCCCCAGCATCTGCACCTTGTCCCTTTGATATCATTAAAGCCTGCTTACATTGTTGGCCCACTCTCACAACCCAACAAAATAATACTCAATTTCTTCGCCACCATTATAAACAGATCAAAATTTGAGAATTTCAACTTCAAACATCAAAACCCAGCTGATTTTTGCCAAAAAAAATTCTTTTTTGAGTAATTTCATCGAACATGTGGAGGGCAGAAGAAAGTTACAGAGAATTAAAGCAAGGAGAGGTTGAAGATAAAGATTCTATAGGAAATGTTTTGTTATCAGCAGGAACAGCATTGTTAATGGCCGCTTGTTTGAAAAAAGCTGTTGTTATGTTCTTGGTTGAGCAATGGCGGATCTGGGTGTTTCTTGTTTTAAACCTTATCCTTGTTGCAATTTTCTTCACATCGAGTCCTGCAAGTTACAGTGAAAACCAAAATGAAGAGGCAAAGCAGAAGAAGATTAAGAACAGAGAGTTGAAGGAAGCTGAAAAAACAGAGATCAAAGAAGAAGAGGAAATTGAAGAAGAAGAAATTGAAGAAGAAGAAGAAGAAGAAGAGGAAATTGGGTTATCAAAGGAGGAATTGAATGAGAGAGTTGAAGCTTTCATTGTAATGTTCAAGAAGCAATTGATTTCAGATGCAAGAAAGGGGAGAAATAGAAGCACTCCATTTAGTTATAATAATAATAATAATAATACTCAATAGCCAAAGCCAGAGCCAAAAATTCTTTGGTGTGGTTAAAGTGAAATGAAATGATTTTGGGATGTTCTTGTGTTTGTTTGGTGAGTTTCAAGAGCTTGAAAAATGTAATCTTGAACCATAATTTTTGGAACATATAATCTTTTTTGTATAATTCAAGGTTTTAACATCACTGTTCTCTCTTGATCTCTTCTTATGGCTATGGGGAGTTTTTTTCTTCTTTTTGGTGCTATGGGATGGGTATGGATTCATTCTCATTCTTAGTTCAATTCAATTTTATGGAAATATCGATATCAATAGAAAAAATATAAAAATAAAGAATTCAATAAAATATTCTAGATGTCTTTAGTAACTATTTGGTTTATTGTTTTTAGTTTTTGAAAATTAAGCAAAAAACCAAGTTCACTCCTAAATTTATTGCATTGTTTTCTACTTTTTATCAATGTTTGAAAAAAAATCAAACCAATCTAAAGGAGGTTTGGGTTGGATTGGATTGTGCGTGACTCTTCAGACTTATCATTAGCTGGTGGAGGTAAAACTGCGAAGAATTTCTACTCTATTCTCATTCTTGAAGTTGAAGCAATCTTGAATGGGTTGAGAGAGATGAAGAAGCTTTGGGGAGGTAGCAACCCACCGCTAATTGTTGAATCTGATTCATTGGAGTTGGTGAAGTTGTTAAACCATGTTGATTTCAACCTCATTGAGGTGAGCTTGTTTTTGGATGAGATTTTGGATGTTACTTCCTCTGTAAACGTTGTTACATTTCTTTTTGCTCGAAGAGAAAAGAATAAAATAACTCATTCCATTGCAACTTTGACATCCTATTTTGGTGACCTTTTTTTATTTAGAAAGAAAGTTTTTCAAATTGTATTATCTTCTTTGTTAATGAGGAGAGACCTGTCTAATTGGTGGGTAGTTACCCCTTCTTTATATATTTTTTAAAATAATAAAAAACCAAACAAAAATTTGAAACTAAAAAAAGATAGTTTTTTAAAAACTTGTTTTTGTTTTTGTAATTTTGCTAAGAATTCAACCTTTTTACTTGAGAAACATGCAAACTGATATAAAAAATTGAAAGAAAATAGATTTAATTTTCAAAAACTAAAAATTAGAAACCAAGGTCTCGTTTGGTAACCATTTAGTTTTTTGTTTTTGAAAATGAGAAAAATACCTTTTTGGTTCTTAGATTTTGGGTCTAGTTTCTATTTGATTCTTAGATATCAAAATGTACACTTTTTGTCCTTAGGTTTTGAGTTTTTGTAGTCCTTAGGTTTCAAAATATTACAATTTTATTATGGATATTTGAGATTTATTTCAATTTGGTCTCTAGATTTCAAGATTTACACTTTTAAATTAGATTTTGCACTTAATACACATTTTTTAAAAATCTTTATTGGTAATGTATCTTAATAAATTTAAAAAGAATTAAAGGAATTATAATTAGTCAAGTTTCATTACTTTTAAAATTAAACTCAAATTTTCGCTTCATAGTTATTTTAAGTTAATTAAAAGGCATTGACGTCAATGATTGAAAATGAGTATTTAGTGAAAAATTAAGGATAAATATGTAAAATCTTGAAATAGGGATCAAATTGAAACAAAACTCAAATCTCAAGTGTAAAATTGTAACATTTTGAAACCTAGGGAATTAAAACCAAACTCAAAACTTAAGGACTAAATATGCAACATTTTGAAACCTAAAGACCAAATAGAAACATAAGGCTAGAGCAACCTAAGGACCAAAATCTAAGTTTTATATTTTACTAATGTTTTCAAAATCTAAACTAAAATTTGAAAACTAAAAAAAGTAGACCCTGTTTGGTAACCATTTCATTTTTTGTTTTCAATTTTTGAAGATCAAGCCTATTTCCTCTACATTTCTTACAATGATTTGCATCTTTCTGAAGTACAATGGTTGAATTCTTAGCCAAATTCCCAAACCAAAAACAACTTTTTAAAAGCTATTTTTTTAGTACTCAAAATTTGGCTTGATTTTTTAAATCATTAATGAAAATAGATAACAATGGGATAAATTTGGAGGTAGAAGTAGTGTCTATAGACTTAATTTTTAAAAATAAAATGGTTACCAAACAAGGTCATGGTTCTTAAAAATTTGTTTTTGTTTTTGAAATTTGGATAAAAATACAACTCTTGTACTTAAGAAAGATGTAAATCATGGTTAGAAATTGTTATGGATAATTTTGGACTAAAAGATGAACATAAAGATAAAACTAGCAGAGATACCTAATCCCAAAAAACGGACCCAGGATAGGCAGAAAGCAAGCTCGAGAGAGTTCCTAACAAATATAAAGAAGAGGCAATTGGGCCAAAACCAACCGAGGCCAATAATCCTCGTGAGTGGTCGATCTGGATCGATCCTCTATTTTGGAGCATCCATAGGGACCCAAATCCAGCCCTGAGTGTCCAGTTTCCAATTAGGTAAAGGAAGTAAATTCTAAATCCTAAGGGGATAAGGAAGACCTTTAACAAATAGAGCATGACAGGCCTGCAAAAGGTAAGTTCATCTCCTCCCTAAAACTGTTTGCTTTGGCCTTTGTGCTGAGATCTAACTTAAGTATCAGAGTGGTTGCGCCAGGCACCACATTGATGTGTTATATTTTATTATTTTGCAAATAAATTTTCCTCCAAATTATAAATTTACCGTTGGTGGCACGTGAAAGTTAGGTGAATTCGCTTGGCTGGATTTTGCCATCAATAGTTGGAACAGTTTGTGGGGAAAATGTATGTAATCTGTAAAGAATTCATAAGACTGAAGGAATGGAATTCCTAAATCGAAGCAATTGATTGCTTTTGCCCTAATTTTGTTATAGGAATTTCATACAAAATAGAGATATAACAAAGAGTAAAGTATGCTTATACAAGATTTTTAAGGAAGAAAAACAAGAATGAACACTTCATAGTTTCTTCTCCCGATCAACAGTTAACACACGATATGAACTCTTCTTGAGATCACAAACTCTTTTCATAACCAAAACATCACCAAGAGGACTTCTTTGCTATTCTCTTGAACAAAGAAGAGTTTGTGGGAACTCTTGAAAGTAAAGGGGAAAAAAATAGAAAGAGTTTTCTTTTGTAAAGATGAAGAGTGTTTTAAGAGAAATTGGTGAGAGGTTTCCTTCTTTTGGTAAAAAAAAATGCAAAGACTAAACATTTGAGATCTCATCCCATAATATACGTGAGGGAAGTTTGTAACTCCTCTCCCCGCTCATTATTCCACTGCATTGGAGGGGAGTTATTTTAATTAATAAATAAATAATAAATATATGTTAATTAAATCAAATTTAATTAATTAATTAATTTATTGAATATTAGATAATTAAATATAATTTTATTTATAAATATTAAATATTTAAATCTTATTTAATTAAAAATAACATATATTTCATATTCTCTCATAACCTATAAATTTAATATGAGTCCAATTCACATTAATTTTAACATATTTGTTTAATATGAATCCAATTCACATTAACTTAATATGAATCATATTCAAGTATTAATGTTCTCATATTATAAATTTTAATTTTTGAACCTAATTCGAGAAAGAATTAAATTAATATTATAATGTATCTTATAAATTATACTAATTCCCTTAATTAATTTGAACATTTCAAATTTTTTCAACACTAAGTAACTTTGTTTAACCCATTGTGAGCTAGCAGAGGGACCTAATGGATTAATTAAACTCTTTAATTAAATTAATCAACTTTCATTAACTATGGGGCATACCACTAAAGACCCGTAATTGCACAATTATGAACTATAGAACATTTATGTGTCCATTGATTTAACCAGTACATGTAAGTCAATTCTTCATGAGTTGTTCATAATTACAGTTGGGTCAAATTATCGTTTTACCCCTGTAATTACCTCTTGCTCCTTAAGTACCACTGATGCTCTAATGAACAATCTGTTTATGGTCCAATCATAAATAAAGTCCCTCTCGAGCCAATGAAAAGGTGAGGCCTTATTATTCAAGTCTTGGATTCAACATTTAAGGGAATAACCTATCTACTTACGGTAAAGGCGGGAAGGAGTGGGTTCTATCTTGTGTAGTTATGTACCCAGCTCCCCACTTGGTTTTTTCCCCCAAAATGGTAGGCATCACTACAACAAATTAGCTTTTAATAGCATGTTAGCATAGCCTTAATAATTAATGATTAAATTAGATATTAAATTAATTTAGCACATTTTCACCTTCATGAATCCTTATTCATGAATTTAATATTTAAATATTAATTGATTCTCCAATTTCGTTTAATTCCAAAATTAAACGTGTAATTATATCACATATAATTACTAATTTCCTTAATTCTAATTTAAACGTTTCAAATCAATTTATCACATTACTCTAAGGCTAATCCGTTTCTGAGCTAGTAGGGGGACCTAGTGGACCTATGTATCATGGGCTTCAACGATCCAAGATTAATCGGCTAAACTCTTTACATCGAATTAACCCTCATTTCTTAACTACTGGGTCACTCCACTAAAGCCTGTAGTTGCACTCCCCTCACTGTAGATATATTGTGTCTACTCGATATAACTATGATTAGTAAGTAACATGCATATTATATATTAAAACATTTGAAACCCTATACATGCATACTATATATTATAACACTTTATAGCATACTTTCAATGCATGTAACATGCCTCCTATGGTGGGATTTTAAATCTACATGGCATACTTTATGTACATACAAGATTTATTTAATTATAACATATATCACATGCATAAATAATTAAACACAAACTGATATGATTTTAGTTTTGGCATTTTCAAGCAAGAAAAGGCCTAATTAATACAAAGATCAGCAAAAACCAGCTCCAAAAAACTTTTGGATTGCTCGAACCGCTTTGAACCAGACCCGAACCTCTCGAATCGGACCTCCAATGCTTAAAATTGTGCTAAATCGGGAAAAAACTATCGAGTACCATCAAGCATCGAGGATGCCCTCAAGCACCATTGCGTCGAGTATTTCCTTAAATATCAGCACCGGGCAAAAACAATCGAGTACCATCAAGCATCGAGTATGCCATTGATCATCGAATATGCCCTCGAGTACCATCGTGCATCGAGTATTTCACTAAATACCATCGAGTACCATCAAGTATGGCATCATGCATTGAGTATTTCACAAAATACCATCAAGTATGGCATCATGCATCAAGTATTTCACCAAATACCATCGAGTTGCTCATTGAGTATGGCATCGTGTATCGAGTTTTGGAGCATCGAGCATCGAGTATTGGGTAGTGGCTGAAAATCTAGTTACTGTTGCTCGACCTTCTCACTTCTTTCTTTAATTACATCCTAATTGCAAATCTAATGACTCCAATCGAATTACAGACACTTAAACACACATTAAGGCCCATCAAACAAGAGCCAATTACAAGAATTAAATATAATTAAAGAGAAAAGAATGCAAAAACTCAGAAAAACCATATCAATTCATCATTTCCATATAACTTATGAAAAAACACCCACCAAGCCAAAACTAAACTGAATTGAATGCTTAAATGATGCTCTGGATACCAATTGTTGGATTACAGAAGCAAGCAGCGGAAGAAAAAACAGGATCATTAAGCATTCTAATTCATTAATTTTGGCTTCAAACTCAACATGCTAAAAAACTAAAAACAGAGTTTCAACATTAACCTTTGAAGTACCTTTGAATCATGAATTCCAGCTGCAATCCTCCCTTTCTTTGGATGTGAACCACCACAAGATCTTCCTTACGATTCTTTTGGTGCCTTAGATTGAGTTGTGGACCTCAAAACAAGCTTGAATTAGGGAAAAGGGAGGAGAAAGGTTTTTTGGTTTCACTATGAAGAACAGTTTTTTTCAACCTTTAATTTCTCAGAATTCAGCAACAATTGGATACCCATTATGTAGGAATATATCAATAAGCAGCAAAAGCAACAAGGATCAATAAGCACTATAATTCATTAATTTTGGTAGTAACTAAAGCATGCTCATACTATAACAAGAGAGTTTCAAGCCATACCTTTGTAGAACTTCTTTAAATCTTGATTCTCAGCTGTAAACTTCTCCAAATCTTGTTGTAGACCACCTCAAGATCTTCCTCACTATTCTCTTGGAGTTTTAGATTGAGTTGTGGGACTCAAAATAAGCTTGAATGAAGGGAACTTGGAGAATAACTCACTGCAACAACCCCACTTGAAGAACAACTTCTTCCACATGAATTTTTCAGCAAAAATTCTATAGATGCATGCCCCAATTCCACTCCAATCTTCTCAAATATTGCAGGCTATCATGCAAAGAAGATGGCTGATACAACTCATGCTTGGAGTTATTGAAGCCAAAAAAAATGAGTTTGGTGTGAGCTAGTTAAAGGCTTAATGGAAAAAACCAAATTTCCATTTTGTGTTGTTTTTCCAATTTTTCAATTTTTATCAAATGATTTCAAAAATCAATTTGATTTAAAAAATTGAAAATATTATTAATTTTTGTAAAATTAATTTTTTAAATAAAATTAATAAATAATTATTTAAACAATTTAATTAATTCTAATTAATTTAATATCAAATATTAAATTAATTTTACACAAAACCACCTTCATATATTTAAATCATATTTAAATATTAATTCTCCAATTCCGTTTAATTCTTAAAATTAAACGTGTAATCATATCTCATATAATTAGTAATTCCTTTAATTCTAATTTGAACGTTTCAAATTAACTTATCACGCTACTCTAAAGCTAATTCATTTAGGACCTAGTAGGGGGACCTCGCGGACCTACAGATCGTGGGCTCCAACAATCCGAGATTAATTGGCTAAACTCATTACAACGAATTAACCCCCATTCGTTAACTAATGGATCACTCCACTAAAGCCCATAGTTGAACTCCCCTTATTGTAGATATATTATGTCCACTCGATATAACCATGATTAGTAAGTTAATCCTTCACAGGTTGTTCGTAATAATGGTTGGGTCAAATGTCTGTTTTACCCCCGAGATTATCCTTTGTTTCTTAAGTCCCACCGATACTCTAATGAACAATTGATTTGTGATCCAATCAACAAATCGATTTCCTCTCGAGCCAATGAGAGGGTGGGAACCCTTGTTCAAGACTCAGAGTCAACACTTAAAGGAACAACCTCTCTACTATCCTTAAAAGCAAATAGGAGAGAATTCCTTCTTGCACTCTATATCCCCAACTATCTACCTAGTTTTACCCCTGAAATGGAGGTTTATTGAGCCGGCACTGTTGAGCCAACCCTCACCTATGTAAATCTAAGGATAATCCCGAATAAACAGGAGTTTATAGTTAGCTCAGGATTAAAGTCAAGTTACCTAGGTTATTGTTTTGAAATAGACAGTCTTAAATAGTAAACAACGTTATAAAGTAAGAGTGACTGATTTTGTGGTCCGATCTTGTAGAAACTCATTTGCACAGGACGCCCCAACTCCTTATGTCATAACATGTACGAATTACGATCACTTCGTTTGTAGCACTTTACAACTATTTGTAACAACTACAGAGTAGGCCGCATCCAATAGTGTTACCAGAATAAGACACCTAACCTTATTCATATACTACAGATTATTTTGACTATTTACTCAAACTTGATCCACTTTTATGTCTCCACATAAAGTTCAAGTACTCATGTAATAGTCAAGGGTCTTTATGGATTTCTAATAAGCAATACATATATTCAATAACAACTTATTGAATTTTCAGAACAAGTTTTATTGTTTACAAACCATGAGTTTTAGGACATAAAACCCAACAAACTCCCACTTGAACTAAAACTCCAATGGTAACTCATATATACGAATATATAAGATTTAGTTTCTAAGTTAGAGAAATACAATAAACTAAGGCATCCCATACCCATGGTTTACCATTCAGTGTCCCATACCCGCTATTTCTCCCACTTGTCCTAGGTTATTTACCTGGTATTCTTAGTCTTACTAGGTGATTCTTAAACACTTTAGCCGAGAGAATCATTGTAAACATGTTAATGTACAATAGACTTTTTATTAAACAATATGGGGAATGCATCTTATTCTCAATAATGACCAGGAAGTCATACTTTCCTCCACTACATTGAGGTACTCTCAACTCTTTGAGTAAGACATATTTGACCCGTCTTAACAACTCTTGTTAACAATGTTAATTAAATAGATCTAGAAATCTTTAAAATTTTTATACTTTGATCTAATTGATTTCTAGCCGTTTTAAATATCTGAATATTTGCAAATGGTTTTTAAGTAGTTTGATTCTTAACAGAAGTTGGTATGAGATAGAATAAACATACTTTTCGCAAATGAACATTTCATTTACAAAAAAAATATATACATTTTTTTCTTTACGAGATAACAAAAAGAAATTAAGATTATCATCAAGCAGCAACATCTCCCATTGGTTAAGCTGAGTAAGCGGTCCTCAGGAACTAGTTTTCCTATTTTGCTTTCTCTACTCTCTTCTCAGTAAGGTACTGAGGGCAGTTTCTCTTCTAGTACCCTTCTTCGTTGCAGTAGAAACACTTTCCTTTGTTTGCAGTGTTGTTCTTGCCTTTCTTTCCAGCGGATTTCTTCTTCCCTTTCCCTTTGCACTTCTTCATAGGAATACCCTTACTTTGTGAAGAGGAAGCAACACCAGGTTTTTTGGAGGACGTTCCTCTCTTCTTAGCGGTAGTAACATTTACTTCTGATTCCAGACATTTAGTTCTCAACATAGTCTGGTAAGCTTGTAGCTCATTCAGCAAAGTAGTCAAATTGTATTCAATTTTATTCATGAGTGCATTCGTGCAGAACTGCAGAAAACTCTTCGGAAGAGATTCTAGAGTAAAACCAACTTGATTTCTCTCGTCAACAACAACGCCATTTACTTCTGCCATATTAAAGTGGACCATCATGTCCAGGACATGTTCATGAATAGAGGCCCCCTCTTTCATGCGGCAACTGTAAACGCACTTAATAGCATCATGCCTTAGAGAGAAGAACGGTTGCCTGAACATCCCTCGTAGAGATTCCATAATCTCTTTGGTATCTATATCCTCATGTTTCTTCGCCAAAACATCAGATATGCTGGCGATGATATAAGCACGGACTTTATCATTTGCCCTGATTCATCTATCATACGCATGTCGAATAGTTCGATTGTGTTAGAGCTTGGAACGGGAGGACAATCTTCTGTTAAGATGAACCGTAAATCGTCTATCATCAGTATAATATTCAAATTTGATTTCCAGGTTGCATAATTATCCCCTATCAGTTTATCAGACACCAACAATTGTACTAGTGAACTTGTCATTATGAAATTATAAACAAATTCTATAAGTGAATTGCTTTTAAATCCAATCAAGTTTTAGCAAAGTAATAATATACCAAAAATTATTTTTGCAACGATACTGCAACAAGATATTCTTGACTAAATACTATCTCCAGAATAACTCATATTCTGATAGTCATTTAGCTACTGCTTTTGGTCAGAACTTACTAACACTTTAATAATTTTGTAAGTGTAATCCTCCATTTTCAGACGTCAGAGGTTGGCCCCAACTATGCTACCAAAATGGAGAGTCAAGGTTCGGAATGGACCTAAGAAATCCTATCCATTTCTACAGTTGAGTTGTTCTAAATCTTATGTTACAACCCTCCGTGCGAATAGCCATCGTTAAATGACTAGCAAAGGGCCGCTTAAAGCAAACCAATAGGTACAATATAGGAATCTCACGGTCTATTTCTAACGGAAGAGACCGCAGGTGACACATATCCTTCACCTACTTACTATAAACAACTTCCTCTGTTCACCTTGTTATTGATTCATACAAACACTTCCCCAATGGAGGTCACTTCTAGGGTGACACGAAGTGTCATACGAATCTCACGGTGTGAACTACGTGGAGATGTGGAAGTTAAAATTTTATGTATCAAACATTTGATTTGTGTTTGAACGACTTCCCCTTATTCACCACAATCTTGATTTATGCTAAAAAATACTTTCTGAATAGAGGTCACTTCTAGGGTGACATGAAGTCCTGCTTAAATCTCAATTGTGAACTCTTTAGGGAAATGAGAGCTAAAAATAACGTATTGTATATGTTATTAATCTCCCACTGAAGTGTTCTAATAACATTATCATATAGAAGTTATTAAACTCCCACTAAAATGTTCTGTTAATTGGGTAAATTTATACTTAGGTTTATTTCGGTTAAACAAACTACCCTAAGTCTATGTGGTTTATCTAAGTATAACACTTATAAATGGATTTAAACCTACGATGTCAAAGTGATAAACCGTTTTATTACCTTACATCACTCATGTATGCGTATAAAATCGATTAATAACACTCAATAATTCAACTATAATCCCCAGGTAGGAGGTGTTCCGTAGACCGTTAACTTAAATATCTCTAGCCTTCACAGGATTATATACCGGTTGAGTTTGTAACCCAAGTTTTACAAGTTTAATGATCTATTTTAACTATTAAAACGAGTGGTTAACCTACGTGGGCATGCAACTATTCTTTGTTATGGATTATCTAACCCAATTTTATAATAGCTTACAAAATTTTAGACATGCTAAACATCCACAACATACATCAAAGATATTCAATATTTAATATAACAATTATATTAAATAAAAGAAGCCCTAAACATGCATACTATATATTATAACATTTTATAATATACTTTCAATGCATGTAACATGCTTTCTATAGTGAGATTTTAAATCTACATGGCATACTGTATGCACATACAAGATTTATTTAATTATAACATACATCAAATGCATAAATAATTAAACACAAACTGATATGGTTTTAGTTTTGGCATAAACAAGAAAACAATAGCCTAATGATTACAAAACAACCAGTAACAGCATCAAAACCGCTTCAAACCAAACCCAAACAGCTTGAACCGAACCAGAATAGCCTGAACTGAACTAGCCAAAAACCTTTTGAGGCTGAACCGGATAGGACCTCAAGAAAATTGGTCGAACCGGCTGCTCTCGCTAGCTCTGGTGTTTTTTGATTCAACTCTCGCCAGTTCCATTGAAGAATTTCGCTTCAAACTTGATCTCTCACTCCATACTTGACATCTCGCTTGAACTTGATTCATAATCTCGCTCAACTCGATCTCTCGCTCAAAATTCCAATAAAATCTCATTCGAACTAGAAATCTCGCTCAAACTTGATTCAAAATATCGTTTGAACTTGAAATCTTGCTTGAAAAATTCCATCAAAATCTCGCTGAGGCTCATCGTGTAGCGCTGACGTCTATCGTCTAGCACGATCGTCTAGTGTCTGCCTGATCCTGTAGCACCAATACCTTTCGTCTTCCAACTATCGTGTAGCGCCATCGTATAGTGCCTACACAAAGCTACACGATTGCCTAGCGCTGCCAACTATCATGTATTGCCATCGTCTAGCGTCGAACGAAGCTACACGATTGTGTAGTGCTAGACAAAGATACACGATCGTGTAGTGCTATCGTATAACACCTCTTCACGTCGTTCAACGTTCGAACAAAGCTACACGTGAAGGAACTCTTATACAAGAGTACCTCTGAGTGAAAGCAGATTTTTCCAAAGACATTGTGACAGAATTACCACATTTGCATTCAAACATACAGATATGCATCATATTGTAAAATTACCAGCATGCTTTAAGATTAAACAACCAAGAGAACAAGAAAACTTACAAGTTGAAGAACTTTTCTCCTCGGAAAATCTCACTCTCTCCAAGGTAACAGGTGCTTTTGCTCTCGTTGGAACATCAAGATCGTTCACCAAAACTCTAGTCGTCTACCACGAACGACCTTCACACGAACAAACGAAAATGGGGACGACACCACCACTTAGAACCCTTAGTATTCTCGGTGTGAGAATCCAAAGAGTGGGCTCTGTTCGGATGTGGTAGAGGGGAGGAGGAATGAAAATTGTATACAACGATCAAGAAAGTGGGAGAAGGCTTAGTTTATCACATAGATAAAATGTTTGATCGTTTAGGTGAAGTACACGATTGTGTAGTAAATAGGCAGCGATCGTCTATAAGATCGTTTAGTAAATTCTCGAGCGCTAGATGATCATTTAGTAAAAGGTAGACGATCGTTTAGAAGATGCGTGTGCGTGTAAGCGATCCTGTAGTAAAATTTGAGCTATCATATAATCTCTCAATTTACTAAGCGATAAGCACCAAACACTTCGTGAGCAATTAACCGTGATTCCTTGCAAAATGAAAATGATTTTCATTTTATTCTTCAGTTACAAAAACTAATTGGAACTTCCCACTAACGCATGGTTACGGAGAAAACGATGGCCAATTATCCAATAATTTTCAAAATAAAATAACAAATATAATCATATTATATTCATTAACCTATAGTTTAATATCATATATCGACCATAGTGATTTCTCCTCCACTAGATATAAATTATATTTCTATCCATTTTCCTCCAATTAATGTATCTCATACATAAAGTCAATCATATCATATATAATTAACCAGTTTAATCATATCATATATAATCGAACTCCCTCTTGTCAATTTGAACATTTTAAACTGACCCAAAAATTGATTCTCAACTTGAATCCATTGAGCTACCAAGGGGACCTTATGGACCTATGGCTCGAAGCTCAAACGGTACGTGAATAGCTGACTAAACTCTTTAGCCACGAGATCCACCATCCGTTAACTGTCAGACATTCCACTTAGACTGACAACTGAACTCTTCTTACCACAGATATATTTCTGTCCCTCGGATATAATCAATCAACAGTACGATAACCTTTCACAGATGCTCGTAAGTACAGTTGGGCCAATTTACCATTTTGCCCCTATAGTTACATCTAACTCCTTAAGTACCACTGATCCCTCTAATGAACAATACAACATAGTCCTAATATTTGTGGACAACTCTTGGACCATGAGAAGATGTGTGGTGCCACATCGTCCAAGCCCTAGGATCAACTCTTAAGAGAGCAACCTATCTACTTACCCGTACTTTGGGGAAGGAGTGAATTTCATCTTGTGTAGCTAAGTTTCCAACTTCCAAATCAGACGAATCCCCAAAGTGGTACGTTTGAGCCGACGACCTGACCACTTTCACCCATGCAAATCAAATGACCACCCTCAATGGCGGGAGTTCTCAACTCACTCAAGATTGAGGTCATGTTACCTATGGTCATCCTAGTGAAGTGAAGTCTTTGTCATGAACAAAGTTATATAACAAGATGTTAACATTGGTCAGGTCTTACTCGCTCGCATGTCCCCACAAAAATCATCAGGATCAGACCATCATCTGTATCAAGTCACAACACTTGTAACTATTCTACAAAGCGGACCGCATCCGTAGTATTACCAGGATAAGGTTTCCCTCCTATATCCATATACTACAGACTATTTTGGTTGTCAGTTAAGACATGATCCACTTGTATGTCACCATATATATGCTTCAGTTACATAATGACAACAAAGGATTTTAGTTTATTGGTTTGTGGTAAAGCAAAGAAAACATCCAATGTTCAAATATAAGTAGTGAAGAAAATATCATATATTATACATCACAAACGTTCATACAAAGTTGTGTTTATAAACTACAGGACACGAGCCTTTAGGGCATCATCTCCAACAACACGATTGTGTAGTGTTATCGTATAGCGCCTCTACACATCGTTCAATGTCCGCACAAGGCTACACGATCGTGGAGTTCTATCGTATAGTGCCTCTTCACATCGTTCAGCGCCCACACAAAGCTACATGATCGTGGAGTGCTATCGTATAGCGCCTCTTCACATCATTAAGCACCCAATGTCCATAGCTACACAATCTCCTAGCCCTCTCGCTCTTGCTTTGTAGCGAGATTTGAATAGAGGTTGAAGAACTAGAATCTGCAGCTCGACCTTCTTCACTTGTTTCTTCAATACATCTTAATTTCAACGCTAATAACTCCAAATAAATTATAGACTCTTAAGAACACATATAAGCTCATGAAACAAGAGCCAATTACAAATTTAGCCAAGAAATCAAAGAGAAAAAAAATGTCAAAACTCAGAAAACCATATCAATGCACCATGTTCATATAACTCATGAAAAACACCTACCACACCAAAATTAAACCAAATTGAGTGCTTAAATGATGCTCTGGTACCAACTGTAGGAGTATATCAACAAGCAATGGAAGCAACAAGGATCAATAAACACTCTAATTCATTAATTTTGGCAGTAACTAAAGCATGCTCATACTATAACAAGAGGGTTTCAAGCCATACCTTTGTAGAACTTCATGAAATCTTGATTCTCAGCTGCAAACTTCTCTAAATCTTGTTGAACACCACCTCAAGATTTTCTCTACTATTCTCTTGGAGCTTTAGATTGAGTTGTGAGACTTAAAATAAGCTTGAATGAAGGGAACTTGGAGAATAACTCACTGCAACAACCCCACTTGAAGAACAACTTCTTCCACACGAATTTTTCAACAAAAAATTCTATAGATGCACGCCCCAATTCCACTCCAATCTTCTCAATATATTGCAGGCTATCATGCAAAGAAGATGGCTGCATGAGATACAATTCATGCTTAGAGTTATTGAAGCCAAAATAAGTGGGTTTGGTGTGAGCTAGTTGAAGGCTTAATGGAAAAAACCAAAATTTCATTTTGTGTTGTTTTTCCAATTTTTCAAATTTTTATCAAATGATTTCAAAAATCAATTTGATTTAAAAAATTGAAAAATATTATTAATTTTTGTAAAATTAATTTCATAAATTAATTTTTTAAAATAAAGTTAATAAATAATTATTTAAACAATTTAATTAATTCTAATTATTTAATATCAAATATTTAATTAATTTTACACAAAATCCACCTTCATATATTTAAATATTAATTCTCCAATTCCGTTTAATTCTTTAAAATTAAACGTATAATTATATCTCATATAAATTACTAATTTATTTAATTCTAATTTGAACGTTTCAAATTAACTTATCAAGCTACTTTAAAGCTAATCCAATTTTCACGAGCTAGTAGGGGGACCTCGTGGACCTACAGATCATGGGCTCCAACGATTCGAGATTAACTGGCTAAACTCATTACACCAAATTAACCTCTATTCGTTAACTAATGGGTCACTCCATTAAAGCCCATAGTTGAACTCTCCTCACTGTAAATATATTATGTCCATTCGATATAACCATGATTAGTAAGTTAACCCTTCACAAGTTGTTCGTAATAATGGCTGGGTCAAATGTCTATTTTACCCCCGAGATTACTTCTTGTTCCTTATGTCCCACCGATCCTCTAATGAACAATTGATTTGTGATCTAATCAACAAACCGAGTCCCTCTCAGGCCAATAAGAGGGTGAGGCCCCTTGTTCAAGACTCGAAGTCTGCACTTAAAGGAACAATTTGTCTATATACGATGCTTGAGACAGGGCTAATGTTCTATTCTTGCGACTCTAAATGATTTGGATTCCAAGAATAGTGAGCCTCTCCTAAATCTTTCATTTGGAATTGGGTAAATCCATTGCTTAACGTCAGTCACAAATCTTACATCATTCCCAGTGAATAGGATTTCCTCAATATACAACACTAGGAAGGCAACAGTGGTTTTAACAATTTTCTTGTAGACACAAGGTTCGTCAATATTTTGTTCAAAGCCATAATATTTGATCCTAGTGTCAAATCTTATATTCCAAGATCTAGATGTTTGTTTCAACCCGTAAATGGATCTTTTAAGCTTACAAACCTTATATTCTTGACCCTGTTCAATGAACCCTTCTGGTTGAGCCATATAAGCACTATCTTCAAGATTGTCATTTAGAAAGGCTGTCTTAACAACCATTTACCAAATTTCTTAATCATAAAATGCGGTAATGGATAAGAGTATCCTAATCAAATTTTTCATGGCAACAGGGGAGAAGGTTTTTTCATAGTCCATCCCTTCTCTCTAGGTATAACCCTTTACCAAAACTTGAGCCTTAAAGGTCTGTATCTTACCGACTTGGTCTCGTTTCCTTTTGTAGATCTATTTACAATAAATAGATTTTATCCTATCCAGCTGATCTATAAGTTCCCAGATTAAATTGAAGTACATAAGCTCCATTTCGAGGTCTATGACTTTGATCCACTGATCTCGGTCTACATCATTCATTGCTTGTTTATAGGTCAATAGATCCTCAATGCCATCATCGGCTATGAAGACCTGAGTTTCTATTAAACCCATGTAACGATCGAGCTGATGTACAACTGTTCCACTACGTCGAGGCATTCTTAACTCTTGAAAAGGACGTGATTGGCCAGAATTACCAACTTCAACAACAACTCTTATTGAAGATCGACCTGATCAACAAATTTTGTTGGTTTTTTTGGGTTTTATGTCCTAAAGCTCGTGTTTTGTAAATAATAAAACTTATTCTAAAAATTTAATAAGTTTTTATTGAATATATGAATTGCTTATTTCGTTTTAGAAATCCAATAAACTAAAAGATTCATGACTATTATATGAGTACTTGAACTTTTATGTGGAGACATAAAAGTGGATCAGGTTCGAGTAAATGGTCAAAATGATCAATAGTATATGAATAAGGTTGGGTGTCTTATTCTGGTAATACTATTGGATGCGGCCCACTCTGTAGTTGTTACAAGGAGTTGTAAAGTGCTACAGACGATGTGATCCTGTATCCTGTACAATGGGTTTGTACAAGATTAGACCACGAAATTAGTAACTCTTACTTTATAACGCTATTTACTATTTAAGACTGACTATTTCAAAGCGATGACCTAGAAAACTTGAGTTTAATGCCGAGCTAACTACGAATTCCTGTTTATTTGGGATTATCCTTAGATTTGCATAGGTAAGGGTTGGCTCAACAACGCTGGCTCAATAAACCTCAACTTTAGAGATAAGACCTGGTACACAGCTGGGAACATAGGGTGCAAGATGAAATCACTCCTACCGCTTTCTAGGATAGTAGAGAGGTTGTTCCCTTAAATGCTGACTCCGGATCTTAAACAAAGAGCCTCACCCTCTCATTGGCCCGAGATGGATTCAGTTTATTGATCGGATCACAAACTAATTGTTCATTAGAGAATCAATGAGACTTAAAGAACAAGAGGTAATCTCGGGGGTAAAACAGACATTTGACCCAGTCATTATTATGAACAACCTATGAAGGGTTAACTTACTAATCATGGTTATATCGAGTGGACATAATATATCTATAGTGAGGGGTGTGCAACTTTGGGATTTAGTGGAGTGACCCATTAGTTAACGAATGAGGGTTAATTTGGTGTAAAGAGTTTAGCCAATTAATCTTGGATCGTTGAAGTCCATGATCTGTAGGTCTACTTACTAGCTCATAAATGGATTAGTCTAAAGTAGCGTAATAAATTAATTTGAAATGTTCAAAGTAGAATTAAGGGAATTAGTAATTATATGTGAGTTTTTAGAATTAAACGGAATTGGAGAATTTAATTAATATTTGAATATAATTTAAATATTAAATTCATGAATAAGGATTCACGAAAGTGGAATTTGTGTAAAATTAATTTAATATTTGATACTAAATTAGAATTAATTAAATTATTTATTATTAATTTTATTAGAAAATTAATTTTGTAAAATTAATAATGTTTTCATTTTTGAAATCAAATTGATTTGGAAATCATTTTGTAAATTTGAAAAAGATTGGAAAATTAAAAGTTGGAAAACTCCATTATCTCAATTGACTAGCTTACTCAAACTCCACTATTTCTTGATTAAAATCTCCAAGCATGAGCTGCACCTCATGCGCCTTCTTCTATGCATGATTGTCTTGCAATAAATAGAGAAGATTGAAGTGGAAATCGTTCATACAAATGTGTTGCACTTGCTGAAGTTCTGTTGAAAACTAGTGAGGTTAAAAAAGGTGTTCTTCAAGTTTCTGTTGTGAGTTTCTTCTCCAAATTCCCTTCATTCATACTTATTTTGAGTCCCATAACTCAACCTAAGGCTCCAAGAGAATAGTAGGGAAGACCATAAGATAGTTTATAACAAGATTTGGAGAATATTTGTAGCTGAATTCGAAATTCAAAAGGTTCAACAAAGGTATGTTTTGAAACCCTCTTGTCATTGTATGAGCATGCTTTATTTATAGCCAAAATTAATGAATTAGAATACTTATTGATCCTTGTTGCTTCCGCTTCATGCTGATATGCTCCTACAATTGATACCAAAGCATCATTTAAGCATTCAATTTGGTTTAATTTTGGTTTGGTGGGTGTTTTTCATGAGATATATGAAAATAGTGCACTGATATGATTTTCTGAGTTTTGGCATTTAAATTCTCTTTGATTCCTTGATTAAATTTGTAATTGACTCTTGTTTGATGAGTTTATATGTGTGCTCAAGAGTCTGTAATTTATCTGGAGTCATTAGAGTTGAAATTAAGTTATAATTGAAGAAAGAAATGAAGAAGGTCGAGCTGCAGATTTCCAGATTGTGAGCTTCTGCTTAGATTTTAAGCAAGATTTTGAGTTCGAGCGAGATTTTGTATCGAGTTTGAGCGAGATTTTATATCGAGTTTGAGCGAGATTTTGAATTGAGTTTGAGCGAGATTTCAAGTTCGAGCGAGATTCTGATAGAGGTTCGAGCGAGATTTCGAGTTCGAGCAAGATTCTGATTGAGTTTGAGCGAGATTTTGTTCAACCGAGCGAGATTTTTATCCAGCAACGAGATTCTTGAACCGGATTGACGAGATTGACCAGTTTAACTGGTTTTCTTCAAACTTGACCCGTTTCACCTTCAAAAGTGTTTTGATTGGTTTGGTTTAGGTGGTTCACATCTGATTCAAGCTGTTTGGGTTTGGTTTGGAGTAGTTCAAGCAGTCTGAAAGTGGTTTGGAACCGTTTCTAGCTATTTTTATAATATTTAGGCCTTTGTTTGCTTCAAAATGCCAAAACCATATCAGTATGTGTTTAATTATTTATACATGTGATGTATGTTATAATTAAATAAATCTTGTATGTGCATACAGTATGCCATGTCGATTTAAAATCTAATCATAGGAAGCATGTTACATGCATTAAAAGTATGTTATAAAGTGTTATAATATATAGTATGCATGTTTAGGGTTTCTTTTATTTTATATAATTGTTATATTAAATGTCGAAAACCGTTGATGTATGTTGTGGATGTTTAGCATGTCTAAAATTTTGTAAGCTGTTATAAAATTGGGTTAGACATTTAAAAATCCATAACAAAGAACAGCTGCATGCTCACGTAGGTTAACCACCTGTTTTAATAATTAAAATAGGTTGTTTAACTTATAAAACTCGAGTTATAAACTCAACTGGTATATAATCCTATGGAAGGCTGGAGGTATTTAAGTTGACGGTCTACAAAATACCTCCTATTATTGAGCGTTGTTAATTGGTTTTATGAACAATATGTGAGCAATGCGAGGTTTTAAAATTGGTTTATCACCTAGATATTGTAGGTTAAATCCAAATATAAACATTATACTTGAATAAACACCTAGACTTAGGTTGTTTAATTAGCCGGAACAAACCTAAAGAAACATATACCTTGTTTAATCGTTGGAACACTTTAGTGGGAGTTTAATAACATATATGATGTGCAATTAGAACACTTTAACGGAAATCAAATATGTATATGATATGTTAGAACACTTCAATGGGAGATTAATAAACATATATGATATGATTATTTTAGCTCTCGCGTCCCTAAGAGTTCACAATTGAAATTCATGGGGCACTTCATGTCACCCTAGGAGTGACCTCCATTCCGAAAGTGTTTACATGAATCGAGCTTCTGGTGAATAGGGGAAGTTGTTCACTTTAAAATCAAATATGATGTTTTGATTTAAAAATTTTCACATTCTCAAGATGTTCACATCGAAAGGTTCATGTAGCACTTTGTGCCACCCATTCGAAAAGTGTTTGCGTGAATTGATCATGGTGAATGAGGGAAATTTGTTCAATGAAAAATCAAATATACGATATATTGATTTCAATTCTCACATCCCTAGATAATTCCCACCGTGAGATATGTGTAGTACTTTGTGTCACCCTGGGAGTGGCCTCCATTTGGAAAGTGTTCGTCATAGATCAAGACCAAAGCCAATGAGGAAAGTAGTTCATAGTAAGTGGGTGAAGGATATGTGTCAATATATCCTATGGTCTCTTTTATTGGTTTGAACTGTGAGATTCCTATGTTGCACCTACTTGTCGTCTTTAACTGGGCCTCGCTAGTCGTTTAATGATGACTATCCGCTCAGAGGGTTTTAACATGGGATTCGAAACAACTCAAACTCTAGAAATGGATATGATTTCTAAAGTCGGTTCAACTTTGGCTTTCCAACTTTGGGAGCATAGTTGGGATTAGACTTCTGAGGTCTGAAAATAGAAGATTACACTTACATAATTGCTAAAGAAATTAGTAATTTCTGACAAAAACCGATAGCTAAATGACTATCGAAATATGAGTTATTCTGGAGATAGTATTTAGTCAAGAATTTCTTTCTGTAGTATCGTTGCAAAAATAATCTTGGGTATATTATTACTTTGCTAAAACTTAATTGGGTTTAAAAGCAAATTCACTTATAACTTGTTTATATTTTTCAGAATGACAAGTGCACTAGTACAATAGTCGGCATCTGATAAACTGATTGGGGATAATTATGCAACTTGGAAATAAAATATGAATACTATACTGGTAATAGACGATTTATAGTTCTTCTTAACAGAGGATTTTCCTCGCATTCCAAGCTTTAACGCAAACCGAGCTGTTCGGGATGCGTATGATAGATGGATCAGGGCAAATGACAAAGTCTGTGCCTATATCCTCGCTAGCATATCTGATGTCTTGGCAAAGAAACATAGGACTATAAATACTGCCAAAGAGATTATGGAATCTCTACGAGGGATGTTCGGACAACCGTCCTTCTCCCTAAGGCATGATGCTATTAAATATGTTTACAACTGTCGAATGAAAGAGGGGGCCTCTATTAGAGAACATGTCGTGGACATGATGGTCCATTTCAATATGGCAGAAGTAAATGGGGTTGTCATTGACGAGAGAAGTCAAGTCGGTTTTATTCTAGAATCTCTTCCAAAGATTTTTTTATAGTTTTGCACGAACGCACTTATGAATAAAATTGAATACAATTTGACTACTCTTCTGAATGAGCAACAGGCTTACCAGAAAATGATGAGAGCTAAATTTCTGGAACTGGAAGTACACATTACTATCATTGAGAAAAGAGGAACGTCCTCCAAAAAGTCTGATGTTGTTTCCTCTTCATAAAGTAAGAGTATTCTTGTTAAGAAGAGCAAAGGGAAAGGGAAGAAGAAAACCGTTGGGAAAAAAGGCAGGGCTAACGCTGCAGACAAAGAAAAATGTTTACACTACAATGGGGAAGGCACTGGAAGAGGAATTGCCCTCAGTACCTTGCTGAGAAGAGAGCAAAGAAAGTAAAACAGGTAAACTAGTTCTTGAAGATTGCTACCTGTCCTCAGATTGACCAGTGGGAGATGGTGTTATCTGAAGATATTCTTATCAGCTTTTGTTATTGTAATAAAAGTTAGTTTATCTTGTATGTAAAAGAACAAACTGTATATATTTTGGTTGTAAATGAAGTGTTCATTAGTGAAAATTTTGTTTGTTCTATTGCATAACAATTTCTGTTAAGAACCAACCTAGTTAAAAGCTATTTGTAAATATTCAGATATTTAAAACGGCTAGAAATCAATAAAGGCAAGTAGTTATTTAACCTAAGTAATAAGTTTAGAACACTTGAAGAGTTCAAAGTGTACAAAACTTGTTAGGTAAAATTAAGACCGAAGTACTTCGATTGGATCAAAGTATAGAAAGTTTAAGATTTCTAGATCTATTTGATAGAACATGAAATCAAGTGAAAAACTTTCTAGTTGCCTTAAATTGTTTACTCAACATCATTCCAATTATTGGAATATTAGTCAAGATTACCATGTATTATTGATTTCCATAAAAGTTTGCATAAATTAATAAAGAGTTATTGAATTCACACTCTAAACAAAAGTTGTTTAGACAGGTTAGATGCGTCTTACTCAAAGAATTGAGAGTATCTTAATGTAGTGGGAGGAAAGTATGATTTCCTAGCCATTATTAAGAAACAAGTGTTGTGAGAATAAGATGCATTCCCCATATAGTTTAATAAGAAGTCTATTGTACATTAACATGTTTACAGCTATTCTCTCGGCTAAAGTGTTTGAGAATCAACAAGTAGGACTAAGAATACCAGATATATAGCCTAGGGCAAGTGGGAGAAAAACCAGGTATGGGATGCCCTAGTTTATTGTATTTCTCTGTAAAACTCAAAAACTCGATTTTATATAATCGGATATATAAGTTACCATTGGAGTTTTAGTCCAAGTGGGAGTTTGTTGGGTTTTCTGTTCTAAAACTCGTGGTTTGTAAACAATAAAACTTATTCTGAAATTTCAATAAGTTGTTATTGAATATATGAATTGCTTATTTCGTTTTAGAAATCCAATAAACTTAAAGATTCATGACTATTACATGAGTACTTGAACTTTATGTAGAGACATAAAAGTGGATCAGGTTCGAGTAAATGGTCAAAATGATCAATAGTATATGAATAAGGTTGGGTGCCTTATTCTGGTAACACTATTGGATGCGGCCCACTCTGTAGTTTTTACAAGGAGTTGTAAAGTGCTATAGACGATGTGATCCTAATTCGTACATGTTATGACATGAGGAGTGAGGGCATCTTTTACAATGATTTGTACAAGATCGGATCACGAAATCAACCATGCTTACTTTATAACGCTGTCCACTGTTAAGACTGACTATTTTAAAGCGATGACCTAGGACACTTGACCTTAATCCTAAGCTAACTATGAACTCTTGTTTATTTGGGATTATCCTTAAATTTGCATAGATGAGGGTTGTCTCAACAATGCTGGCTAAATAAACTTCCATTTCAGGGGTAAGATCGGGTAGATAGCTGGAGACATAGGGTGCAAGATGGAATTCGCTCCTACCTGCTTTCTGGGATAGTAGAGAGGTTGTTCCCTTAAATGCTGACTCTGGGTCTTGAACAAAGGGTCCCACCCTCTCATTGGCCCAAGAGGGACTCGGTTTATTGATCGGGTCACAAACCAATTGTTCATTAAAGGATCTGTGGGACTTAAGGAACAAGAGGTAATCTCGGGGATAAAATAGACATTTGACCCAGCCGTTATTACGAACAACCTATGAAGAGTTAACTTACTAATCATGGTCATATCGAGTGGTCATAATATATCTACAGTGAGGGAAGTGCAACTATGGACTTTAGTGAAGTGACCCATTAGTTAACGAATGGGGGTTAATTTGGTATAAAGAGTTTAGCCAATTAATCTCGAATCATTAGAGCCAATGATTTGTAGGTCCACAAGGTCCCCGTACTAGTTCGTAAATGGATTAGCCTTAGAGTAGCGTGATAATTTAATTTGAAACGTTCAAATTAGAATTAATGGAATTAGTAATTATATGTGATATAATTACACTTGTAATTTTAGAATCAAACGAAATTGGAACATTTAATTAATGCTTAAATATGATTTAAATATTAAATTCATGAAGGTGGAATTTGTGTAAAATTAATTTAATATTTGATATTAAATTAGAATAAATTAAATTGTTTAATTAATTATTTATTATTAATTTTATTAGAAAATTAATTTATGAAATTAGTTTTGTAAAATTAATAATGTTTTCATTTTTGAAATCAAATTGATTTTGAAAATCATTTTGTAAATTTGAAAAAGATTGGAAAACTCCATTATCTCAATTGACTAACTCACTCAAACTCCACCATTTCTTGATTCAAATCTCCAAGCATGAGATGCATCTCATGCAGCCTTCTTCTATGCATGATTATCTTGCAATAAATAGAAAATATTGAAGTGGAAATCGTTCATGCAAATGTGTTGCACTTGCTGAAGTTTTGTTGAAAATTAGTGAGGTTGAAGAAGGTGTTTTCAAGTTTCTGCAATGAGTTTCTTCTCCAAATTTCCTTCATTCAAGCTTATTTTGAGTCTCCCAACTCAATCTAAGGCTCCGAGAATAGTATGGAAGACCTTGAGGTGGTTCACAACAAGATTCAGAGAAGATTTGCAGCTAAATTCGAGAATCAAAAGGTTATACAAAGGTATATTTTGAAACCCTCTTGTTATTGTATGAGCATGCTTTATTCATAGCTAAAATTAATGAATTAGCATGCTTATTGATCCTTGTTGCTTCCTGCATGCTGATAGGTTTATCTGTAACTTCTTTGGAAATTTCACTCAATACTAGTTTACTACGACATTGACGATCTCTCATATGGTCTTCCTCTAAGAATGTAGCATTTATCGACACAAATACTTTGTTATCTTGAGGATCATAAAACATACCACTTTTCGTCTCTTTGGGGTATCCTACGAGTAGGCACAATTTTGTACGACATTCCAATTTCTTTGGATTTTGCACCAACACGTGTGCAGAACATCCCCAAATTCTGAAGTGGCACAAACTACCTTTACGCCCTTTCCACAATTCATATGGTGTTTCAGAAACACTTTTGGAAAGAACCATGTCCAAAATATATATAGTAGTCTCTACTGTATATCCCCAAAATGAATAAGGCAATTAAGCATAGTTCATCATTGAATGAACCATGTCTAATAGCATTCTATTTCTCTTTTATGATACACCATTCTGCTGAGGTGTACGAAGTGCTGAGAGCTAGGACCGAATTCCATGTTCTATCAAATAGTCTTGAAATCTCAAGTCCATATATTCTCCACCTCAATATGATTGAAGTGTTTTAATCGTTCTACCTAATAGATTCTCAACCTCAACCTTATACTCCTTGAACTTTTCAAGGGCTTCGGATTTGTGATGCATTAGATAAACGTAGTCATACCTTGAATAATTATTAGTAAAATTGATGAAATATTCATACCCTCGTGCTTTGACATTCATTGGACCATAGAGATCTGAATGCACAAGTTCTAAGGGTTCTTTGGCTCTAAGACCTTTTCCTTTAAAAGATCTTTTGGTCATCTTACCCTCAAGACAGGATTTACATGGAGGTGAAGAGTTGTCTCCTAACTAATTTAGTAGTCTACTCTTGACCAATCTCCAAATCCTATCGAGATTAATATGGTCAAGTCTTAAGTGCCAAAGATAGGTACTAGGAGAAACTTTTTGCCTTTTATTTTGAGTTTCAACTATTTTAAACATCTCAATATTTAAAATAGCTTTTGCCTCAGTTGGTCTTAAAACATATAAGTTATTTTCAAGTTTTTTCAGAACAAATTTGTATACCTCTTAAGCTAACAAACACTTTATTAACTTCAAAAGATACTTTATACTTTAAAATGGCTATGAGGAATGATCCCCCTCTCAAGCTACAAACATGTCATGAATGTTCATAATTAAAACATGAATACCATTTTACTATCTAAAAAGTGATTAAAATTGTTATAATTAAGACATAAACCCCTCCCCTACACTATAAGCATATTGCAAATCCACTTAAAAAAAAATACATAAACGCCCTTTAAACCTCCACAACTATCGGATCCCTACAAATAAGCCAAGAACAAAATTCTTTTAAAGTTGTACAATTAGGCTTCAAGATAATCTAAAACACAATTACAATATATACATCCCCCCTTCCCAAGCTATGAACGTGTTCGAGTTCCACCTAAATGCTATTTAAACCTAAAAAGTAGCAATAAATGCATAGAAAACGTCGAATGAATATCTCTCCCATAAATCCACCTAAATTTCTTTCAAGGCTAAACCCGTCATTCGATAGTCCTAAAAGCATATAACTCAACTCTCGGATCCCTACAAATAAGCCAAGAAAAAATTTCCTTTAAAGTGCACCATCAAGCTTCAAGATAATCTAAAACACAAAATTACAACATATACATCCCCCCATCCCCCAACACCAAGCTACGAACTTATCCAAATTCCTAAAAATATATAGCTCATATCTCAAAAGTAATATACAACTTTTGAGACTAAATAACTAATTAAATAGTCCTAAAAATATATAGCCCATTTTTCAAAAGCTATAAGTACGCCAAAAGAAAGTTCCTAAAAAGTGTCGGAACCCCTCCCTCCTAAATCCACCCAAATTTCTTTCAAATCTAAAATCGTCATTCAAAATGTCCTTGAAGCCTAAACTATGCTACAAATGTGTCGTAAACACTACAAACAACCATTTTACTATGTTATGAACATGTCGTAAATCCACTTATACAACTTTTGAGACTAAATAAGTAATTCAATAGTCCTAAAAATATATAGCCCATCTCTCGAAAGCTATAAGCCAAAAGAAAGTTTCTAAAAAGTGTCGGAACCCCTTTCCACGTCGTGAACCCCCTCTCTCCTAAATCCACCTAAAATTATTTCAAGACTAAAACCATCATTCAAAATGTCCTAGAAGCATAAACTATGCTATAAACACATTGTAAACACTACAAACAACCATTTTATTATACTACGAACATGTCATAAATCTACTTATATAACTTTTGAGACTAAATAAGTAATTCAATAGTCCTAAAAATATATAGTCCATCTCTCGAAAGCTATAAATAAGCTAAAAAAAGTTCCTAAAAAGTCTCAAAACCCCTCCCTACATCTTCACCATTTTTTGTTGTCTATAGTTCAATAAAAGAATTACTAGTCAGACATAATGAGATAATGAATAAAACTGTTGAACATAAGAGGAAGAAAAGAATCCAAGATTTACGTGGAAAACCATAGATCAGGGAGAAATAACCACGATAGAGATTGATTTTTATTATTAATTATGATACACAAAATACAAGAGAATAGGCCAAATAAATAGGCTAGTGGGAAGCCCTAGGGTACAAACAATTACTAAAATACCCCTAGGATTACAAGCTGATTTTCGACACTCCCCCTTAAATTGGGACGTAAATATCAATAAGGCTCAACTTGCTGACACAGTAGTCAAAGCTTTGTCTCAGTAACCCTTTTGTGAGCACATCTGCAAATTGTTGATTTGAGGGAATATAAGGAATGCATATACTTCTGTTGTCAAGTATTTCTTTGATGAAATGTCGGTCGATCTCAACGTGTTTTGTTCTGTCATGCTGAATTGGATTATTTGCAATACTTATTGCTGCCTTAATCTCACAAAACAGTTTCATTGGGAGCTCATTATCTTGATGAAGATCTGACAACACTTTCATCAACCAGATTTCTTCACATATCCCTAAACTTATGGCTCGATATTCAACTTCCGCACTACTTCTGGCCACAACTCCCTGTTTCTTGCTTCTCCAGGTCACTAGATTACCCCAAACAAATGTGTAATACCCAGATGTTGATTTTTTCTTTCAACAACAAACCCTGCCTAATCAAAATCAGTGTAGGCTTCAATGCAGCATTTATCAGACTTCTTGAACATTAACCCCTTACCTGGTGTACCTTTCACATATCGTAGGATGTGTTCAACTGCTGTCATGTGTTCCTCACAAGGAGCTTTAATAAACTGATTGACAACACTCACTGCATATGAAATATCAGGTCTTGTATGAGATAAGTATATCAATTTTCTAACTAACCGCTGATACCTTTATTTATTAACCGGGACACTGTTACTGGTATTGCTGAGCTTTGAATTATAGTCAACTGGGGTGTCAGCAGGTTTGCACCCAGTCATTCCTATTTCCGTTAGAAGATCAATCGTGTATTTTCGTTGGGACACTGAGATTTCGTCCCTTGACCGGGCTACTTCCATTTCGAGAAAGTATCTTAACTTCTCAAGGTCTTTAATTTCAAACTCTTTGGCCATCTTTGCTTTGAGTTTCACAATTTCATCATCATTATCACTGGAGAGCACAATATTGTCAACATGCACAATGAGAATGACAACCTTCCCTGAAGTTGACTTCTTCGTAAATAGTGTGTGATCTGAGTGCCCTTGGGTATACCCTTGTCCTTTGACAAAGGTGGAAAATCTGTCAAACTAGGCTTTCATGTAGCGACTTTCTCAGCTGACAGACTCGCTGTTTGAACTGATCTTCAAATTTGGGGGGAGGATTCATGTAGACTTCCTCCTCAAGTTTTCCATTGAGAAAGGCATTCTTTACATCCAGTTGATGCAGAGGCCAATCTCTGTTAACTGCAACTGATAGCAAAACCTGGATAGTATTGAGTTTAGCCACGGGAAAGAATGTCTTAGAGTAATCTACCCCAAAGGTTTGGGTAAACCCTTTGGCAACTAGCCTGGCATTGTACCGATCAACAGTCCCGTCTGACCTGACTTTATAGTGAAAACCCATTTGCATCAAACTGTCTTGTGCCCTTTGGGTAGGATCACCTGGTCCCATGTTCCATTTTTCTCAAGAGCCCTCATCTCCTCCATAACAGCAGCCTTCCAAACTTTAGTTCCCATTGCTTCCTGTATTTTACTCGGTATCACCCCTGTATTTAAACTGGTGGAAAACGCCCTAAATTCAGATGACAGGTTACTGTAGGTCATGTAACTATGCATAGGGTACCTTGTACATGAGTAAATACCTTTCCTCGGGGCTATTGGAAGATCAAGAGAAGCATCATGCTCCTTTAGTCTGTCAGAATTTCCACTATGATCACTAATCTCATTTTCTTGGGTTTCATCTTCAGACATCACCTTTTCACCATTATCTCTAGTATCACTCACATTTTCTAGAGTTGTGTCTGAATCATTATTTTTCGTAGTCTTCCCATATGCTATAGTGGTGCTGTCAGCACCTTTTCCTTCTTTTTCCTCTTTGCATTCGTTAGTCTCAGTACAAGTATCAATCTCATTAATTTCAGGAATACACGTACCTGATGTTGGGTTTGACTCATGGATCGGAGCCGGAGATGCAACAGGTAACGCTGTTTCCTTCCTGAGATTCTTCCTATAGTATGTTATCCATGGGAGTTGATTGGTAGGGAGGATATGACTGACATGTTCGGAAATGGGAGATGATTCCAAGGGAAGTCATAGACACAATTTGCTTCTTCAATTTTTGCATACCATGCACCGTCATGAGCACATTTCCAGATTGTCTCCCTACAAAGNAATACTAATAAGACCAAAAGACTGGATATTACCTGACTGGGCGATGGCACTGACTCCAATCGTACTCAGGCTGGTCAAACTATCTGCTGAAGGTTGCTGAGGATTCTCATTTACCAAGTCACTCACAAGGGCACGTCCAGATGTTGATTTGTCATGTGATTGGCGACGTTTACTGTTTGGGGGTCGTCCATGTAGCTTCCAACACCGGTCCTTTGTATGCCACGACTTTTTACAATGCTCATAGATAGGAGTGGGCCTTTTATCGCCCTCAATAATTGAGGACTTAGACACAATTTGCTTCTTCAATTTTTGCATACCATGCACCGTCATGAGCACATTTCCAGATTGTCTCCCTACAAAGATCCATCTCCTGCCATAAAAGAGTCATTTACAAAGAAGTTAACTCACTCGAGCAGACAGTTGGACCCATGGGTCAATCGACCCACTCGAGCAGAAGATTGGCACATAAAGACTTATCGGCTTCTCTTGGAATGGCTCGACCACAGCAGTTTTCCGAAAACATGTTGAATCTGCCCGCTGATAAGAAGTCGCAATCGTCGGGATTTACTACGGCTGGCTCATCGCACCGGTTGGGTTGACCGATGAGAAGGTGCGGCTGGGGTCATGCGGCTAGAATCACTGCGGTTGAGAGTGGTCGAACGACTGAAAAACGTCGGGATCGAGCGACTGGAAAACATCGAGGTCGAACAACTGGAATGTTTGTTGTTCGGCTGGGATCTGGTCGACTGGGGATGAACGGTTGGAACTTGGCCGATTAGGGTTTGGGTCTGAAACAAATTTGATTATTTTTGGCAACGCGACTTAGAGGTATTATTCCATGGTTCCCGAACGGCTTTGGTGATATCAGCTTCCCGACTAGTTCCAATAGAGGTTGCCGATGGAGAATCTGGTTTATTTTCATCAATGATGGCTAGGGTTTCTCCACTATGCTCTGATACCATGTTGAAAATAAGAGGAAGAAAAGAACCCAAGATTTACGTGGAAAACTCTAGATCAGGGAGAAAAAACCACGATAGAGACTGATTTTTATTATTTATTTTGATATACAAAGTACAAG
Organism: Benincasa hispida; assembly: GCF_009727055.1. NCBI lineage: Eukaryota > Viridiplantae > Streptophyta > Magnoliopsida > Cucurbitales > Cucurbitaceae > Benincasa > Benincasa hispida. The sequence goes on from NC_052354.1 coordinate 10,539,661, forward strand.
AAAATAGGCCAAATAAATAGACTAATGGGAAGCCCTAGGGTACAAACAATTAATAAAATACCCCTAGGGTTACAAGTTGATTTTCGACAAAAACAACAACGAATTTGCATCGTATTAATTCATTTTGCCTTTATAGAAAGGATTTTGACCCACAACAATGGTTGAAGTTTAGACATTTTCTACTCTTCTTATTCGTCTCCTTTTTTCGCTACACAAATTTAAAATTTATTATTACCGAAGTGAAACTTTGACTCTAAAAAAAACCTAAAAAGTTTCTAAAAGCCACTTTACCTCTCAAAACCAACTAAAAAAGCTTCTAAGAAATGTCTAAAAAGCACTTTCACTCTTAAAGTAATTTAAAAATGGCTAAGTTCCACTTTGATTCTCAAACACAAACTAAAAAGTTTTCAAGTGTCACTTTCACTCTCCAACTCAAACTAAAAAGCTCCTAAAATTTGTCTAAGTGACCCTTTGATTCTAAAAAAACTTCAAAAGTTCATTTAAGTCACTTTGACTCTCAAAACTAACTTAAAAGCTCCTAAACAGTATCTAAGAGGTACTTTCAATCTCAAAGCCAAACTAATAAACTCTTAAAAAGTAGTCAAATGATACTTTGACTCTTAAAGCAACTTAAAAAGTTACTAAAAAGTATGAATAACAAACATATTACCCAAAGAAACTAGATAACAATTGAAATTCATCTTGTAACTCCATGTCCACAAGAATAGCTTTTGACATGCTTTTTATATACGATATTTTTTTTACAAGCTTTTTGAACTCGCAATGCTTGTGCAGTCCCTCTAGCCATAATATATAAACAAATTAAGTTCCAAAACACACCCTTTTACATTTAGTTAAATAAGTAAGTGAGTTTCTCTCTCTAACTTTATAAATTTACTTTCTATTTTTTCCGTCAACATAAATCACATAAGAATGGAATATCAAAATTCTAATCATCATCCATATAGTTCAAATCTTTTCACCCCATTTTTTTTTCGACTATTTGTAGAAAAACAACAATTAAAAGATGAGTGTTTAAAACTGATGCTACAAATACAAGTAAGATAGAGAAAAAAGAGTATATTCAACTATAAGTTACAACCTTTAATTAAAACTCACTAATGCAATGTAACATTTGAAAAAGAGTATATTCAACTGTAAGTTACAATCTTTAGTTAAAACTCCTTTCTTCATTTCTTTTCTAATGCATTCATTTTAATCATTTGAAAATAACATTTGAAAAAAGAAGAAAAAGGTTGTTGGAAATGAGCTAATATACCATTTAAAAGTTTCAATTAGATCTTCATTTCAGTCAATGACACTCTAATACCCACCATTTAACTTTTTTTTAAAAGAAAAATCAATGTTAATCAACAAAAAAAGCATTATGTTAACACAACAGGTAAACTTACAACGTGCAATTGTCGGAGTTGGATTAGTGTGTAGCGTCGACATCGGAGGAGTGTGCGGCTGCTGGTGTCAGAAGAGTGGCCACCGGACCTTCAAGCTTGCAAAGAAAAAAGGGAATAAGGGGGAGGTGGAAGAAAAAAATGTGGGGGGAGGGGAGGAGTGGGAGGAAAATGGTGAAAAAGTGGAGTGAGAAAGGAAATGGAGGGAAAAGAAAGTGGGAATTAGGAAAAAATGGGAAGGAAAAAACGAGGGGAAAGGAAAATAGGGGAAAAGGAAATATAGTTTTTCTTTAAAAAAACTTTGGCCGACGCGTTGTGTGTCAGGATAAGTGTCTAGTTACGTCAGCATAAATAAGTAAAAAAATGTAGGTCTTGCTTCATTTTGGCTGACGAATTAAAATTACGTCGAGAGAAATCGGTTTATGTCGACGAAAATTTATGCATCAGGAAAAAAACATCGAAACATGTAAAAATTCTTGTAGTGACATTTGTTCTAACAAACAAGAGGTAAATATTAAATTCTTTCTTATATTAGGAACCAAAATTACATTCTCTAGTAAAATGAATCTATCCCCAAAAAACAACATCAAGTCTCCCACTGCTTTAGCTGAGACAACCTCTTCTGTTCCAACTTTGAGAGTTGTCTCGCGTTCTCTAAGCTGCCGCTAGGAACTAGTTTCCTAAAAAGAAACACAAATATGTTTAGTGGCCCCCGAATCTAGTATCCAAGTCGGAGTTATCATTCTCCACTAAACATGTTTTAAAAACGAGTAAATCATATTTACCTTATTTTGTTTCCTCAGTTTTCTTCTTAGCAAGGTATTTTGGGTAGTTTCGTTCCAGTGCCTATCTTCGTTGTATTGGAAACACTTTTCTTTATCTGCAGTTTTTTCTTTTTCTTTGTGGGTTGTAGGAGCCTTAGTTTTCCTTTTTCCCTTCTTTTTCATTTGAATACTTTTATTCTTTGAAGTGGAAGGTCCAGACTTAGTTCTTGAGGATGATGCCTTTTGGAACTTCTTTGAGGTAGTAACATTTGGTTCCCCTTCTTGTCCCTTAGTCTTCATAAGAGACTGGTATGTCTAGAGCTCATTCAATAGAGTAGTCAGATTATACTCGATCTTGTTCATCATTGCATTTGTGCGGAACTATAGGAAACTCTTCGGAAGAGACTCCATGATGAAACTAACCGGATTTTTCTCATAAATGACAACACTATTTACTTTTGCTATATTGAAATGGACTATCATATCCAGAACATGGTCTCTAACAGATATTCCTTCCTTCATGCAGGAATTGTAAACATATTTGAGAGCATTGTGCCTGACAGATGAGTATGGTTGTCCAAACATTGCTTGCAACGAATCCATGATCCCCTTAGCGGTGAACATGCTCTCGTGTTTCTTAGCAAGAATATTAGATATGCTCAATAAGATATAGGCTCGGGCCTTATCATTAGCCCTAATCCATTTGTCATAGGATTCCTAAACATTTCGATTTGTTGATGAACCAGGATTCAGAGGACATTCCTCTATTAAAATGAACCTAAGATCATCGATTGCTAGTATTGTATTTAAATTCAGTTTCCAAGTTGCGTAGTTGTCTCCGTTTAATTTTTCAGAGCGAGTAGTTGAACTAAAGAGCTAGACAAGCTAAAAAATAAACAAGTTCTATTAGTGAATTGCTATTAAATCCAATCAAGTTTTACCAAAAGTAATAATGTACCTATATAATTTATTATTTTTGCAACGATACTTTAGTGAGTCAAAATAACCGCTACTGAGGGGTAGTCAATTACTCATTCACTGAACCAAGACATTCTTTGCTAAATACTAATACCATAATAACTCTTCTTTCTGTAGCATTTAGTTATTGTTTATTTGGTCATGAACTTACTAACACTTAAATAATTCTTGTAAGTGTAACCGTCCATTTTCAGATCTCAAAGATCGGTCCCAATAAGTTACCGAATGGAAAGACAATGTTGAGAACGGACCTAAGAGACCCTATTCATTTATGAAGTTTTTGTTGTTTTGCCCTCATGTCACAACCCTCCGAATAGGTGGTCACTCTAGGACAAGACACAGGCGGAACATGAGAATCTCATGTTGCAACCTAATTAAGGAGACTATTGGATGTGTTGACACACTTCCTTCTCCCACTTACTATGAACAACTTCCCCTACTTATCTTTTTATTGACCCATGCAAACACTTTCTAAATGGAGGCCACGCCTAGGGCGATACAAAACCGAGCATGGATCTCACAGTGTGAAGTCTTAGAGATGCGAGAGCTAAAAATAATATCTCATATATATCATTTTTCTCCCATTGAAGTGTTCTAGATAGTTTGGGTATACTTTTACTTAGATATATTCCAACTAATTAAATGCAATTTAAGTCTAAGTGTTTATCCGAGTATAACTTTTATACTGGATTTAACCTATGATATCTAAGTGATAAACTCTTTAGAATCTCACATCGCTCGTGCATGCTCATAAAATTAGGTTTAACATAACTCAAGAACCATCTCGATCCCCAAGTAGCAGGTGTTCCATAAATCGTCAACTTAAATACCTCCAGCCTTAGATAGGATATTATCTGATGAGTTTTGTTGTAACCTTAGTTTTACAAGTTATCGACCTATTTTAACTATTAAAATAGGTTGTGATTGTTAACCTTATGTGCGTATGTAATTATCTTTGTTATAGATTTTAAAAGTCTAATTCATTTTATAACACTTATAACTTAGACAAAATCTATAACATATATCAAGGATTTCATAAATTAATATAACAACTAATATTAATTCTCTTGAAATCCTACACATGCATACTATATATTATAACACTTATAACATACTTTCAATGCATGAAACATGCTCATTCTATGGTGGGATTTTAAATCTATATGACATACTTTATGCATAAACAAAATTAATTTAATTAAAACATACATTCACAATGCATAATTAATTAAACACATTAAAGTGGACCTGCTATTTTCATTATTTTTGGCATCCTAGGCCATCAAACAACTAAATTATTATAATAATAATTAAAAACAGGTTTGAACCGCTCTTGAACACTTCAAACTAGCCCAAACCAGGTGAAAACATCTTGAATCGGACCTCCAAGGCTTTAAAAAGGACAGAACCGGCTAAAATGACCTGAACCGAACCGAATCGATCCAAATTGAACCGTTCTTCCTTCGCTCGCGTGTTTCTGGAAAAAAGATGAACAACATCGCAATGCTGTTGAGGAGCATTGTGACACTTCAACTCCCTGTTTTGGTTTCTGTTGTGCTTTACTCCAAATTTCTTCAAATTATAGCCTAATTTCAACTCTAATGACTCCATCAAATTTACAGGCCCTTCTTCACACATTAAAGCCCATATACAAGTGGGAAATTACAATAATTTCAATAGAATGAAGCTCAATTTGATGCCACAAACGTAATATATCCAACTTTAGCAACCAACACATTCATCTCATGAAAATTCACCCATAAAGCTTAAATTAATGCAAATTAAGTGCTTAAAATATGCTTTGTACCAATTGTTAAAGTCAAGAACATGAAAGCAGAAGCAATTAGGATCGTAAGTACTCTAATTGCATTAATTTTAAGGATCAAACATGCTTGTTTAAGACAGAAAAATAGTGTTAGATGAACAAACCTTTGTGTAGCTTGAAATTGAAGCGATCCTTTGCTTGTTTCTGATCATGAACACTTCATGGATCACCGATATAGTCTTCCTTGCTATTCTCCAGCCTTAGAACAGATTGTGAGATCCTAAATTGTGATGAATTTTGAGGGAAAAAGAGATTGAGAGAGTTTTGGAGTTAAAGTTTTAATGGTTCAAATTTAGCTTCAAAGGCCAAAATTTTCAACAACCATCTCTGTAATTTCTTCCTCAAAAATCATGCACATTCAATTAACCTCGACCAAATTCAAGCATAATTAAGTGGAATTTGAGGTATAAGGAGGAGAAAAGTGGGAAAAATCCATTAACTCCATTTTTCTTTGAATTTTCAAAATTAAAAAACAAATTAAATGAAAATTATTTTTCTCAAAATTAATTCAATAATTCATTTAAAACTAATTTTAAATATAATTAATTCTAATAATTAATTATTAATTAATTAATTAAACAAATTTATTAATTAATATTCAAATATTAAATTAATTATTAACATCAATCTCGATCATGACTCTTATTCATGTGTACAATATTAAATCATATTTAAATATTTCCAAACTCTTCATATCAAACTCGCAATTAGACATTAAGTTCGTTAAGAATATCAAATATAATTAACGTTTACTTCCTGAAATTATGAGAACTTTCCAAATTTTCTCATCACATTGTCTAAGGTTTAGTCTGTATAGAGCTAGCAAGGACCTCATGGACCTACAGATCATGAGCTTCATACGATCTGAGATTAACTGGCGAACTTTTGAATACTAGTAACTCAACAGCTGCACTCTCCTCACTGTAAATATTATTTTTTGTCCATTCAATATAATTATGATTAGTAAGTCGATCCTTCTCAGTCTTCTTCTTAACTTTAGACTAGGTCAAAAATTACAGCATTCCCTGTAAATTACATGTTGTTCCTTAAGTTTCACTGATCCTCTAATGAACAATTGGTTTGTGGTCCAACTACCAAACCGAACCCCTTTCGAGCCAATTGGGGGGGGTGGGGGGGGGGGGAGGGGAGGGAC
>NC_052354.1:10545972-10566011 GCF_009727055.1 Benincasa hispida
CCTGGAGTTAGCATTAAGAGAACAACCTATCTACTATCTCTAGAATTGGGTATGAGCAAATTTCATATTGTCGGACTATGTCCCCAACTATCTACCTAGTTTTATCATTAAAATGGGAGGCTTAATGAGTCGACAAACTCGGGTCAATCTCACTTATGCAGATTAAAGGATAATATCGAATAAACAGGAGTTCATAGTTAACTCAAGATTAAGATCAATTTACTTAGGTCATCGTATAGGAAATCCCCACTCGCATGTCTCCACATGAACGATTTAGAATCACAACGTTTTATCAAATACAAAATGGGCCACATCCATATTGTCCTCAGGGTAGGGTACCCAACCTTATCCTTATACTATAGACTGTTTTGGCTATTACTCGAACTTGGTAAACTTTTATGTCTCCAATATAGTTCAAGTATTCTTGCTATAGCCAGGGGTTCTTAGTTTATTGGATTTAGGGTTTTTAAGTCCAATTCACATATTCAATAACATCTTTTACTGAATAAACCTAAATAACAACTTTATTGTAAAATATAATATGTTTATTGTTTACAAACCACGAGTTTTAGGACATAAAAATCCAACCCTCGTGGTGGTGTTCTCCTCATAACTATTGTGTTCATGTTGATGCCAAGTTCGGAAGATCGAAAGGACGAGTGTTGTTGTTCGTGATTGGGAGAGAAAGTGAGAAGATGGTATTCTTCAAGGGTATGTGATATCATATCTTCTCCTTTCTATGTTTTCTCATTAGCAGCATGCTTAAGTTATAAATTTTTTTATCCTTGAACTTTTATTGCTTTGAATTATGTTGTATGTTTTGTAAAACAAAATCTAGAGATCGATGCATCCAATTGCTTCCGCTATGGAGAATTTCAATCCCTTCACAAGGATCGTAAGAACAAAATGTCTACCTTGTCTTAGGCATCGTACATTGACAAGATGCTTGTCAAATATTCGATGTAGAATTCAAAGAGAGGTTTATTACCTTTCCGGCATGGAATTATATTGTCTAAGGAACAGTGTGCTAAGACACCTCAAGGGGAGAAAATGAGACGGATCCCCCATGCATCGGTTGTTGGCAACCTAATGTATGCAATGCTATGTCTAGACCTGACATTTACTATGCAGTGGGGATAGTCAGTAGATATCAGTCTAATCTAAGATTAGATCACTGTACAACCATTAAAACCGTCCTCAAGTATCTTTGAAAAAATGAAGAACTACATGCTTGTGTATGAGTCTATGGATTTGATCCTTACAAGATATATTGACTCTAATTTTCAGATTGATAGGGATTCTAGGAAATTCACTTCAGGATTAGTGGTCACTCTTAACGAAGGAGTTGTGGTCTGGAGAAGCACAAAATAGGGTTGCATAACTAACTTTACCAACGGTATGTAGTGGCTTATGAAGCTGCCAAGGAGGTTGTATGACTTAGGAAGTATTTTACTAATTTGGAAGTTTTTCCAAACATATCAAAATCCATCACCCTTTATTGTGATAATAGTGGTGTTGTGCAAATTCCAAGGAGCCTAGAAGCCACAAACATAGGAAACATATAGAGTGCAAATATCATTTTATCTGGGAGATTGTGCATCAAGGGACGTGATCGTCACGAAAATCGCTTCGGAGCAAAATGTTGTTGATCCATTTATAAAGACTCTAACGACTAAAGTGTTTGAGAGTTACCTAAAGAGTATAGGTCTACAGACATGTTTCATCTAGTTTAGGGCAAGTGAGAGATTTTAATGGGCGAGTATTATATGCCTTAGTTTATTGTTTTACGTACTGTACTTAGCTTCTGTACTTTGTATTTGTACACCCCACTAGCTTTAGTACAAGTGGGAGATTGTTGGGTTGATGCCCTAAATCTCGTGGCCTTGTAGTTTGTAAACTTTATTTGTACAAACAAATTATTTATTTAATAAAATAAGTGTTATTTTATTTGACATTTAGATACATAAACTCAAAACCAAAAAACTAAGATCCAAGGTTATTTGATGTAGCTTAAACATGTATGTGGTGACATATATGCGGATCAAGTTTAAGTAATAACCTGAACAGACTGTAGTAGATCGATAAAGTTGGATACCTTATCCTAGTAACACTACAGATACAACCTACTTTGTACTTGTTACAAGTGTTATAAAGTGTTACAAATGATCTAATCCTGATCATTCATGTGGACACATGTGAGTGGAGGTATCTTATATAAAGAGTTTATATAAGATCGAACCACGAAATGATTAATATCTCTTTATAATGTTTTACTAGAAGAGACTTACATTTCACCAGGATGATCATAGGTAATTTAACCTTAACTCTGAGTGAGTTGTGAACTCTTGCCTATGAGAGTGATTTTTTTATCTGCACGGGTGAGACTGGCCATATTCATCGCCTCAATATGCCTACTATTTTGGAGATTCATCTGATTGGGAAGCTGGGAACACAATTCTATTGTAAAATGAAAACTCTTTTCATTTTATCCTTCAGTTATTAAAAACTGAAAATAACCTCCTACTTTCACGATTAATGGAGAAAATAACCAACCACAATTATTATATAATTGTTTAATTATAAATAAATATAATAACTAACTTATCATATTATATTTATAACCTATAGTTTTAATATCACATCATATGTAATATTTAAACCATAGTCCTTTTCTCCTTTATTTAATATAAATCATATTTATATAAATTCCTCCAATTAATGTATCTCATACATGAAATCAATTGTATCACATATAATTGAACCAATTTAATTATATCATATATAATCAAATTCCCTCTTGTTAATTTGAACACTTCAAACTAATCGAAAAATTGATTCTCAACTTGAATCCATTGAGCTACTAAGGGGACCTTATGGACCTGTAGCTTGAAGCTCCAATGGTACGTGAATAACTGACTAAACTCTTTAATCACGAAATCCACCATCCGTTAACTATCAGGCACTTCACTAAAGACTGACAGCTGCACTCTTCTCACTACAAATATATTCCTGTTTCCATTGGACATAACCAATCAATAGTACGATAATCCTTCAGAGATCGCTCGTAAGTACAGATGGGCCAATTTACCATTTTGCCCGTAGTTACATTTAACTGCTTAAGTACCATTGATTCCTCTAATGAACAATACATCATAGTCCTACTATGATTGAACACTTCTTGAGCCATGAGAAAGTGTGTGGTGCCACATCGTTCAAGCCCTGGAATCAGCCCTTAAGGGAGCAATCTATCTACTTACCCCTGCTTCGGAGAATGAGTGAATTCCATCTTATGTAGCTGAGTTCCCAGCTCCCTAATCAGACAAATCCCAAAGTGATAGGTTTGAGTCGGTAATCTGGTCACTCACACCCATGCAAATCAAAGGACCGCCCTTATAGGCAAGTATTCCCACCTCACTTAGAATTAATGTCATGTTACCTCTGGTCATCCTAGTGAAATGAAAGTCTCTATCATGAATTGCGTTATACAACGAGACTAAACATTTCGTGGTCCGGTCTTATACAAACTCCTTTGTATAGGACACCCCTGCTCGCATGTCTCCACATGAATGATCAGGATCAAACCATCTGTAACACTTTACAACACTTGTAACATCTACAAAGTGGGTCGTATTTGTATTGTCTACAGGAAAAGGTTTCCCTCCTTTATCCATATACTATAGACTATTTAGGTTATCACTTAAGGCATGATCTACTTGTATGTCTCTACATACATGCTTAAGTTACAATGATAACCAGTGATCTTAGTTTATTGGTTTATGGTTAATGCAAATAAAATATCCCATATTTCATAGACAACAATGAAGAAAATATCAAATATTATTACATCACAAGTGTTTGTTCATATAGGTGTTTACAAAATATAGGACCCTACGAGATTTAGGGCATCAACCCCAACACTTAAGGGAATAACTTCTCTACTATCCTTAATAGTGGGTAGGAGTGAATTCCATTTTGCATCTTATGTCCTCGGCTATCTACCTTGTCTTACTCCAGAAATGGGAGGCTTATTGAGCTAGTGTTGTTGAGTCAACCCTCACCCATGAAAATCTAAAGATAATCTCGTATAAACAGTGGCTCGTAGTTAACTCAGGACTAAGGTTAAGTTACCTATGTCATCGCTTTGAAATGGTCAGTCTTAAACAGTAAACAACATTATAAAGTAAGAGTGACTTATCTCTTGGTTTGATCTTATACAAACTCGTTGCACAAGATGCATCCACTCCTCATGTCACCATATGAACGAATGAGGATCACTTCGTTTGTGGCACTTTATAACAAATTGTAACAAGCACAGAGTGGGTCGCATCTGATAGTACTACTAGAATAAGGTACCCAATCTTACTCGTATACTATAGATTATTTTGGCTATTTACTCGAACCTGATCCACTCTTATATCTCCACATAAAGTTCAAGTACTCATGTAATAGTCATGGATCTTAATTTTATTGGGTTTATTTCTAAAACGAAATGAGCCATTTATATATTCAATAACTACTTTATTGAATCAAACTTCAATAACATCCAAAATAAGTTTATTGTTTACAAACCACGAGTTTTAGGACATAAAACCCAACAAATGATTAAGGATCACCCTAAAATTAACTAAGGTCGATATGGCAACCCTAAAGGGGGGGGGGGGGGGGCGGGGGGAGGATAATAGGGTTTAATTAAATTTTTTCTAAATTAATCTAATTAAACTAATTAATACACTTTTATAAATAATAAGAAAAATTCAATTTATGCAACAAATAAGATGACAAAAATGTGTATAATTTAATCTATCAAATTTAGCAAATAAAATAAAAACAAAGTAAAACATACAATAATTGCTTAAATTAATTGCAAAATAAAAAGGAAGAGTTAGAGAGAAGACACCTGTTTTTTATAGTGGTTCGGTCAAACTCGACCTACTCCACTCCCAAGCGCCTCTTGGAAATTTGAATAAAATCTTTCCGACTCTTTCCACGGATTAGAGCCCAACCGTTACACCACCGCTTCTTTTACGGGTTCAAGAGCAAACCCGATCCTTTCCACGGTTTAGGATCAAACCGTTACAAATGTTGGAATTTTTGAAGAACACAATACAACTCTCCCTAGAGTGGATTTACAAGTTTAAACACTCAACAAGTTTATCCTCACAATACAATAACACTCTCTCAAGAATAAGATGAAAAGAAAAAAAATTGGGAACTTAGAGAGAGAAACAATGGAACTTTTGAGTTTTGGAGGATTATGAAATGTAAAATTTGTTGGTTGGAGAGGAAGATGGTTTATATAGAAATGGAAAAATTTTTAGAAACCACAATTAATTTGGATCATTGGATTTTGGAAAAGAAAAATCAATGGTGAAGATTTTAAACTAAACTAGTCGTTAGATACAAACAAAATATAATATTAAATTTCTTTTCTTTTGAAATTCTTTTTCTCTTTAAAACTAACCCAAAAAATAAAAAAACATATCATGTGTCAAAAACTAGCCGTTAGACACAAACATAAAATGATATTAAATTCATTTTTTTTAATTCATTCTCTTTAAAGTCAATCCAAAAATAAAAAACATACCATGTGTAAAATACTAGCCGTTAGACACAAACATAAAATAATATTAAATTTATTTTCCTTTTAAATTTCTTTTTAATTTCATTTTTTAAAATTTTAAATCAATCCAAAAATCAAAAGTCCATCATATGTTAATCTTTTAATGATCCACCATTCAACCAATATGCTGCCACATGTCTACATACAAATGGTCTGGTTATGCCACGTCATCCACAACGGTATTTTCTCCATAGACTTGTTTCGGTCATATCGTCTTCGTTTTAGCTCCGATTTGAGTGATTCAAGAGATGTTGGAATCGTTATTCCGAGCTCTACGCTATGGACATATTAAAACACTGAGATTTTCAGTAATTAAAAATTGAGTTTGTTATCATCAAAACATTGATTAATTAATTAGTTAAAATTAGTTAATTTGAGATTAAGGGCCAAAAGGCCAACACCACACACACTCGACCTAAAATTCAAGAGATGCACATCTTGAGGGTAAAGTATTCGCAAGTCTGGAAATGGACACATCAAAGACGAGCAAATGTACATACTACATCACTGTGCAGAACAATAAAACAATTTGCACATATTCCCAAATTGGGATATTAGCAATCAAATCCCTAATAATTAGCCTCAAAATCCCAACATGGGAGTAGGGGACTAATGTTATGGGTAATAATGGATCGGTAAAAGATGAAGATAAAGGTAAAATTAGGAGAGTTACTTAATCCCAAAAAAATGGACCTAAGATAGGTAAGAAGTGGGCCCCGGGAGAGTTCCTAACAAATAGGGAGAACAAGGCAATTGGGTCTTTACAACCTCTAGCCTGCCTCGACCTTAGAGGCCGAGGTCACGGCCAATAATCCCTTGTGAATGGTTGATTCAGATCAACCCTCTATTTTGTAAACATCCCTAGTGGCCCAAATCCTACTCTGAGTGTTTGATTTTCAAATAGGTAAAGGAAGTAAATTTTAAATCCTAAAGAGATTAAAAAAAAAAAAAAAAAAAAAAAGGACCATGAACTTCATTATAAATAGAGAATGACAGCTCTGCAAAAGGTAAGTTCATCTCCTCCCTACAACTATTTGTTCTAACCTTTGTGTTGAGATCTTACTTAAACATCAAAGTGTTTGTGACAAGCACTACACTGATGTGTGTGTGTGTTTTTTTTAGTTGTTCTGTAGGTAACTTTTCTTCCAAATTATAAATTTACTGTTGGCAACATGTGAAAGTTAAGTAAGTTCACTTGGCCAGATTTTGCCATGAATAGAAATTGAGAGAACATATGCTTAATTTCAAATGCCAAAAAATCAAAAATGAAAATGATTATCAAACCGGGCCAAATGATTAACAAGTAGAATCTAAGTTAATAGATAAACAGTTTGCACTTTTTAAATAAGTTAACATATTTATTGTTCATGCTATATTTACATCACTAACATGTGTTATTGCTTATTATTTATGTTTCATAATTTTACTAATAATATAATGAAAATGTCGATTCATCGCGTGGAACTTCAAAAAATGAGAAAAAAAAATTGATGAAAATATTGTATCATGATTCCAAGTGAAGTGACCCTAACTCAACCAGCCCAATCTTAGGCCGAAAATCATTCTTTTAAAAATTATATAAATATTCACTAATGACTAGATATCAATTCTTAGGTTATATTATAAATTTAGGTCCTAAAATTTGGATTTGTATCTATTTAATCACATATTCTAAATGTGATTCTGTGCAGTTTTTTACCATATATTAAATGATAATATAACATGTTTCTTAAACAAATAACCTTATAATGCATTCCTTATTTCATCTACGGTTATAACTTTATCATTAATAACCTTATAATTGCATTCTTATTGACTTTTTTCATTAATTACTTGACAATTACACTCTTATACCCTTTATCTCTTATGTATAAATGACACCCACCACAACTAAACCCTTTTTATTAATTATTATATTATTATATAATTTTTCCTCTTTTATTTACACTACTATAATTTTCTTCCAAGTATCATCATACTGATCTATGTTTTTTTTTTTAAGAAAATCAAAATTGTGTATTATATTCAGTGACAATATGAACATAGTTTAATGGACAAAAAATTATATTATTAATTTTGAAGTCTAAGATTCGATCTTCTAATAAAAAAAATCAGACAACGACATTATTTTTTAAAAAGATAACGACAATGACATTAATACAAAGTAGTTAAGAATAAAATATCTTAATTTGAAGCACAAGAGTCCAATTGAACATTGTTCAATTGACATACAAGCGTATTTGTAATCACGAAGATCTTTAGTTTGACACCCCTAACTCCACTCATATTTTTTTAAAAAAAAATGAAGTACAAGAAAAACGACCTAAAATAAACTATTTGAAATTTATGATGAAAATTAAGGGTCATTTTCAAATATAGTAAAATGAATCACAATATTTACAAATATAACAAAATGTCACTGAATATCAGTAATAGACATGAATAGATTCACATTTTGTTATATTTGTAAATATTTATAGTAGTTTTTTTTCATTTAAAATATTTTTTCTAAAATTAAACATACTTAACTATAAATAAGTTAACCTAATTGTTAAAATTAGCTTTGAAAGCTGTACAAAAATTCATCGTAAACAAACAAATTTCCAAACAAATGAAAGAGAGAGTTTTTTTTGTTTTGTTTTTTTATTATTGCAATTTTCACGAGATGATGATAAGGACTGTTAAGTCATACCACAGAATTTTAGGGGCTTTTACGTAATATCAGGAATTTAGAAGGGCGAATGCCACGCTGGCAATCGTTTTTCTGTTGGTTTCCTAGTTTTTATTTTTTACTCTCTCTCTTTCTTACACCAAAATTTCCCTCTCTTCTTCTTCATCCTCTTTCAACAGAAAATCCAAACCCTAGAGAGAGAAATTTGCTCCTTGAAGAGATTCTTATGTTTCTCTTTCACCAATTGAATTTGGTGATAAATACGAAGAATTAAGAACAAATCATTTGGATTCCGTTCGAGGAAAATGGAGAAATGTGTGTGAGGAGTACCTGATTTTGGTTAATCCGTCAAACCTACTGTAGAATTGATTCTGTGATCTCATCTGTTTGATCGGATTCAACTTTGAGAATCTGAAAGAATCGAAGAGCAGTGATTTTTCTTCTGAATCCGTTAATGGTTTCGAATCCAGATCTCGTCTTCTATGCTTGCATTGCAAGAGGAACTATAATCCTCGCTGAATTCACAAGAGAGTCAAATCTCGATGACTTAGCTTTCAGATGCATCGAGAAAGCTCCTCCTCATCACTCAATCTTTTCTCATACCGTCAGAAACAGAGCTTACACCTTTTTGATCGAAGGTCCTTTTGTTTATTTCGGAATCTTCCATGAAGACCTTAACAAATCGGAGATTTGTGGTTTCTTAAACCGCTCAAGGCGTGTTTTCGAGGAGTTTCTCGAAAGTGAATCGCTCAAGGGTTTTGAGAACTTCACTTCTTACTGTTTTCAATCGCAGTTCGATTCGACTCTCCGGTATCTCGTCCTAGGATCGAATCTGAACAAAACATCGTCCAATGCATTGAAAGGTACTCAGAGGTCGAGTTTGGATTCAAGTAAAAGAAAGCAAATACCACTGATTTCTAAGTTCTCGAATCCCGGGAGCTTAATGAAGAAGAAGAAGAAGGTGATTGGGGATGTTAATAGTGAAGGAGGGAAGTATGCAATGGACGATTCTGTGGATCTGTATGATGATAACAATGGTTTATGCAGTAGAGATATTACATTGCTGATGCAGAAGAATGGTTCTCATCTTATTGAGCGTCAAAAAGCAAAGCAAGTATGGCGTAAACATGTGTGGGTTGTTTTATCCATTGATTTGTTTGTATGTCTGGTTTTGTTTGCCATATGGCTTTGGGTTTGCAGGGGATTTCAGTGCATTGAAAGCTGAAATTCCTGAGGTTTTGATGAATTTCAATCCTTGATTGGCAGAAATGACAATTCACTGCATAAACACAAGGTTGAAAACATCATGTGTATGATTCAAGCAAGCTTCAAGTTTGTATATTTTAATTTGCTTTGCTGATAATCTTTCTGGGATTCTGGGTTCTTTTTTCCTTCTCTACGTTTTGTATGATTCTCAAAAAGACGATAACAATTCAATGGAGTCTGGACTCTGGTTTATCCAAATGGAAATAATCTCTGTTTTAGTCATTTCTCAAATCTGAAATTGGGAGAATCTTGCTTGTTAATGTTAAAAAATGTTTGTACAATCTCAATTACAAATCAATTTCAAATTGGTCCTGATACTTGAAAAATAAGAACATCTCCCATTCTTGTTGGAGCTAGTTCATTAAGAGTTCATCTATCCACATGTCATTATCACATTAACTTTAAGGGCAGGAAGGTCAATAAAACATTTAAGTTCAAGGGCATTTTAGGAACAAGATATGATTGGATGTTGACTTGCATTCAAGGAAGAATTTATCTGATTTGTTAGATCAACCATGGAGTGGTTGCTAAGGGATAAAACATATTCACCAAAAATAAATAAATAAATAAATAGTTAGTTTCCAAATGAACCGTTAAAATAATTAATGATAACGTGACAATAGGTATTATATAGTACAATCTGGGCTGGCAGATTCTAATAACTAGGGATGATTTCAAATACCTGTCAGTAAATTTGCCTTGAACAAGCCCAAAAGGTAGCATTGTACAAGAGTTATTTACCATCCAAACTACAGTAAGAGACAATCAAACTACACAAACTGTACTTTCAACCTCACATGAACAAGAGTATTCCGTTACATGTATAACTGTATTATCAGATCCCGAATTCATAGAACTTCAGCGAAATACATCGAGATAAACTCTTATTACAGTCCCTCTCCTAACCGCAGGGAGTAAGCTTCTTATTGCCTGCACCTCGAGGATTGTCGTCTTTCCAATCGTCCCATGCCCTCGCCTTCTCCTGAGCAGCATCATCGTCTTCGTCTTCGTCTTCTGCACTAGGTCCAGGCTTTCGATTGTTGTCCTTATGCCATGCAGAGTTTGCTTCTTCAATGTACTTGGCAGTCCTCTCTTGCCATTTGTTCATCATTTCCATCTCTCTCAGCCCAGCCTCCTCGATGCTCATGGTTGGCAACCTTCCACAGAAAATTCAGCCCATAAATTAAGTGCACAATATTCTTTTTCGTAACCAAAAAGTTGAAGTTCTAATTTTCGAGGCCATTTAGATTATTATGATAAAACCTAAATATATTAAGATATAATAGATAATGAAATTACACGATAAACCAGGTAATTCAAGGTACTTGGATCCTCCCAATCTCTCGAGATCACTCTCAAGCCCTAATCCACTCACCAAAGCATTGCCCATCTTCCTCCTTACTGTATTTATAACCAAACTTCCCAAACAAACTACTTTTCTAATTACTACTATACCCTTAATATCCCTCTCTAATACCATTCCTATCCTCCTATTATTCCTCCAAATATAACACATTTTGGGAAAAAAGAGCTCGTTCAACATTTTCCTTCTCTGTCTACTGTACAAGAATAGAAAATCTAGTCAGACTGACTGTATAACAAATGACACAAATACGTACCTAAAGCCAGGTTGGAAAACCTGGGCAGCTAACCTCTCTCTCTCACTCGTAAGGGGTCCACCATTCACAAGACTTGCTGGTCCAAATATCATAGGCTGATGTTTGTGTTCATGTGCTTGGGAGACATTTGCTCTTCCTTCTAAGACATCCTGAGCAAAAGTTGCACAAGTGATTGGTGGTGCTGGTTTCGAATATTGAGCTCTCACAACACCGTCACGATGCCAAGCTTCTGCTCTTCTCATTCGTTCATCAAGAATCTCTCTGGAAAAGTTCTTGTCCCCATCCTGAAATATATAGCAAAGAACAAATGCTCTTAGACCTCTAATTCAATCGATTATTTTATGCAGATCTGATAATGAACTGCCTAACTAGCCAGCCAAACACTTGCGAGACAAAACATTTTTTCTCCAGTAAAATTCCCAAGTCCAAAGAAAAATGAAGGGAATACACTTAATTTAACACATCATATCACCAATTAACAATACAGTGAATGCACAAACAATGTGTGAACCCCTTGTACATGTTTCCACGAAGTTTGAAGTATGGTTTCCTGTTCCTACCTTTTCTTCTTTTTCCTTAATGGAAGAGAGCATCTCCTCTTCCTTCTTCAGCATCTCTAGCAAATCAAAGGCCTGAATATAGAGCATTCCGAGAAAATCTGAGTACAATCCTAGAGGATAACAACCTGAAGATGTTGAATAATTCTGCATAACTCACCTTGCAGATTGCCAAAGTGATGGTCGTAAGCCAAGCCTGTAGAAAAGAAAGAAAGCAACTTAGTGAACGACTGACAAAAACATAAAAATCTATATCATCTCCATCAAACACTGACCAAAGTCTAACTGCACCACTTTCTGAGTGAAAAAGAATGTTTCACTCAGTACGACGCAACACTTAGCATGCATAAGACATATTGAGGTTTCGTTGAGTTCTGACAAATTTCTTTCTTTAAATAGTGGAATAACAAAAAACAGAAAGAAATGCAATCCTGATTTTCCATGAGATATAGCCAGGATGCAGCTAAGGTTGAAGATATAAAAGAACCACATCACCATCTGTCTTGTTTTATTTGTCTTTTTATTTTTCGAGAAAGCATGAACTATCATAAACAATAAATGTGAGGCCACATTGTATTGCTGTTCGTTTCAACTTCCATTAATTTGTTTAATCAAATTTGAAGTATCCTACAGCCTGAAACAGGCAATGTGACAGAAAACAGAGAGAAACGAGATATTACTGCTAATATAATCTCATAACTAACCTCACGCTCCTCCTCTCCATCATCGTCCAGCACATCCTCCTCTCCTGCCTCTATAGGAGCAGACAATGCAGAAGCTTTGCTTGAACGTCCACGGCGCTCTTTTCGCTCCTTTATCTCAAGTAACTTTGATTCAGCAGCCTTTTGACGTTTGAACCTTGCAATCTAGTAACAAATTTTCAAAAATAAATGCAAGTTGACTGCAATACCATCCACAAATTATATTTAGAATTATGCAAGAAATGAATTATATAAAATCTGTGCCATGACATCAGAACTTGGTCACTCCATTATTAATAATTCTTTACTCAATATCTCATGCACAGATAATAATCTCAAAAATGTGATGCGAGCATACTTACTTTCCTAGCCCTTCGATCTGCAAGTGAATTTCCTTCAGTAGATGTTTCAAGTTCCTCTTTTGGCAACAGTTCCATAGTCTCACAAAACGAAATGAACTCCTGAAGAGATGCCAATTACTCAAGTTTAAAAAAATTAACAATGAAGCCACAAAATAATAGATTAAATTCACTATTCAACCCCACATAATTCATTTTACCCTGAAATATAAACCTCCAATATTACTGAGGTAAAATTGTAGGCAGCACCCACCTTTAATTTTGCCTGGGAAGCCCTAAGGAGCGGTATCCTGTCATCTTGTACAATCTTCTCAGTCAACTCAGCAAGATAAAATGGCACCTGCAGGAAGCAACTACCAGAGTAAGATAAAATATTTGGATTTTCTGGTGACTGCAGAAAAGGTCATAAAAACTATCTACTTCAAACAAATATCACTCACCAATCGCAATTACTGAAACTGACAGATCTCAAGCAAAATAAAATTTGAGGGAATAAAAAATACATTATTTCAAAAACTATTTCATACTCTGAACACTACGGGTAATGGAATTATAAACAATGAAGAAAACATATTGGCAAAGAGTTCTATATCTTCTTTCTTCATATACATTTAATTTTTGAATAAAAGAAATTTTTTATCTGAAAAATATACTGGCAAAAATCTAGAATACTTGTCTATTAATTGCTCGATCATTAGAAATTTCTGTGGTGCTTGCTCCCTAACGTTTGGCTTCCACAGGTTAGTCTAATACATTGATAACTTTCAATGCAAGGTGGATAAGGGACAGAAGCATAAAGAATGGGTCAAACTCCATTTTGCGAGTTCTTTGAGAAACTTGAGATGATGGAAGTACATGAAAGATGTCAGGAAGGCTGGTGGTATTACATTATTCTTGAGATCTCTATTTGGGCTTCTATGAATACATGGTATTGTAACTTTCTGCTCTTTATCACTTAAACAAAATGAAGTGCCAAAAGGCTAAGCAGTTGCTTGATTCCCTGTTCCCTCATAATTTTCTAACTACTTTTTTGTTCAATTACTGACCTTATTTGATAAAAAATTTTAGTTTTCAAGTTTTGAAAATTAAACTTATAAACACTATTTTTAACCATAGATTTCTTCGTTTTCTTTGTTTTATTATCTACTTCCTAAAATTGTTTTTCCAAATCCAAGAAAACTTTAGAAAACACTAAACAAATTAATGGCTAAAAACTTTTTTCTTGTTTACGGAATTTGACTAAGAATCCAAATGTGATGTGAAAATCACAGTAAAAAAAGCACAATTTCAGACACTAAAAAAAAATCCTCATCAAACAGGAGTCTAAAGAAACCAAAAAAAGAAAAAGAAAATCAAAACTTACCAGAATATATTTAAGATTTCCCGTGCTGATATCCTCCTTAGTCTCGTTAGCTGAGAACAAACCCAGCTTCCCAATCATGTCCTCACACTTCCGTAATGCATCACAACCCTTCCTCACAACATCCTAAATTTCCCAAAACGAAAGAGGAAATATAAAACCTCCAAAGTCCAGAAACCATAAATAAAAATCCTGATAAAAAGAACACGAAGCTACGAAAAGGGTACCTGATCCGACCCAGACTCAGTTGCAGTGTTATGAATTTTCCTCGCCTGTTCGAAAATCGATGGTAGAGGCAGGTCCTCCATTTAGTGTAATCGCGAAGGAAGCAACCCTAATCGTCGATTCAAAATGGATTGAAAATAAATTCACTTGTAAAATTCGGGCATCGGAAACCGAAACCCTAAGTTCCGTCGATTAGAAACGGGAAAACAACGTTGAAGTATAAATAGTTGGGACTCTGAGAATTAGTTTCTTGGGAGAGAGAAAACAGAAAATAGGAGAACGGCGATCGGAGTTTGATAGTAATGAGCCGCCGCTGCGGCCAACGGTGATGTTAGCGTCTTAAAGGATTCGGTGTTGACGCGTTCACACAGTACTATGGTGTGCACTCCGTCAAGATCTTACCACGTCAGCAAATAACAAATTGGCGGTTCTTGGTAGAAGCCAGAAGGGACTTCTCGTTTCTGGAAACTAATGTGGTGTGGGCCTTGGGCCCAATGATTGGAAGATCAATAAAATCGGCCAATAAAATATCTTGCAAGAGGCTTTTGTGGAAACTAACATGGTGTGGGCCTTGGGCCCAACATAAATTGCTCGCTTTTAAAAAATTAAGGACGTGTAGATAGTAGAATTGAAGAAAAAAATCTAAAAATATATTAAATATTATGAGATCAAGTTTCGTACCCAAGACAAGTACTCAATTTATAAGTGATTTAATATCAACAAGTCAATCATCAAGTTTGATTATTATAACAAATAATAAATATAAATAGTAAATGAAAGTCTATCGGTGATAGCCACTAATATTTAGTGATATTTTCTATCACTGATAGCTTAATCTTTGATTATATTTTCATAGTTAATAGTCACTTATAGAAATCTATCATCAATAGCCAACTTAGTGAATTTAATTAATAAAGTTGAATTTCGAACTAAAATGTAAGTGAAATTCCTAGAAACTATCACTAATAGCATGTTTATCAGTGATAGAAGCTAACATCGAAAAGAAAAGGGACTTATAAATGTTTGAGAAGGACAAGAAAGGGGAAAAAATGTGTTCAATGGCAATGATTGATAGAAACTACTACTAATAGCATGTTACCAGTGATAGAAACTAATACTAATAGCATTTTATCGTTGATAGAAGCTACCCGATAACACGTTATCTGATAGAAGCTAACTCGATAGCACGTTATCGGTGATAGAAGCTACCACTGATAGCATGTTATCAGTGATAGAGAACTATCACTAATAGCATGATATCAGTGAGATTATTGATAGCATCTTATCAATGATGTTATAAGTGAAAGAAGCTATTACTAATAACCACAATATGAGTAATGTTAGTGATATCGGTGATAGAACTTAGGTGATATCTATATATCGAGTTTCTTTCAAAGATGATAACCAATTATAGAAGTCTATCATTGATATCCTTAAGTGTTAATAATTTAAAGTAAATTCTAATTTATGAAAGTCTATCAGTGATAGCGACCGATAGCTGCTACCAGTGATAACCATGATAAAAGATTATTAATGATAGCTACTGTGATAATCAAAGTTGTTGGTCTTTTTTCAAATTTGATCACTATTTATAAATCTATCATTGATAGCCATTGATAGCCTTAAGTATTGATATTTCAAGGTTGATTCCAATTTATGAAAGTGAATCAATGATAGCTACTGATAATTGATAGCAAATTAAAAGCTAATATTTCAAGATTGTATTAATTTTTCTCAAATTGAAAGTTATTGCTGATAGCAACTATTATCGATAGCAATTGATAGAAGTTATCAGCGATAGCAGCTATTAATGGCTATCACTGATAGTTGCTATCCGTGATAGTTTTAAATTTGAGAAAACTGGGAAGCAGCGAGCAAAATGGTGGCTAGCCATGAATTTTTTAGTCTTTTACCATTTTTTTGATCTATATATACAATTATTTTATCTTTGTATTACATATTTTATTATTTTGGACTTGAATTCTATTTATGCAACTAGCCCAAAAATTTTAAGAAAAAAAAAAGAAAAAAAAAAGAAAGAGTCTAAGTTGATAAAAAAAATGGGAGTGTTGGGGAAAATCACAGAGTTTAGTATCTTCTTATTTGGAATTACATTTTTAACTCCGAGTAAAAAAAGTGTTAATTTTTCTAAATGTAAGGATTTATAATTTAAAATAATGATTATACCGAGTAAGACCAGGTTTGCTTTCAAGTTTAAAGTAAGTACATCATTTTTCTCTAATTTTTCTCCTCACTTATCTCTCCCTCTTTGTACACATTATTTTCTCTTCATAATTAGTGATTTATGATTTTATTTTAGTCAGGAAGTTAGGTTAGTTCAGATGATCAAGTTGACCATCGGTGTAATATTTTGTTCAACATGCTTTGATACTTAAGTCAATATTGAGATCGAAATAATACTGAGCACAATTTGAATTTAGTAACTTGGTTGGGATGTGGACTTTCCATACTGTTTCCATTGTGTAGATTGGCTAGTTGTTTTTCTTCAATTTGTTCTTTGAAATGTCAAGGATCTTGTCTATAACGAAGTTGTTTCATATCTGAATATTTCTTTCCTTATCGAATGTAAATTTTATGTATGGTTTTCCTTGTTATCGCCTCTACGATTATTTTCATGTGTGAATCTTTCCTAAATTAATGTCTAGTATATATTTGGTGTTTCGGCTCTTGGTTAGGTTAAGCAAGATATATTTTTCCCAAGAGGAATCACGATAGTAGTTCTTCAAGAACATTGGGATGATTCTTTTGTGTTTGTATGGTTACAATTATCTTTTATTCTAATGCAATCTTACCGCTGTAAATCTTATATTGTAAGTTTGAAGTAAGCAATCACATATACTATACATTTATGTATTTGAAGGAAGCTATTATTTGAGTTGTTATTAAAACAGTTTATGATTTGCTAAACATATATTTAGGAGGACCATAAATATTGTACTTTAAGGGGATCACAAAGGCGTGCTTTATCTAGAGTAATATTAGAAGTGAGAGGATCTCATACTTAAGGGAACCTAATTGAAACTAGAGGTTAGTTTTGTGTGAGTCAATGTTAGGTGTATCTAACATATAATAACTGTGTTGTAATTGCTGAAATTTGATACTAATCAAGTTTCTTTCTGTTGGGCAATCTACCCCTAAGACGTAGGTGACTTTATACCAAATTGAGTTACCAACTTTTGTATTGTATTCTCAATGTTTATACGTTATGCTACACATCTTGTTACACTTTATGCTAAGGAATTCCTTGAATATGTTATTTGACGCTTCCAATGTCCTTCAAGCATAAATTAAATTTGTATTTAGTAATATTCAATTATTTATGGTTTATTTATGATTATGTCCCTAGGGTTCAGATAAGTACTCTATATAAACTCTTTAATCTTAGATGAGCCATATTCTGTATTTTGTAGTATTCTCTTTAATAAAATTCTTCTCACTTGTCCTGTGAGCATATATTATTAGTGAACCATGTAAATCCATGTACTAATTATTAATTTTACGTTTTCTGCATTCTCTTTCGTCGATTCCATAACACTAGAGCTTTATATTTGACAAGAATCGGCAATTTGATATTTACACACTTTTTCACATACTTATAATAAATCTCATTGGGCATTCTAGCTTGTTAGGCCCTATACATGGGGTCAATAGTACCAGAAGGGGTGATCATCTCATGGTCATCGTTTTGATCAGCAAGCCCACTCACAATCTCTTTACCCCTTCAAATAATTGACTCTCACTTCGTCTCAACTATATGACTCTTGAGAACGTACTAACGTAATAGATTTATAGGCTTAAACGAAACATCACATCAAGCCAAATCAACCCATTACAACAATATAATTCCATTCACCATCCAAAATTTTCGTATTAAGCTTTTTATGAAATGTAATCATTTATCTCAATAACATACTTTTTGTTATTCATATTATTCTCGAAAGTCGAGTCGTTGTCACGGTGTAAAGCATAGGGACTAAAAATAGAAAGAGAATGGAAATGAAATACGAAAATAAACAACACATCTAAGTTAAACCCTAATATGAGAGGTGGAAAAGTGAGAGAAGAAAGAAATATGCTTAAGTACAAAGAAGATGCTTATAGCATTGGAGGAATGGGAAGAAGAGACAATGGGGAGGAGGAAGGGGAGGTGAGGGTGCCTTTTTAAAGGGCACAAACTTAAAGACTGCGATAAGATAGATTCTTTCTTTCTTTCTTTCTTTTTAATTGCACATAAAAGAAGAAAGTGGTGGAACCACTTCATCAAAGGGAATTAACAACGATGCATAGGACTCCACCACTTGCTACCTAACACTAAACTATATTGTAACCTAACATCATTTTTAGGGGCCCTCCGTCTTGCTTGGTGTTTGTGGAGACGAGGCCTTGTAAAGACATTTTTTGAATGAGATGGGAATCTTCGTTTTCAAAATGAAATCTTCTTCTTTTTTTTTTTTTTCTTTCCTTTTTCCTTCTTGATTTTAGGAACGAAGACGAAGAATGCATTTTTTTTTCATTATTATTATTCTTAGACTTTGAACATATACATCTCATTTTTTTTATTCTATTAGAATGGAATAGAATAAAAATATCTTCCAAATAAAAACTACGCAATGCATGTTTACATGTACATCGACACTAAATATTTAAACGAAGTTGGAAAAAAGAAAAAAATAAATAAAACGAAAATGACTCCTCAAAGGCAACCTATTCCCTACAAATTCCCCATGGAAAAATAAATCTCCTCTCTCCTTTCTTTCCTAAAAGTTAAACCAAATCCAAGAATAATGTCATAAACAAAGTATATTTTTATTCATACATAGGCTCATCTTCTATATAATTAACAACATTTTGTTTTAATTACTACATGTTATAATATTATTACCTTTACTTATTAACCTAAACTTTTAGATCAATTAATAATTTAATAGGTGATCAAAGAGATCTTGTGTTCAAATCTTATTTCCTCCTAATGGGTCTTCTACATGTTTCATACATTTTAAGCTCATAGGTGAGAGAAGTATAATACAACATTAAATTTACCTTCATCGAGGGTCAATCAGTGGTTTGATATATAAGTGTTACGAAATCGACAATTAAAGAACATAAAAAGGAACGTAGAGATAGAGAAGATCGACACAAAAATATACGTGGTTCACTAACGGTGTGTTAGATATGTCCATGGGCAAAGGGAGAACAGTATTATCAGTGAAAATATTTTCAGAAAATTACATCAAACGATGTCTCTAAGGTTAGAGAGTTTATATAGCGCATTACTTTAAACCCTAAGGTTATAATTGTAAATAACTAAAAATAAATAAATATGCTAAATACGAATTTTGAATAGGTTTGAAGCGCCAACAAACAAGTTCAGGCATTCCGCAAATCGATACAAAAAGTTTAATCGGTTAATGAATAATATAAGACTATTGAAAAGAGAAATGGAGAGGTTGACAAGTTTTTATAGGAAATAAAAAAGAGAATACTTTAAAAAACTATTTGGCAAAGCTTAGAAAAACATGGCCACCTGAGAGAATAAAGTAAAAGGAAAATCCCATATCCAAAAACATTAAAACAAAAGGGGGAAGGGGGAGAGTTGTGCTTGGTTAAATCACTTCATTCTTTTATGCCTTACAAATATAT
>NC_052354.1:10566031-10584066 GCF_009727055.1 Benincasa hispida
ATATATTTCAAATGTATATAGATGGGAATTGGTAACCAGCTAGCTATTATATAACATATGTGTGTGTGTGGTCCTTATGATGATATTACACCCACACATTGTTGAAGATAGTTGTTTTTCATATGTATTATCTTTTCAACTCCTAATTCCTTGAAAGCTATTTGTCTTCACCTCCCACACATCCCTATACCCTAAATATTCCATCTTCATCAAACTAATTCAATTGTATAAGTACTTAATATCAATTTACATTCCTTTACTTTGTAATGATTTGTGGTTAAAATCATATCAAATTTGTATAGTTCATTCTTTTTTGAAATTTCCACTAGTAGATAGGAAGAAAAATGGACGAAGATGAGTGCAGATGAAAAATCGTTACTATCTATTTGATATTGTGGAATTTTTCTTTAATTTACCTTGATTATTATATTTGGAGAAGGTTTATACACATGCAAAAGTGTGATGCATTAACAATTGTAAAACAAAGTTATAATGAAAATGGTCTCAACTGATTTGTTTAGGAAAGTTTAGGGTTTAAATTGATGCAATTATATATTATTGTTGGATTGAGTATGTTATTTGGTGCTTCGAACAATCAAATACGAGAGTCTCGCGAGTCAGATTCCAGGCGCATATGTTCTGTAATCTGTATTTTCTCTCTAATAAAACTGTTTCTATCTGCCTCATGGGCGTAGCTAACACATTATTTGTAAACTACGTAAATCAGTGTGTTAATTCTTTTTTGTTTACATTTTTCTATTTATCTATATTTGTCAATTTCATAACCATTATTATATTAATACTCTAGAGTTTCTAATCTAATCTCTTTTTTTTTTCTTTTTAATTATAACCCTTCTTATATTACATTACAACTCTCTCTTTTTCTATATGTTTCTCGCATAGGCTCTCTAATGATATATATATATATATATATATATTCTAAAAATCATCCATTTGGAGTTTTAATTGATATAATTCTAAAATTTATAAGTATAAATTGATTATTTTTATGATAATAATAATAAGAGTAAATGATATCCTCCCTAATACCCTGAGACTATTAGATCTTTATCTTTTAAAAAGATTCATTTTAGACCTTCAAAATTTGAAGTTGCATTATATAAAAAAATCTCTATAACATTAGACGACATTAGTACTCATTTATATTAGATTATGGAATTTCATCTATCTTATAAAGAGTGTGAAGTTTGCGGTTTTCAACCATGTACAAAAACACAATTGTGTCTTCTTTTAATTTTTTTTGTCCATTACGATAAGGAGCTAGGTATCAATTTTTGTCTCGTGAGAGAGGATGGTAAGAAAAACAATAGTCTCATGTACTATTTTTTATTTTTTCTCTCAATCCTAAATATTTAATCTACATTTAAGCTTCAATATCAATATACTAGTATATGAGACTATTGTGCGTTAACCTAATTAAGATATTCTGGTAAATCCTATTAACCCACACAAACATATCTTTCTAAAAAAAAAGGTAAATATAAATTTACACCCCTAAACTTTTGGGGTTATATCAATTTAAACCCTAAACTAATAATTGTATCGATTTAAACTTTATACTTTCATTAGTGTAACAATTTAACTGGACAACGACCCTCCAAATATCTCCACAATTGTATGATATTGTCCACTTTCACTTTGGACATAAACTCCTATGACTTTACTTTTTTGTTTCAAACCAAAAGACCTCATACCAATGAAGATAGTTGTCCTCCCTTATATACCCATGATCATCTCTCTTACCTAACTAAGATAAGACTTTGGTCTCATTCCCAATATAAACCTTGAAGTTTTATAAGTGTATCAATATAAACCCTCCATTTTGTTTTATTTGAATATACTTATGAAATATTAGAGTTTAAATTGAGATATTCATGAAAGTTCAGAGATTAAATTGATATATTTATGAAAGTTTAAGGTTTAAATTGATAAATTATTAATTTAGGGTTTAAATTGAGTTCACAATTTAAATTGATACAACTATTAGTATAAGGTTTAATAATTGATACAACCCCAAAATTTAAGAGTATAAATTGATATTTGCTAAAAAAAATTAATGTTAAATTGCAAATTTAATCTCTGGATTTTTAAAGTTTTTATTTAACAAATATTTAAACAAAAAATGTAGTTTAAATATTTGTTAAATATAACTTCCAAAATGTCTAAAGTTGTGGAAATCAAAGTTTTAAATAAAATATAAATTCTTCATTTGATCCGACCACAAAGGAGCATAAACAGTGCAAAAAAGTAAATGACTTTCCTTTTGTAGTAGGTTTTTGAGTTAGCTTTCATTTTTTTTTTTTTTTGCGTCCCATGAGTCCTCTTAAAGTGTCGATATAAAATTAAATTTATCATTTAAGAATAAATGCATCATATCCTAGTGCACTTAATAATCTCTTCTCTCTAATATATTGTTAAAAAAACATTAAACTTAACTTCATTCATCAGCTTAAGCTTTTGAATCAATCAGTGATAACATGGTATTAGACCAAGACGTCCTATGTTCAAACCCATTAAATTTACCTTTACTCATCAACTTAAACTTTTAAGTCGATCAGTGACTTAATAGGTCCTTATCATATAAAATAATGAAAATGTTGAATATGATAGAGACCATAAATAAGTAACTTTTATTTCTAAGTTTTAAGTTCAATTTCTATTAGGTTCCTAAATTTCAAAATGTTACATTTTTACCTTTGAGTTTCGAGTTTTGTTTCAATTTTATCTCTAAGAATTTAAGATTTACACTTTAGTTTTTTATTTTTCATTAAATACTTAATTTTAGTCATTGTTTTACTGTCTATTAATTAATTTAAAGGACATAAATAAACTGTGATTAAATTATATTTCACTAAGTTTCCATAACTACTAAAGTTAATTAAAAATTATGTATCACATTCATTAACAGAAAGTTAACACCAAATTCTAGAGTGAGCGCTACGAAAAACTTGAAGGTAAAAGTGTAAAATATGAAAATTAAGGGATTTGTTATTGCAATTTGATTGACTAAGTTTGTTACAAGCAAAATTGGGCAACATATCTTGGAATATGTGTTGCTCGGTGTTGAGCAGCTTGTGGTGTGTCTTTTGTAGACTCTGCCTCGAGATTTTTTCCTTATCAGTTAGGGTTTCTCACGTAGATTATCGACTTGTAGATCATTTTTCTTTCATTGAACGTCATTTCAAGGATGTTTTGGTGAGCTCTATATTGTGCTTATTTGTTTCTGTATAAAGTTGGCCCTTTTGAAATAGAAAAGTGTGTGCATTAAGGGTTTTGAGTATAGAGATCCATTGTCTAAGGCATTCCTTTTATGCACTGTTAATTGAACTTTATGTACCTTGCCCTCGAGGGTCTTACTAGACGTTGATGAGATTTGCTAGATTGTTTTGAGCATAGTAAATCAGTTAACGAGTAAGTGAGAACTCAGGATGGGTAGTGAATGTTTTATTAAGGGGATTTCATTTGATGTTTAAGAAAAGTGTGCATGTAGAAGTGCAGGAAGCTCAAACTTAAGGGAAGCCTAAGTTGAAACTGAGGAGTAGACTTTACGTGAAATGTTAAAGAGGGAATTTATCAGTTAAGTCATCCATATAATTGCATAACTCTTCAGAATATGTTACATTGCATCGAATTAGGTTATAAATTTTTGTGTCTAACTCTATTCTCATTGCTTGTTATTAAGTTATGTTATTTATTTGTTGTTTTATTATAACAGCATGCTTGACATCTATGTATTCCATGTTAAATATATCCTCTTTAAAATTTCAGGATCAAATAAAAATTAAATAATTCAAAACTCAAGGATAAAAAAAATAACATTATCTGAAACTTAGACACTAAACAATAGAAATTAGACTCAAAATTTTGAGACGAAATAGATACTCTTTTCAACCGAAAAGAAAAAGAAAGAAAAGGTTATTTAGGTGGATAGATCTATGAAAGATATGATCCTTAGAGCCAAATCCAATCTCTTGGTGATAGGCTTATGAGGTTCACGTGAGACTGTCCCTTTGGCTATGTTGCTTTCCTTTGATACCCAAAATTCAACACACATGCCTATCCACTTACATTCCTTTTTTCTAATTCGCTAATTAAATCCTTCGAAACATTTATTTTAGATCTATTTTTAAATAAAGAAAAATGGAGTCAATTTATATACAAATAGAGTAAAAGTTCACTATCTGTTAATGATAGATCACGATAGATCGTAACAATCTATTGTGGTCTATCTCATACTTAAAAATATTTTGAGCAGTTTTAACATTTAAAATAATTACTCTTTGTTTTATTTTATTTTTCAAGAAATAAATAAAGAAAAGGGGCTTAGTTTTTTTTTTTTCTTTGAAGGGAAGCCCTTTGGAAGAATAGGATGGCCTTTCAATGTAAAGTTTTGAGATGCAAAGCATAGAGAGTTTGTAGGTTTAAAAAGAAAAATAAGCTTCCACTTTTGAACATCTTCTTTATTACTAATTTTTTTTATTCCTTCTGTTTTTTCTTCTTCAAATCCATTGGTTTTGGAAGAATTAATATCCATTCTATATTATATTCCTTCATTCTATACTATTAATAGTTTGGTTCCTTACTAATATCTCTCTCTTCTTTAGGATTTCAGTAAAGTCCCTTATGATTCTTATTTCGTGCTCTCTATTTGTTTTTAGAAAGTTAAAGTAAAAGCTTCTTTCCTTTTCTTTCTTTTTTTTTTTCTTTTTTTTGCTAAAATATCATTTTCAAATCTATACGAAATTATTCACTACATCTTCAAGATTTATTTACATGTTGGTTAATTTTGAAATTAATTTTAAATAATTAAATTTAAAATTTATTTGAACTACATCGAATTTGAACTAACAATTAAAAGTATATGTACTAAAATAAAATGAAACCAAAGTTAAAGAAACAATGTAACTCTATTTTTTTTCACAACATATACAAAGAGATTTGGAATTTTGTTTAAAACTCGTGTGCGTGAGTTCATGTATGTGTAATATAAATTTGGCTAATAAATTTAGCTAAATAATACAACATGTCTTTGAAATTTGCACTTTGTGTCAAAAATATCCATGAAGTTTTGAAAGTTTAAAAATATCCTTAAATTTTGAAAAAGAGTTTAAAAAATATTCTTTATCATTTGTTTTAGATAGAAACTATTCGTGTTTTGTTTAAAAAAATACCCTTGAACGTTCATAAGTTTTAGAAATACCTTTAAATTTAAAGAAAAGTTAAAAACCGTTAATTCTTCATTGTATAAATACCTATAAAAGGTCAAAAGTTGCATTTGTACCCTTACATTAAAAAAATAAATAAATAAATAAAAGTATTCTTACTATTTATCTAGACCTCATCACCTCTTCCATTTTATTTCTTTCCCTTATTTTAATATTTATGGCCTATCACTTCTCTATTTTATTTGTTTTCTTCTTTTTTCCTCCCCTCTTTCTCTCCTTTCTATTAAAGGTTTAACCTTTTGTTTATCTCATTAAAAAAAATTGTCAACTTTAGTTAAGGTATATAGATTATAACAAAAAGAAAGAGAATAGTGGAAGCACGAGGGCTAGACCTTAGAACTTATATGTTTTCGTAAGATTATATATTAGTAGTTGAGTGTGTGTTAATAGTCAAATATAGGTTCTTGTTGTATTTAGCTATTTATAGTTTTGGTTAGTTTTAAGAGGAGATTTTTATTTTTCGGATTTTGTGGGACTTTATGCTTTAACTTGAAGTTATGGTTTATATTTTGTTGTGACAAAATTGATGTAAAAATTAGATACATGAGAGAAAAATGAAAGTATCTATATGAAAAAATATGATATCTATATAATTTGTTTTAAACTTTGTTCTTTTCGAACTCAATAAAACTTCAAGCAAATTTATCACTTTACTAATTGTAGGAGCAATTTTAATTTTTTTTTTTTTTTTTTTGCAAGGTTAAGAGTATTAATGTGACTTTTAAAAGTTTAAGGATATTTGAAACGAGTATTAATGATTTGTGTTTATGTACTGACTGCAAGAAACTTTTTCAAAGTTCAAGTGTATTTTTGAAACAAAACACTAATAGTTTACATAAAAAATAACGACAATGATACTTTTGAACTATTTTTTAAAATTCAAGGGTATTTTTGACACAAAGTTCAAAGTTTAAAGCTATTTTATATAATTTATCCTATAAATTTTATATTGATTGTCTAGCTAAAATAATGTTTCCGTCCAAAGTGATATTAAATATAAAATTTAATTTAATACATTCGTACGTCAGCTAGTGATTACTTTGGATGGAAACATTATTTTAGCCAGGCATCTTTCTTAATTAAGTATAGCTGACATATTAATGAGCTGACATATGTATAAGCTGACATACAAATGTATTAGCTAAAATAATGTTTTCATCCAAAGTGATATTAAATACAAACCTTGTCCGAAGTGATAATTTCATATTAATTGCCTAGTTTATAGGCATAGCTGACATACGAATGTATTAGCAATTGAGATTTGTAATTAGAAATGGTATAATAGGATTGCGTGTACCAAGTCAATTTGTAATTAGTTGTTGGTTTGTTATTTTCCCTATTTTTATGGTAGTTAGTTTTAGTTAATTTGCCCATTTATATTTGATGTATTAGATAGGATCAGTGTTTTAGTGTTGATTAATTAAATAAAATTATTCCTCCTTCATACATGTGTTATAGTATAGAGTAGATATATTATTGTAGTATCAAATACCTGTAATGTTATTTATTTTTCATTAATATTAGATCATATGATATTAAATATGCCTTCACCCTTCAATTTAAATTTTTAGGTCAATATCAATAATTAAAGAAGCACCTAATAATATAGTTTATATGCGTAACATCAATGGTAAATTTTTTCAAAAAGAAAATTGAATATAGAAATCAACTGAAAAAAAGATGAGATATAGAGTATACTTTCCATTGCTATATCAAAGATATACTTAATTTATCACAATCAACAGTTATATCAATTATATACTTTATATCAAGTGTCTCTTTTGTTTTTGTTTCTGTTTTTTTTTTAAGGAAAAAGTACTTTATATTAAGTGTCTCATACTATGTCAATGATACAATAACAGGGCATGACTTTATCACAGATTAACAACTATGGTGCCGCTTTTATTGCCCACAATTGGCATCTTTTTATTGATATCCTCAAATGTCGAGTCATCGATTTGTACGTACTTAAACTAATCTTAAAGGACAATTCATTTGATCTTATTATATTTAGGTGCCAGGAACATTATTAGATAATATATCTTAGGAAAATGATAACACTACAAAATTTTTTTTTATCTCAATTGATGCCTAAAAATTCGTTGAAAAAATGGAATTTACTAACGACAAAATTAATTGTGGACAATAAGTATATTTGCCAACACTTATACCAACATCATAAATTAAATTCATTTCCTTCGAGTTCTTTATCAAACTCATGACTTTTATTGACCATCAAAACGTTATAACTCCAAGTAGTTACATCGACTTCTATTAGCAAACTTGATCTATGTACTATACATATATTTGTAAAGCAAAATCAAAAGTAAAAGAGTGGAAGAGTTTTTTTTTTTTTTCTTTGTTTGTTTCTCCCACTTTCTCCAAGTGTAGATCGGTCAGATATGTCCCTTAAAATTAGATCACAAAGATATTATATATCACCTTCAATCTCAAATTATGAGACCATGTCCATTTAATCATTAAGTTATAACTCCAAATAAAACCCTTTTTTTTTTTTCTTTTTTGCTTTTCCTTTGGGATAAAAAAATTAAAGATTTAATGGGCCTAACATTCTTTCATAAAGAACTTTTAATTCCAAATGAAAAAAAAGAGTTATTATGATTGCACTTTTCGCTAACAAAACTTTAAATAAGTATAACATCGTAAATTTACTATGAGAAGATAAATTAAGTCACATGTCAAACTAAGCATAACTTAACTATATTTAAAAAAAAAGGAAATATTATATATACATAAATTTTATTCAGATACTCAACTCTAAGATTTATATAGAGAGAATTATATTTGTTGATTTTGTAGTGATGTGATGTTCAAGAACAACCCAAAGCCAAAGTTGGCTAGCAATTATGACATTGTGGACCAAAACCTAGCACTCCCAACTTCAAAGAAAAAAAAAACTATTTTAGAGAGTGAATTAGGTGCTTCAATATAATCCAACTAAAGTGGATTGTAGGGTTCTTTCATGCCCAAAGAAAGGAACATGACTATACTTGTGATGGAAAATACTGTCTCAAGACGTACACCGTCATACCCTCACACAAATTATTTCGAACAAATTTTTACGTTCACTCCTTTGAGTAATCTTTTCATTTTTTGTTTTTTGTTTTTGAAAATTAAACATATTTCCTCCACATTTCTTATAATGATTTGCATCTTTCTTAGGTACAATGGTTGAATTCTTAGCCAAATTCTAAAAACTAAAACGACTTTTTGAAAAT
This sequence comes from Benincasa hispida, assembly GCF_009727055.1. Classification (NCBI taxonomy): domain Eukaryota; kingdom Viridiplantae; phylum Streptophyta; class Magnoliopsida; order Cucurbitales; family Cucurbitaceae; genus Benincasa; species Benincasa hispida. The sequence goes on from NC_052354.1 coordinate 10,574,517, forward strand.
TACTTTTTATAGTTCTCAAATTTTGGCTTAATTTTTTAAGTCATTGATGAAAAATAAATAATAAATGAAGAAATTTGGGGTAGAAGTAATGTCTATAGGCTTAATTTTCAAAAACAAAAACAAAACAAAATGGTTACCAAACATGACCTAAGAGATCTAAAATTTTTAAATTTTTTTCTCTTGAAAAGGAAACTTACTTCATTGATAAGATATGAAACAGAAATAGATTTAGTACAGCCAAGCAGTCATACTAATAATGTCCTCTTAAAGAAGATCAAAGGTCGGAACTAGGGAGTTGTTTTTTTTCTTAGTACAATTGGGAGTAAAGAAATTCGAACCACATACCTCGTAATTACTAACATACTCATATGTCAAACTGAAGTATGTTCGATTTGGCCATATGAACTAGAGAGCTAAAAAAAAAATGAGTTTTGATATATTATTTTTCTCATGAATTTAAAACAAGTTGTAGTGACAAAATGAAATGTTTTTGTTCCCCATCCTCTTGTTTTTGACATTGCCTTCCACTTACCATATCCAGGATGTGTGTGAACTCTCTCACTTTGAAGAATCATTTCTTCAGATAACAAAAGAACAAGGCATTTTCCCATTGGATGTGTGAGAAACAAATAGGAAAAAAAAAAGCATTTTCTTAGGTCATTTGCCACCTTCTTAGCATCTCTCCCACCACCATTGATAGAACAACAAGATTTATGAGTTAACTGTTAATATATTAATATATATATATATATTTAAACATGCTTTAAGAGGACCCACTAACCATAATTTTTTTTTTCCTTTGCCTTCTTAATGTTATAAATCATTGTCAAAAGGAATTCTATTTGAAATAGGGAACCCAAAATTGTGCCCACGTTTCTCTCTACCATATCTAGTTAATTATAAATTCTAATCAGGGGGAAAAAATCCTTCACTAGTTGCAATTCAATTAGATGTTGTTGCATTGATGTGTTTGATTTTGTTTTTTAAGATAAAACAGCATACTAAAGAAGAACATCACAAGATATTGTAAAGATCAAAACTTCTTCGAGATATTTAGTGCAAAGTTGAATTGAGTTGAGTTGGTAATTATTATATGAGAAGTTAGATTATATGTGGAGTTAGATTATTTCTGTTTCGAGTGCAGAGTTGAATTGAGTTGAAATATCTAAGAGAATTTTTCTAAATAAAATTTATTTTGTCTTTTTTTTTAATCTTTTTTTTAAAAAAATTCAACTACACATTTTTTTTTCCTAAAATTTTTAACACTAAAAGGTCTTTATTTTTTTTCCATACTTAAAACATAACAAATTCTTACAAAATAAACATATACTAAACATAAATTTTGAATTCAATTTTTGAACACTTAATTGCATAATATGTGTGTGTATATATATATATAAGGAAATTATTTCAAATGGTAAAACTGTTGAAAATATTTACAAGATATAGCAAATTTTTCAAATTATCAATGATAGACGTTGATAGACACTGACCAGTGTCTATCAATATCATTGAAACGTCTTTATCATTGATAGTTCTAAAATTTTACCATATTTTGTAAATATTTTGGTTTATTTTTCTATATTTAAAAATATTCCATATATATATATATATATTTCCATTCCTAAACACCAAACATATTCTAAACGAACGAAATTTTTTCACAGCTACTTAGCCCTTAATCATGAACACTAAAGAATCTTAAAAATTGAACAACATTTTATTCTTCCTTCTTGAAAAATGTAACATATTTCATCATACAATTTGAACACTCAATTACGTAACAATTTTATCTACATCCCCAAAGACATATCATATTCCAATAAAATGAATATTTCTCTAATCCCTAATCCTCAATCTTTAATCTTCAACTCATTTTAAAATTTATAATAATCTCAATGAGCATAAAAATGGTTGACAACAAGCAATTTCATGAAAGAATAAAAGAAAAAGAAAACTAATTGTATCCAACTAAAAAAAAAACCGAAATAGTTGAATGTCATCAACCAATCTCACGAAAGAACAAAAAAAAAATCAATGGTATCCAACACAAAAATACTTATCATCTTTTGTGTAAAATTGAGTGTGTATTCACTTTCTTAACAATGTAAATTATACTGTATAAATAGGTATATAAGAACCCAAAAATAGCTATAACAACTCCCCTCAAATCTCAACCATCCTATCCAATCTCAACCTAAATCTTTACAATTTAACAAACTTGAATCTTTACAATTTAACATCTCCTCAAACTCAAGGTGGTAGGGTAGAGACCAACTTGAGTTTGCATAGTAGCTGATGAAAGTAGCTGGAGAAGAGGACTTTGGTGAAGATGTCAGCTGGTTGCTCGGTTGTAGGTATGGATTGAAGGCGCAGAGTAGAACTCTGGAGATGACGGTGAACAAAGTGGTAGTCAGTCTCAATGTGCTTTGTCCATTCATGAAAAACATCATTATCCGCTATCTGAATGACACTATGTTTGTCACAATGAAGAATAGTGGCATAATTTTGGGGAGCCCCCATGTCAGCCAAGAGCCAATGCAACCATAAGATCTCTAAAGTTGCATCAGCAAAGGCACTATACTTCGATTCAGTGCTGGATCGAGAAACAACCGTTTTTCTTACTCTGCCAGGAGATGAGGGAATCACCCAAATAAAAACAGTAACCTGCAGTGGATCGTCTATCCATAGGGTCACCTACCCAATCAACGTCAGAATACCCAAAAAAGACCAAAGAGGATTGAGAGGAGAATTGAAGTCCATGCCCTAGTGTCCTTTAACATAATGTAGAATATGAAAACGACTGTGAAATGAATAGTGCAGGGATTAGACATGAACTGACTGATAACATTAACCGCGTAAGTTATGTCTGAACGAGTTACTGTTAAATAGATAAGGTTGCAAACTAGTTGTCTATACAGTGTTGGATCATGGAGGGGAAAACCATCAAAATGTTGGTTTACAGAAACAAGCAGTGAAAAAAAATAGGATCATTAAACATTCTAATTCCTCAAGTTTGGCATCAAATTAAGCATGTTCAAAGGGTATCAAGAGAGTTTCATTACCTACCTTTGAAGAGCCTTCTCTTCAACGAGATATAGTTGCAATCTTCTCCAATTCAGGCTGTGGTCCACCACTAGAGCTTTCCTACTATTCTCTAGGAGCCTTAGATTGAGTTGTGTGACTCAAAACAAGCTTGAACTTAGAGAAATTAGAGGAGAGGTTTTCTAGTTTTTAAGCTTGTTGAAGAATAACTTCTTCAACTTTAAAAAACTCAGCAATTCAGCAATTGCATGTCCTTTTCAACTGAATCTCATTTGTATTTTAAACCACCAACCCATGCTTTGACGTCTTCATCCCATGAAGACACCACCTACTTGGCGGAATTAGTGGATTATGTTGATTAAGGTGCTTTGTATTTTAAACCACCAACCTAGGCTTATTGAGCCGACGATGTTGAGCTAACCCTCACCCATGCAAATCTAAGGATAATCCCGAATAAACAGGAGTTCATAGTTAGCTTAGGATTAAGGTCAAGTTACCTAGGTCATCGTTTTGAAATAGTTAGTCTTAAATAATAAATAACGTTATAAAGTAAAAGTGACTTATTTCTTGGTCCAATCTTATGGAAACTCATTGCACAGAACATCCCCATTCCTCATGTCACCATATGAACGAATTAAGATCACTTCGTTTGTAGTACTTTACAACTTCTTGTAATAACTATAGAGTGAACCGCATCCAATAGTGTTACTAGAATAAGGCACCCAACCTTATTCGTATACTATAGATCATTTTGACTATTCACTCGAACCTGATCCACTCTTATGTCTCCACATAAAGTTCAAGTAATCATGTAATAGTCATGAATCTTTTAGTTTATTGGATTTATTTCAAAAACGAAATAAGCAATTCATATATTCAATAACAACTTTATCGATTAACAGAATAAGTTTATTGTTTACAAACCACGAGTTTTAGGACATAAATCCCAATACAATTAGCTAGTTCAGCTCGACTCGATGCACTTGGCTCGACGCGTTGCAAATTACAAATTACAGTCATGTATGAACATTACAAATTACAGTCATAAGCAGAAAAAAATGGTTATGCATTCATTACAGAAACTACAACATGATAATACAAAAATCAAGGAGAAATCTACATACATTTATAGACTCATCTCCACGCTCTTGAATCACGAATGTTCAAACACAGTAACCTCGAATGCTCGTCAAACATGACCGCTACACTACACAAACACCGCACACTCGAACTCAGCGATCGCCTCGATCACGAACACCCCAACAGCAAGAACGGCCTCCACAGAACCTCGACGGTGTCGAGTTGAGTATGACACCACCAAGAAGGCTACCTTGGTATTCTCGGTGTGAGAATCAAGAGTGTGGGATCTGTGTGGACTTGGTTTATGGCCTCTCCACAACTTCTAAAGTGGCGTAAACTACCTTTATGGCCTCTCCACAACTCAAAAGGTGTTTTAGAAACACTTTTCGAGGGAACGTCGGTCAGGATATAACATGCAGTCTCCACTACAAAATCCCAAAACAAGTCTGGAAGATGAGCATAACTCATCATAGACCGAACCATGTCCAACAAAGTTTTGTTTCTCCTTTCTTATATATCATTCTGCTGAGGTGTACCAGGGGCCGAGAGTTGGGATGCAATCCCATGCTCTATCATATAGTTCTAGAATTTGAGGTCCATATACTCTCCACTACGATGAAATCCTAGTGTTTTTTTCTTACCTAACATGTTTTCAACTTCAGCCTTATACTCCTTGAACTTGTCAAGAGCTTCAGCCTTACGTTGCATTAGGTAGAGATACCCAAACCTGGAATAATCATCTATAAAAGAGATGAAATATTCATACCCACCTCGAGCTCTAACATTCATTAGACCACAGAGGTCTGAATGTGGCTCTGTAATCTTTTCCAGTAAAAGGTCGTTTGGCCATCTTGCTTTTGCGGCGAGATTCACATACCGACAATGAGTTTTCTTCTAAACTCTTTAGAAGTCCACTTTTCACCAACTTCTCAATCCTATTGAGGTTGATGTGACGTAATCTCAGATGCCAAAAATGGATGTTTTCCTTAGGAGAAACCTTTGGTCTTTTAGTTGTTGTTGTTGTACTGAACATTTCAGTGTTAAACAAGGCTTTTATGACTAACGACCTTAGTACATATAAGTTACTTTCCACTGAACCATAACCAATCTCCATTCCATTCTTGAAAATAAACACTTTATTCTCAGAAAAGGAAACGGTATAGCCTTGTTCAATGAGACAAGAAACCGAGATTAAGTTCCTCTTAATATGAGGAACTACAAAAACATTATCCAGTAATAGATTACGTTTCTTGTCAACAAATAACTTCAGCTTGCCTATAGCAACAGCTGAAACAACCTCACCAGTACCGACTCTAAGATTCATCTTTCCATATGGCAATGGTTTCCAGGAACTGAATCCTTGGTAAAAGGAACTAACATGATTGGTAGCACCCGAATCAAGGATCCAGGCAGAATCATCATTCTCTACCAAACACGTCTCCAAGACCAATAAATCAAATTTACTGTCTGGTCTCCTCTTTTGGAGAGTAGTGGGATCAATGTCAGAACAACTAACATTATTGATTTTATCATCCATCCCTTTATGCTCGAAAAGTAAGAACTAACGTTCAAACAAATCTTGCAGTGAGTCCATGATCTCGCGTCCAGTGATCATGTTTTCAACCCTTTTGTCTAAAACATCAGGTATGCTAACCAAAATGTGAAGTCGGGCCGATGAATTAGCCTTTATCGACACCTCAAATGCATTACGAACACTTCGGACTGCATCAAGGGTCGGGACTTGAGGACACTTCTCAACCATGACAAATACGAGGTCATTTGCCACGAAATACGTTTCACACGATTCTTTCCACTGTATGTAGTCGGTCATATTAAAAGCACTAAATGGAAATACTAACGAGTTGCTGAAAAGAAAAACACATTGACCTATGTTAGGTTTTAAGCAAATACCCGTTGTAAAACAAAACAACATCCAATAAGGTTTTAGCAAAACTAATATGAACCCCGTGTAACATCTAGTTTCGTAATGACGATTCAAGGGTTTAGGACAAAAGCCGCCGAAGAGAGGTCAATTATTCCTCCTCTGAATTGAGAAGTTCTCAACTAGTCATTAATACTAGAATAAATTTTGCTCCTATAACGACTAGCCATCATTGATTTAGCCAAGAGATCATTAACTGACTTAACAATCTCCCGTAAGTGTGACCTGTCATTTTAGGCCCAGAGATCCGTCCTAAAAAGCCAATCCGAAAGGAAAAAAAATCTGATTGCGACAAAACCTAAAGCGACCCTATCCATTTCCGAAGTTCACCTTGATCTTGACCAACTACACAAAACTCATCTGAAGGGGGATGCTCCTAGGGCACCACGAGGGAGTACAGAATGATCTCACGGTGTGAACCAATGATAGAGACCATAGGACGTGTTGATACACACCCTTCATCCACTTACTATAAACACTCTCTCCGTTCACCTTGATATTGACTCATGCAAACACCATACGAAGGGGGATGCTCCCAAGGCACCACGAGGTCAAGCATGAATCTCATGGTGTAAACATACGGGGAGAAACTTGAGTGGAATCATAGACATATCAGATACATCTCTTCCTCCCACTGAGTATTTTATAACCCAGGGTTTAGCTTACTTAGAAAAAATGCGGCTAAGGATTTTAACTAAGTGACTTTTAGGTTTGCCCAAGAGTAACTTTTAACTTTGATAGTTAAACAACTTTTGATCATCATCCATTAAACTCTTTAATGGAGTCTTTGACCAAATCGTCGCATGCTTGTTGTAAATCTATCCAATTCACCTTTCCAAGTCGGTTTCCAGGTAGAGGTGTTACATTTTCGTCAACTTAAGAACCTCAGCTTAGCCAGAACTCACCTTAGACAAGAGGCCCCTTATAGATAGATTTAAAACAAATTTAATCTTTATGCCAATCAATTTAAACCTATTAAACCGATTTTAAAAAATTAATCTAGGTTACTAAACTCTTTAGAACTGCTTGAACTTAAGTCTATCTCAATCCAATTTTAAAACCCTTTTAAAAAAAATTTGAGTTCACCTTAAGTTTGCATGCAACTCTTTCTTATTGAGTTTAAGTCTAATTTCCTTTATAACACTTATAAACGGAAACCATAATCACAATGCTAAGCTAACATATGCAAGGCATTCATAACGATTATAATTAGCCTAAGTGTCATGCTCAATGCATTGTTCATTCATTGCTACTTCTTTTATATAACACTTATACAAAACAGCAATGAAACAAGCAAAACATGCTTCCATTCGCCCTTAGACTATAACACTTATAATAAAAGGATGATGCATGATAATGCTCACTGCATGCAAAATATAACTCTTATATTTCATGATGCATGCGCATGCTTTCAAGTAATTTCTTCATGCAATATTATAACATTTATAATACATGATGCATGAATAATTGCACAACCTAAAGTGGGCTTTAAACTATATGTCAAACATTTTGTCACATAAGCACCATACATCACTTGTATAATAAATAAATGTTGATGAATCGGGTAAAATTGCCTTAAAATCACAAAATTAAAGTTAACTATTACAAAAACAAGGAGTCTTCAGTTCAAATAGGCGAACCGGGNCACAAAATTAAAGTTAACTATTACAAAAACAAGGAGTCTTCAGTTCAAATAGGCGAACCGGGTCTTGAACCGCTCGGGCGAAGCAACGCGTCTCCAACCATCGTGTACTAAACTCCCTGTGATCGTCTACACGATAAAACAAACGCTTTGCTTTATCGCTTACCAATGCTCCTAAAGCTAAACGATCGTTTAGCAAATACTACACGATCGTGTACCTTTTACTAAGCGATGAAGCCCGAGGTACGCGATCGTTTAGCGCACTCCACACAACCCCCACTTTCCGCAATTGTCTAAACAACTACGATGCGGCAAAGTACCATCGCTTAAGTGATCGCTTAACTAGTGCCTTTGTATCGTATACACGTGATCGTGTAGGTAGTAACTAAGCAATGAGGCTTACTAACTACACGATCGTTTAGCGCACGCCTTTTACTAAATGATGAGCATCACATGCTCCCACTACGATCGTCTACCTCCAGCGCCTATGCGATCAGGCAATCAACGCTATGCGATAGAGTAAACGATTTACTCTATCACTTAGCATTAGCTAAACGATCGTTTAGTAAATACTACACGATTATTTAGAAAAATCTAAACGATCGCTTAGTTAAATCCCAACGATCGTTTACCTTAGGCTATACGATAGGACTAATGTTTGGTCTTCTTCTTCATTGAGAACCGCATCTCCATGCTTCGAAACTTCATCACGAACGACTCGATAACTCAAACTCTTTGAATTACAGACTTGATTACAAGTTAATTACGCCCAAAACACAGGGGCTCTTACAAATTAACACTTTGTAATTGAAAAAAGCTTTAACTAACGACAATTAAACCCGAAACATTCATCAACTCCATCCACAAATGCAATTAACAATTAAACACAAATGCAGAAACCCACCGAGACTGTAAAAAGAAGTTCAAAACATACTTGTAATTTGGAATATCATAACAACCTGGCTCTGATACCAATTGAAGGAAATCGATCACGAGGATTTTCATGAGCAACGGAAAGATCATTCCAAATTACAATCATGTATGAACATTACAAATTACAACCATAAATAGAAACAAATGGTTATGCATTCATTACAAAAATTACAGCATGATATTACAAAAATCAAGGAGAAATCTACACACATTTGTAGACTCATATCCACGCTCTTGGATCACGAACGCTCGAACACAGCAACCTCGAATGCTCGTCAAACACCACCGCTACACTGCACGAACACCGTGCACTCGAACTCAATGATCGCCTCGATCACGAATACTCCAACAGCACGAACGGTCTCCACAGAACCTCGACAGTGTCGAGTTGAGTATGACACCACCAAGAAGGCTACCTTGGTATTCTCGGCGTGAGAATCCAGAGGGTGGGCTCTATGTGGACTTGATTTCAGGTAGAAGACAGAGGATACAACAATCGTGTAAACGATTCCATCTTGTGTAATGAGTTCCAACTCCCCAGATCAGACAAGCCCAAAAAGGAAGGCATGGTTGAGTTGGCAATCTAGCCACTCTCACCCATACTAATCAAACGACCGCCTCAAAGGTAGAAGTTCCCAAAACATCAATATGAGGTCGTGTCACCTATGTTTATTTAGGTGAGATGTAAGTCTCTAGTATCAACGGTGTTATATACCAGAGTTTATTCATTTGTAGTTCAGTCTTATACAAACTCTTTAATATAAGATACCCCGCTCGCACGTCTCCAATGAATAGTCAAATATCTACATCTTAGTAGTTTACAATACTTGCAACTCTACAAAGCGGGTATATCCGTAGTGTCACCAGGATTAGGTATCCCATCTTAATCCTTATACTACAAACCTATA
>NC_052354.1:10585128-10594356 GCF_009727055.1 Benincasa hispida
ACCTATTTAGGTTATCACTTAAGGCATAATCCACTTGTATATCACATATACATGCTTAAGTTCACATAAGATAACCAATGAGCTTTGTTTATTGGATATGAGTAAATGGCAGAACGAAATAACATTGCGGATTTTGTGGGCAATCAGAGTAGGAATGGAGATCTCCACAACCCACACAGCTACCCATGGGTTGTACGAATGTTTCTACCTGATTTACCTTTTGTGGATTTGATGTGTTCCCCAGTGACATATTTTGCAAAAGGTTTGTCATAGTAGCCACTTTGTTTTCATTTGGATCAAAGAAGTACCCACCTCTCGTTTCATTGGGGTAGCCTACAAAAAGGCATACTTTGAAACGAGATTCTAACTTTTTGGGATTTGCCATAAGCACATGGGCTGGACATCTATAAATTTTAAAGTGGCGTAAACTACCTTTATGGCCTCCCCACAACTCCAAATGTGTTCCAATAACACTCTTTGATGGAACATTGTTCAAAATGTAAACAGCAGCCTCCACTACAAATATCTATACCAAGTCAGAAAGTTGAGCATAACTCATTATAGACCGAACCATGTCCAATAGGGTTTTATTTCTCTTTTTCGATACACCATTCTACTGAGGTGTACCAGGAGCTGAGAGTTGGGACACTATTCCATGTTCTATCATATAGGTCTAGAATCTTAAGTCCATCTACTCTCCACCCTGATCAGATCGTAGTGTTTTTATGTTTTTACCTAACAAGTTTTCAACCTCAATGTTATTTCTTTGACTTGTATTGCATTAGGTATAGATACTCGCATCTTGAATAATCATTTATGAAAGAGATGAAATATTCATACCCACCTCTTGCTTTTACATTCATCAAACCACAAAGGTCTGAATGTATAAGTTCCAGGCTTCATTGGCTCTGTAACTTTTTCAGTAAAAGGTTGTTTTTTTATCTTGCCTTCAAGGCATGACTCACATACAGGTAAATAATTTTCTTCTTAATTATTTAGAAGTCTATTTTTCACTAATCTCTCAATTCTATTAAGATTAATGTAACCTAACCTTAGATGCCAAAGGTGGGCATTTTCTTTAGAAGAAATCCTTGGTTTCTTAGCAGTTGTTGCCATTCTGAACATTTCAATATTTAGGACAACTTTTGTAATTAACGTCCTTAGTACATATAAGTTACTTTCGTTTGAAGAAAATCCTATCTCTATTCCGTTTTTTAAAATAAACACTTTACTTCCAGAGCAGGAGAGAGAATAATTTCGCTCAATCAAACAAGAAAACAGAGATTACATTCTTTTTCATATTAGGAACTATATATATGTTATCTAATAACATATATCGTTTCTTATCCAAAAGTAACTTAAGCCTGCCTAAGGCAAAAGTTGAAGTGGCCTTACCAGTACATACTCAAAGAGTCATCTCCCCAACTTCTAATTGTCTCCAGGAATTAAATCCTTGATAGGAAGAAACATGCATGATTAGTACCCTCTGAATCAACTATCCAGTAAGAATCATTATTCTTTACTAAGCACAACTCCTGGACAAGTAAAACCGATTGGGGAAAAAACTAAAGTGATCATGTCCATTAACCATTTCTAAAGTTTGCCCCTGATATTAACCTAATGCACAAACTATCCAAAGGGGGCACTCCAAGAACGCCTCGAGGCTGTGCAAAAAGGTCTCACAGTGCAAACGAATGAAGGAGATCATAGGACATGTTAACACATATCCTTCTCCCACTTACTATAAACACTATCTATTTCACCTTGATATTGACCCATGCAAACATCATCCGAAGGGCGACGCTTCTAGAGTGCCTTTAGGCCAAGCATGAATTTCATGGTGTGAAATTTTAGGGAGAACGTGAGTGGAAAAATTGACATATCGTATATATATTTTTCTTCCCACTTAGTATTTTACAAAAATGAGTTTATTAACTTAGTAAAAATGGACTAATTAATTTTAACTAAGTCTTTGTTAATTTGATCAATATAACGCTTATATTGAATATTTCAGCAATATGTGATTTCATTTGTTAAACTTTTAAACGAAGTCAATCACTTATTGCATGCTTATAGAATATTTGTCCAATTCACCTTTCAGGTCGGTTCCAAGGTAGAGGTGTTTCATTTCTATCAACTTAAATACCTCAGCTTAGACAGAACTTTCCTTAGACAAAGATCCCTTATGGGCAATTATTTTATAAATTTAATTTGTTATTGAAATTCATTTTAATCATATTAAAACGAATTAAAAGATTAACCTATTTTTGATCTCATGTTTAACATAAGTCTAGGTGAATTAATTTTAAACCATTTAAAATTAAATTGCACTTATATTTGTATGCAACTCTTTATTATAGATTTTAATTTTAATTTCATTATACTTATAACCATTATAAAATAATGAAAAATAAAATCTATAATTGCATTCAAAGACATTGATTGAATATAACATTTAATCTAAGTAATGTCATGCTTCATGCAAATTTATTTTAATTGAAAAATATAACACTTATATCTAACAATTATTAAGCACACATATCCATCATGTCATCATTCATTATAACAATTATAACCTAGTATGATGCATGAACATGCTTAACGTACCATACACCTAAAATATTATAACACTTATATTAAGATACATTAGCATGCTAATTTAATCATGCATCCCAAAAATATAACAGTTACATTTTGACATGATGCATGAACATGTTTATCCTAAGGTGAGATTTTGAATCTAAATGACATACTTTATGCACATTCAAAAATAATTTAAATCATACATCTCATGCATAATTAAATTAACAAAATAGAAAAGTTGACTAGCTATTGGCATCCCTTGAAAATAAAATAAAATTTAAAACCCTAGAATTTGAAAAATCCTAAAAGAAAATCGAAAAAGACAAAAAAAAAAAAAACTGCTTCTGTTTAGCGGCAAAGACAAATAAACCAAGGCTCAAAACGATGATCCAATTGTTCAAAATAAGACCCTAGGTGTCCTGAACATACTGACCAAATTTCAACACAATCAAACAATTAAAACTCCAGTTATCAAGAAATTTGTAAAAGTTGTCCTTGAAAAATCGAACTGCACTGCATAGTTTCTCTCTGTTTTTTCTTGTTTTGCCTTTGCTTTCCCGCATTTTTTTCACAGAAACATTTTTCCACAAAAGGTATAGACTTATAGATTCAATTTACAGTAAAAACAAATACCCATAAATACTGGGTTTTACATTGATTTCGTCCATTAAAACTATAAATCTAAATGTCGAAAGCCTAAACAGTCAACCCACAAACAACAATTAAAATCACATACATCTCATGCATATATTTTAAAAGCAACCCACCATTCTATTCTGATTTTGTTTCTAAAAAACTAAAAATGAAAATTGCAAAAATTGGACTCTAATGCCAATTGAGGGGATTGAATCCCAAGCGGAAGCATGTGATCACTTTACAATTTTGCTTTCAATTTTACATAAACAAAATACAGTATAAAAATAATAAAATACTGGATAAACAATCAAGGTTAGTATGCATTTAAGAGAAGAAAAGAATGAAGAGTTAAACCTTACTTTTGTAGATTCCCAAATTTTTTACGATTCCTCCTGCATCTTTTCTGGAACGTCTCTTTAATGATCAATGGACACCACCGTAAGTGAAACCTTGTTATTCTCTAGGATCCCATGAATTGGATGTGTGGTCTCCAAGACTTGGAAGAGGAAGAAGAAGTAGTAGAGAAAAGAAGAGAGATTTTGAGAGAAGTAGTAGGAGACTGGATTTAGAATTTCCAATTCAACTGTGTTACAAACATGGGTCATGAAGACCTATTTAAAGAGAGGAGGGGTGACCCCCTTCTCCTAATCTTTCCTATTCTTACTTTAGTTCTAATTTAATTAAATAATTTTATTTAATTAATTATTTCAATAATTAAATAATCATATATATTAAATCCAATTTAATATATATAATAAATAAATTAACATCACATGTTTATTTATCTTTACTTCTAAAAAATTAATTAATAATCAATTAAACGACTATATTAAATCATATTTAATATAGAATTAATCAACATATAATTATCACATATTGATATGTATACATCTCTTTAATATTTGAAACTCATTCAAATTTTTTTCTCTCTTGATTATAGATCACATCTATAATTAACCATATTGTATTAATCTCATTAACATGCAATTGATTTGAACAATTCAAACCATTCTTCTTATATATCCTTGGGGGTGTTTGGGGCATTGAGATGATATAGGATGTGAGGAGTTCTGATGTCTGGGGAGTTCTGATTGAGTATAAACGATCGAGTATGATCGAGTATGTACAAGCATTGAGATGATATACGATACGTGGAAGGAAAACGACGGCGAGATACAAAACATGTTCTAAAAATGAGCCCACAAACAATTAAAATCGGTGAGATAGAATAATAGGCCTCCAAACACTAAGATGATATAGAATGTGGGGATATACCATATCATGTTGGGCCTCCAAACAGCTTAGTGAGCTAACAAGAAAACCTTATGGACTTACAAATTATAGCTTCAATGATATAAGATTAGTTAATTAAACTCTTTAATTAAATTAATCAATTTTCATTAACTACTGGTCACTCCACCAAAGACTATCGTTGCACTTTGCATTGTAGATATATTTCTGTGTCCACGCATATAACCAATCAACAATAAGTCGACCCTATACAAATTGCTCATAACTATAGCTGGGTCAAAATACTATTTTACCCATGTAGTTACATCTAACTTCTTAAATACCACTGATTCTTCTAATGAACAAACAGTTTATAGTCCATCTATAAACTAACACCTCTTCCGCCAATGAGAGGTGGGACCTCAAACTATAAGATACACTAGATTTAGGACATTAACTCCAACAGGTCTTTAGTGGAGTGACCTATAGTTAATAAATGTATTAATTAGTTAAAGAGTTTAATTAATTAATCTTGTATCATTGGAGTTTTTAATATGTAGGTCCATAAGGTTCATTTACTAGCTCACTAAGGGTAAAACAAAAATCAATTCATTTTGGACTAATTTAAATTGTTTAAATTAAATAAGAAAATTAACTATATACAATTAATATAATGTATATAGATACATTATAATATACAGTTACTTTTGAATAAGATTCAAAATTATATTTTATTATATAAGAGAAATAAATATTTGAATAAGATTCAAATATATTTATATGAATGAGATTCATATAAAATTATAAGTTAAAATTAATATGAATATGATTCATATTAAAACTATAGGTTATATGAGAGAATAATGTATTTGAATAAGATTCAAATTTATAACTATAGGTTAAATTTAATATGAATGAGAGTCATATTAAAACTATGGGTTAAGTTTAATGTGAATGAGATTTATATTAGAACCATAGTATATTAGATGAAATACATTTCAATTGATTCAAATGTGACATTAATTAAATATATTATATTTAATTAATTGATATTAATTAGTTATATAATTAACATTCATTTAATTTAATTTAATTTAATAAAATTTAATTTAATATTAAATTAAATATAAAAGTTAACTCCCTTGCAGTTAGTAGGTGAATTAATGTGAGATTAAGGAGAGTTATCTCCATCTCCCTAGTTTTCACAGGATTATTCTGTGAGTTTGATGAATGAAGACGAATCTCACTATTTACTTTCGACAATAAAATTTTCTCTCACTTAAAAGGATTTTCACTTAAAATTCTTCTATAAAAAATCATTCTTCACTTCTCCAATCTAGAGATTCACCATCTCGATTCTTGTCGGAAAATAGCAAGGAAGGCTCAATGAAGGTGTCTTGTTGGAGTTCACATGGAGAAGCTCAAGAGAGATATTGGGGGTATGAAGTATTCATGACACAGAAAAGGAGTATCGAAGATGGTTTTCAAGGATTAATCTTTTCTTCCCCTTTAAAAGCATGTTTATGAGTTTTATATTTATGAATTTTATGTTTATCTTTTATTCTGTATGTTTCTCTGTTTTTCACGATTTTCAAAACAAATTTCGGAAGCATGCATACATGCAGTTCCACTAAGGAATTCAAATTCTTCAACTGCGACGCCTAGGGACAACTCCGTGACACCAAGCCCTAAACAGCCCATCTGTTGAAGCGTAGTCCCGCAGCACCGCCACTACACGCACGTGCACTCCTGGCCTTCTGTCAAAATTCGGAGCATTGTGGCGCTCATCATCGCCTTCTAAAAAATGTGCGATCTCCTGAAGATAATTTTGTCATTTCACATCCTTTGAAGTTCTGGGTACTTGATATCACTCTCAATAGCTCCAAATTAATCCTAAACAGCCTACAAAGCTCTGAAATATATGAATTACTCAAGCTCCTACAAAAATAGGTAATTGACCACATTAAACCTAACGAGCAAGTGAGATTAGAGGCATAAAATTAGTTTTTTTCTAGAGCTAACGGTGATATGTGAGAAAGCTGAGGGAGAAAGGGTGACATTAATCAAGGTAACTACGACTTGATCTCTATATTCCCATTGCAAATATGCCAAATTAATTTCACGACCGGTTGGTTGAGAAGCAATGGATTGATTTTTGGTGGCTATTGCTTGGGTGGCCGAAGTTTAAGATATTTCCAAGTGTCCAAATAGAGTGTGAGCACAGAAGATTGTAAATTTTGAAACTTCCACTTGAAATAATTTGTGGAATCAAGATGAACTGGGATGAGTTTACATATATTTGAGGAAGAGGAGGCCATTGTAAAAACAAGGACGTAGGTCAAGAGCTCTGATACCAAGATAAACTAATTAAGGTGTTTAAAACAGATTGCTTTATTAATACGTCAAGTATGGAGACCCATTTATAGTATACTGCACATAGAATTTACAACAATAAAGATTAGGAAAGATATTACAAATATATCAAATATATAAAGTAAACATACAGAATCAAATAAATTTGATATTAAATAGTATTCAAAAAATTCTAAATGAATATAATAAGAGATAAGATATAAAACATCGTTTGTATAACAAAATCATAATTTGGTTAAATGGCATTGATATGTGCTCCGTCTTTAGAAGTTAGAGGTTCAATCCAAATCTTCACGTTTGTAGTACTAAAAGAATATTTTCAGTAAATAGTTTATTAACTATTCAAAATAATTCTTTTTTATTAAAAGATCTCTTATGTGGGATATCATATATAATTTAGAAAGATGTGGATAACATTTTGGAGTAAACAAATTATGCTATCAAAATAAAGCAAAATATTTCATTAAAGTAATTGATCTAATCAAAATTCACATAGAGATTGATATTTTGACTATGTGTGATTAAATAGCACTACCAAGTGTTTCTTGAAAAAAAGTTGACCTAGATGAAAACATGGATATCAATGGATAATTCTAAAAAAAAAAATAATAACTATTTAAATTAAGACATTTTGTAACTTTTTTTTCCTTATGTAATCTAGATTAAATATAAAAAATGAAGATAACAAATAATTTCATATACAATAAAAAGAATTAATATAGTTGATCAACGTAGATTAGTTAGTGATTTTTATATAATGATAGTTAGTCATTGATTCATGTCCATCAATAACTATCACATAAACTATCGGTTACCATTATTTAAGTTAATTAATATAGGTGTTATAGTTGGTTATATTTTTATTCTTTTTTTAAAAAATCATATATATTTGTAACTATTATTATGAAAAAAATTTAATGGAGCTCTAATGCCCAAGATCCAGATTCGACACGATGTCCTCGTTCACAAACATCCTAAGAAAAATTTCAAAAGGTCATCCAACTAAAATTGTTCAAAGTTAAGCACGCTTAACTTTGGAGTTTCAATGATTAGTCACTGAAAAGAAAGGTACACTTTATTGGTATAGGTAGTAACTTTGAATTCTTTTAAGTCTTTTTTAATCATACTTTCATGTCCTCAGAATCCCTCTCATTCAAATGTGATCTCGGTTCGTTTATATCTCCCTCTTATACTCGAGGCTTCGCAGAAACATTCTTATTAGATTTCAAAAGACAAATATATATATACACACATCGTACCAGTCCTATTGAATAATTTTTCGATATTTCCTAGACAATCCAAACACTGAGGAAACCAATTTCATAATTGATGTTGATATAATGCAAACTTTTTCTTAGGTGATATAATATAAGATTAATTATTAAAGAGAGGACATAAGTTAGTTCCACTAAATACAATTTATATCAGTTTCTTACATAATTAATGCTTTGTGAGTCACACTGGTTGAAGTTTAATCATGGTACCATTTGATCATTTGGTTTTCCGACATTATATTGTTAATCACTCACCTTAATGTTCCCCTTGCCACCATCAAACATCAACTTGACCAATTTGTGTTTTTTCTCTTCTGTTCATTACAAATTAGGTCAAAATCTATTCAAATGCTAACTTTGCATCAATTTCTTCTCATAAAATCCTGAACTTTTGATTAAATAAAGGGTGGTACTCAAAATAAATAAATAAATAAAGGGTGAAATTTCATTTTTCTCAATTAATTAAATACATCCATCTATCAAGGATAATGAATATATTTTTTTTTTTGAGTTAATTTAGAGGTTACATGCCTGATTCTATTCATGGGTTCATCATTTTATAGGTTGGTTTGGACATTTTTCTAACTTAATTTATATTTTTAAGGGTGTGTTTGGCGTGTGGAGTTGGTTGAATTGAATTGGCAATAATTGTCTATAGATAATAATTGTCTCTATTTGGGGTTCAAAGTTGAGTTATATTGTTCTAGGAAATTTGTGTTTAGGGTGCATTGGACTGGGTTGAGTTGAATGCAAAGTTGAGTTACTGGTTTAAGTTTGTGTTTGGGATGCAAATTTGAGTTGTAGTTTTTTGTCACCTAAAAAAACATGCATTTTTTATATTTTATTATTTTTTTATTTTATTTTTAACTTTGTATTCCACCAATCAACTACATACATACTTTTCCGTATTTGTAACACTCATTTGAGATGTGAACTCAATAAAATAAAGTATACTTTTTTTACAATTGTCTACATATAACCATTACACTTAATATAGATGAAATACTATTATTTATATAATCAACAACCCTATAACATATTTTAACAGTTGTGGAATGTATGAGTTAAATATGCACAAAAAATAAGGCTGCCATCAACGGTCTATTTATATATTAACATATGTTAACAATAA
>NC_052354.1:10594366-10664366 GCF_009727055.1 Benincasa hispida
TCATTGAGCGTATGAGTTGAATATGCACAAAAAATAGGGTTGCCATCAAGGGTCTATTTACATGTTCACAAAAGAATATATAAACATGGCCAACAATGAGCATGAGCTAATTTCACGCGTACAAAAAATATATTGTTCATTAAGATAGTGAAACTAGTCACTCCTACCAAGTAAATGCAAACAATACCTCTTCCTAGACTGTGATGAGAATTGTTAATTAGAAGCAGTCAGTATTATGGATGTCTTGACAAATAAGCATATAAGGATGACATCATCATCCTCAAACAATCTTTCAGTGTCAAATTACTATAAGACTAATGTTAATTTTAATTTTGTATTTAAAAAAACTTTCACCAGCCAAATTTTTTTTTTTATTCTAATATATGATCAGTCGAGTTGGTTGTTAGAGTTATTTGCTAAAGATGAACGACGAATTTGGTGGTTGAAATTGATCGCCTGAGGTGATCGTTGGAATTAACCGTCATAGGTGGTGGTCGTCAAAATTGATCATTAGAGGTGAACTTCGCCTGAGTGGGTCACCTAAGGTGAATGTTTGTGTTAGTAATTAGAGGTGCTTATCACTAGAGTTGATCACCGATAGTGCTTTTCACCGGAGTTGTTGTTGAGGGTGGTCATCAGAGTTCGAAGTTGGTCGTCAAAGTTGGTCATGTGAAGGTGGTTGTCGGAGTGTGCCAATGATAGCCATCGGTGGTGGCCGACAGGTGGAGTCATTGAAAACATTAGAGAAAGGGAGAGTTGGATTGAGTTGGGTTGAGTTAGAGTGGGTTGGTAAAAGTAATCAATTCAACTCCACCAATATTTAAAGTTGATGGGTCAAACATTTAGTTAATTTTTACCAACTGGACCCCAACTCATGTTGTGAACCAAATATCCTTTAAGTATTTTATTGGTTTAGTTTTGTGTGATTTATTAGTTGGATCATGGAAAATTTTAAAACTTCTATTTATTTAAATTTTAGGATTTTTTGAGACGCAAAGTTGGTTATAATAGTATGTTGTGACTCTGTGACTCAATCAATTTCTCTCTACTATAAATTTGTTAGTTAACTCAATAGTTTGGGGAGTTAAATAATCTATTTGGGGTGTAGTTTATTTTAATATAGGGTTTTTTTTCCTTGTATTATGCAAGTGCAAGTATCTTAAATATCATATTTGAAAATAATATGAGAGTACCAACCGCAAGTTAAACATTGTTACGAACAATGTTACAATATTCTACAAAACATCACAAAAACATAAATAACCAATAAAAAGAACAAGAAAAGTTGGTAACCCAGTTTGGTGCATGTCACCTCCGTTTAGGGAACAGTGTGCCTAGGAAAGATAACTTCACTAATATAGATGATAAGCAATTACAACATAGTACTTATCTATAATGGTAACAAGATTACAATGATACCTGTAGAGCTTATTTATTCACTAAGGCTCCCCCTAGATTTGAGACTCCCCCTCTGTTGGTAACTTTGGCTCCCTCTAAGTAGTAATATCAATGGAGAACTTCTTAGGCTCCCCCTAAGATCAAGACTCCCTTTCAGCTAGACTTAAGCTCCCCTTAAGTTATGAGACTCTCTCTCACTTGATCTTTATCTTTCCCTTTCGAGCAAAGACCATTTTACTCGTTTTTCTCAGGCTTCCCTAAGCTTGAAAATCCTTGCTCAAATAATCTATTGATGAAGCTCAAAAATAGCTTAGAGTATGTCTCCGATCTTATAGCAACCCAGTCTTCATTGCCTTCGAAGTATAATACCACACTGGTGATAGGAATACTTCACGAGACAACGGCTCTTGATATTCGTGAAAAAGGGTCAACCTAACTCAAAAGATTGAACGTTTTTTAAATATGCAAAATGGACATTCAAATGGGTAACCCTAACTTCCAAAATTAATCGTACACAAAGAAGGCAAAAGATCTACAAATATACTGCAGATAAAATTTTCTACATAAAGAAAATATTTTACAGAAATAGCATTTCCGAAAAACATCCCTTTGTCAGATAAGATGAGTACAAAGACAATCCAAGAGACATCCTCAGACTTAAACAAATATTGTCAATACACAATTTCTAACAATATTTAGTTGAGTTAGTTGTCGATAGGTAGAGTCATTAGAAACATTAGATAGTGAGTTGGTTATTATGGCTATTTATGTTGTAAAATAGTGTTATTATAGCAATACGGATGTTAAAATAATCCTTACCCATATTTTCTTAACACACGTCCCAAATGCTCGGCTATTAGACCCCATTCAACTCATTTCGAGTTGGGTCTATAAATACCCCTAGACCATAATCTAAAGAGTCAAAGCAAATATAGGGGTAGGAAATGAATTGCTCCAATACCTTAAACTATTCAATTTAGAATTTTTTATGCTTCACTTAGAGTTAACTTATAGGTTAGCATAAGCTGAAAAAAGTTTACTCAATTGTATTCATTCTTTTAATCTATACACAAATATTATCTCCTTAATTAGTCTTTGAGTTAGAATTAATATAATTATTTATTAAATAATAAGAATTTGTTCTTTGTAAGAATAACGTGAGTCGAGTGATATTTACGATTTTTCTTTAATACCCCTTCGTGATCTTAAGGGGTAAATGCAATTAGTAGATTTGAATACAATGTTTAGGGAACAAAAGAAACTATACGTTGTTTGAAAACCAAACTTATGAATGATAAAGGGATTTACAAAAATAGGTATAATTGAGGGAATAGCCAGATCAACTCACTTGAGTGGTTGATATGATTAATTTTGGTAATTGGGGCTTCTTTTTAAGTGTTTCTTTCTTTACTAAAAAACCTTTTTTTATTATTTTTTTTTTCTAAGCTAAATTTCTGTAATGATCACCGTTTTTCACTCTCCCAATTCTGAGCAAACCGTAATTATCCACATCGATATATGATGTCCCACATAGAATTGGGAGAGTGAAAAACGATAATCATTAAAGAAATTTAGCTTAGAAGAAGAGTCACAACGGAAATATAAAAATCGCGTTTTAAGATTTTATAAAAAAAATTAAAACAAATAGAAATAAAGCTATTTGTTTTTTTTCGCGCAAGCGCGATTGCCCGAGCCTAACCATTCGTTGGACCAAATGGTGGCAATGGTGGTGGTGCACACATGTAGGCAAAGGCCCCTTGCTCCTTCTCTATCTAGTTTTGCAAAGTCCCTAAAAATGATCTTCTATATATACTCTCTACCTACTCCTTAATTCTCCAACATGGAACAAGTGAAAAGAGTTACTCTTATATGCCTTTGTGGGCCTTGAGTCTAAGTGCATGTGGGTCATTCCTAACACTTATTATAAAGGTAATTCATTCAAGTAGATTACATCCTCCCAATTTTAAAAGAAAAGAAAAAGGGAAAAAAAAGATAAATTTATTTAAATTAATAAAACAAAAATGAGATAAGGAGTTTCGACCTTAGGAGTATGTGTTTTAGCCCACACTAAGCTCAAGTTGCATCATGCATGGCAAAAGAAAAAATAATCTGAATAATAAAATGCATCAACTGCTCATTCTGAATTCTCACTTACTCTTTAAGTAATGTAATATACTCATTAACAACGAGCCTAGTTTATTCACTACTAATAACACCCTAAACAATAAGTTTCATAAAGTTTACTAACAATGCATAAGGGTTACGGTTTAAACAATCTCTAAAATCCTTGAAACCCACACACTCTTTTCATTCAAAGGGGCTAATCCTAATAATAAACAAGACCCACAATATATTTGTCTCAACTTTGAAAAGATACTCAAAGAAATAAAAATTCTTAGCAAGAAAAGGAAAGCAAATTTACGCTACACGCTTCGACCAATAAGGAAAGAATCTCTGGACGGAATCTGCAAGATACAAAACATATATTCTTGACGTAATATGCAACATGTTACTGAATATGTTGCTCAAGTTTTGTCTGTAACAAAATTAGTCAATCGTATCATATTAATAAGATCAAAATAAATACGAATCTAAGATTGATGTAATTTAACCACTATCTTAATTTATAGGAACACGATATCTAAAAATAGCTCTGTAAAATAGGTAAAAAAATTACCATGCAAATTAAAGTATTAGACAACTAAGCTTCTTTTGAAGTAGGAGTAGGAATGTTGTTAAAAACTAAAATGGTTAGAAGTTTGAAACATGCAATAAAAAGAAGACCAATTTACCTATTCAATAAATAAATAAATAAAAAGATTCTTCTTCCTAATAAACTTTGAATAAAAGAAGGGATCTCTTTTATGTATGATAGATCATAATGATGGAATTCTTTTGACAAACATTGAACACATTGCGAACATGATTGATTCAAAGAAAAAGTGATGTTTGGAGAAATTATTGAAAATGACTAAATGCTAAAGCTCCTTGTAACCTTGGGGACATGATTAATGGTGTCTGAAAAAATAAGAAACAATCCATTTTATATATTATATTCTTTGTACCGATTTAAACTTC
This sequence comes from Benincasa hispida, assembly GCF_009727055.1. Classification (NCBI taxonomy): domain Eukaryota; kingdom Viridiplantae; phylum Streptophyta; class Magnoliopsida; order Cucurbitales; family Cucurbitaceae; genus Benincasa; species Benincasa hispida. The sequence goes on from NC_052354.1 coordinate 10,598,843, forward strand.
GAACTTTCGTAAGTCTATCAATAAAAGATATTTATGACTTTAATTCGACCAATCAAACTCTTATACTTTTGTTAACGAATTAAAGAATATAATTGATACAATTATAAGACTCACACGATATTTTTTTTTAAAGAAATTTAAACAACAATGTAAATTGATACACTTACAAAAATCTAGGGTTTAATTTGATACAACTATGAGTAAAGAGTCTTGATTGTTACAAACTTCAAAGTTTATGAATATAAATTACTTTTTTTCAAAAGTAAATATATTTTGATGTATATTAGAGATGATAGATAGTTTCTTACGAATCGAAGAGTGAAAAGTTAACCTAAACACATATTAAATGGTTATGAAATACCCATTGTACTGAGAGGTCAAAAATTTGAATCCAACAAAAAAAAATTATGTTTAAGTAAAATAAAAATGTCTTCATTAGTACAATAAAAAAATGGATGAAACATAAAATAAAGTGAATGTCATTCTTTTTCAAAATTATGTAGTGATTTTTCCTATTCCAACATTTGTATAAATCAAATTGGACCTGACTAAATATTATAAAATAAAATTTGAACCCTTATTAAAACTTGATCAGGGAACATAGGTTTGAAAAAAAAAAAAAAAAAAAAAAAAACCTTTTTAACCTACTTTATAAAGAGATTAAAAGTTGTGACAATTCCAAAAGCCAGTTAAAAATCTCAATGGTTGTGTGCAAAAGAACACAACTCATGAAGCATTATATTAAAACTACCAATCACTTGAATAAATAGATAGTTTAACTTAAAATGGTAATTAATTATTTATTTTTCTCAAATTAAAATAGTAGTTACATTGTATCAATCATTTATCTGTTCGCTCGTTCTTAGTATCATTATGACAGAGACAAAAAGTCAAGAAAAAACACTTTTCTTTTCCAATTTTAAAATTTGGAAGTGCTTTTTGTGTCATCGATATGATTGTGGAGTCCCATTATAGTGGTGATAAAAACACTTCTTTGCCACATTGATTCCCTCTCAAAGCTATATAGTAATCCACCACAATACACACTCATACGACAATCTCTTGCATTTCCCCTCACACGACAGATCGTGCTCTCCTTGTTCCATCTCCTTTTCTTCCCCCTTTTCCCTTACCTATTTTTCATTGTTGAAAATGTTCTACAAACATACGATTAGATAGATATAACATAGAATACATATGTCAAGTACGATATTGTAACATGATTAGATAGTAAGACATAGAGATTGATAACCCCGTTTGATGCAAATCAACTATATCTTGGAGGTTGTACTTTGAGTATAGATCCTCATGACTTTCTCGCACTCCCTAACAATCCTCTCACCTTGAACAAATCCACTCACTCCCAACCATGAGAGCTTGCTCTAAATTCTAAGGCACCTTTCGTTCACCAGTTTAGTCCAAGGTTTTGATACCAATTGATAAGGACAATGAACCTTCACAATGGTATGATATCATCCACTTTGGGTATAAACCCTCATGGGTTTGCTTTTGGAACCACCCTAAAAGACCTTATCCCAATGGAGATAATTGTCTTTAGTTATATATCCATGATCATTCCCTTCCCTAACTAATGTGAGATTTTGTTCACACTCCTAACATTGTGTGTCCAGGAGAAAGTAACTTTACTATATAAAAAGTTTAGTAATTACAACGATGTACTTACATGGTAGACTCCCTCTACAGTGATTCGCGTATAACTTACTCTTTAGTTTCAATTTAGGTTTCGCCTAAGTTAGAAATTCCCTCACATCCAATAATAATATTTCTTCAAGCTTTTATTAAAAATAACGTATTTAAAGGGAGAAGTGTGAGATCCTCTCACATTCATAAGCAAGCTTTTCACAAGTTCTGATTGTACCCTTCTTAATATCACATCAAAATCTCATCCCGAATTCTGACTTACTCCCTAAGTGATTTGCTATACTCACAACAATTCAACCAAGCTTTATTAACGGCTAGAACAACTCACACAAGAAAAAAATTGCTCTTTTTAATCAAAATACATAAAGGTTAAGGCTTAGATATAATCTCTAAGCTCAAAGCCCTTAATACACACTTTTTTTTTAAATAAGGAGGCTAATTCCAATACTAAACAATACCACAATATATATATATATATATCATCTCAATAAGAGAAGTAAGCAGACCACGAAATCTACAAAATCACATTGATAGATAAGGGAAAAAAATCTATAGAATCTATTTCCTGTCGTAACATCTTCTCAGACATCATGTAGGACATGTTGCAAAACATGTTACTCAGGATAGGAAAGCAACCTAGAAAAATATGTACTACACATATCAACATATATAAAAAAAATTCAAATAAGATTTGTATGATACAAAACATATTATAAAAATATGTCGTTGACAGAATACAAGATATATGGTAAATTATGTAACTTAAGTTTTTCCTTAATAAAATGATAGGCCAATCATATTGTAGTAATAACAACTACTAAGATGATGAAGAATATGAACAGTCTTATATGGGCAAACATCTCTCAATGTCTTTTGATTATTAATTATTCATAATTATTGAAGCTTTATACTATTGATAATTATTAGCAATATTGAATAACATTATATCCTTCCCAAACAATATTATGGCATTTGCATTGAAGCTCTCAATTTTTCTTCCTTTTTTTTTTTTTTTTTTTTTGAATGAAAATTTGTTGACAGGGGAAGTACTTTATGAGTTAGAATTATTATTAACATAATGATTGTTTCTATAACATCTAATAACAAAGTTTCCAACTTAAAAGTCTAATTTAAAGGTAGGTTTGGAGTGATTTTAAAATATTTAAAATCAAATTTATCATATTTTAAATCATTTTAAACATATTTTTAATTATTCAAAATCAATTTAATATTTTTAAATACATTTTTATGTTATTATATTGATTTTATATACTCAAAATATTTTATGAGTGAGCTTGAAAATAACAAAAAAAAAAAAAATAACTATTTTAAAATCTAACCCCAAACATACCATAAGAATGTAATTATTCAATATATAAAATATATTCTTTTTAATTTTATCATGGGTAGAATAGGGTAACAGAAGATGGTTATGTGTGTTTTTTAGGGATTTCAATTAAACATGTAGCATTTTGATGGAGAATATTTGTGAAGTCGACATCTAATCTAATATTAATTTTTTAAGGTCCTATTTGATTTGGTGTTTTTATTTTTTGTTTTTAAAAATTAAGCCTATAAACACTATTTACGATTTCAATTTCTTCCTTTGTTATTTAACTTTTTACAAATAGTTTAAAAAACTAAGCCAAATTTTGAAAATTAAAAAAAACAATTTTTAAAAATTTATTTTTGTTTTTTAGGATTTGGCTAAGAATTAAACTATCGTAATTAAGAAAGATACAAATCATTGTAAGAAATGGAGAGGACATATGCCTAATTTTCAAAAATAAAAAACAAATAACGAAATGGTTATCAAACGGAACCTAATTTTTTTATATTTTTGTTTATTTGTTTATTTATTTAGTAATTTCTTTAGGTTTTGGTGATGGCTAGTTTAAGAATATAGCAATCACATGAGGCTAGGGTCGAGTCTCAAAATAGAGTTGCAAACACATACAACGGTTATAAATTATTAGAAGCTTGAAATTAAAATTAGTGGCTACCTAGCTTGCCATAAAATATATTTTGTCATGATATGAAAAGGGCTTTTTTTTCTTCTTCTTCTTATTATTATTATTATTATTTTTACTTTTTCTTTAACATTTTGGAATTATATTCAATAAATACACTAGAGGTCGTAGGTTCTTTTTTTGAGGATTCACTATCACCACACCTTTTCAACTGTGGGAAATGTCTGCATCTAATTATAGTTTATGTTCTTTTTGCAAGAATTTTGAAGGGAAAAAGAAAGCAACTCAAAGTATATTCCTATTTTAGATAATTGTTTTAAATGAAAAAATTGTTCCAAACATTTTCAAATATAACAAAATATCATTATTTATCAATAATAAATAGAGATGGTAAAATTCTCCGTGGAGTCAGGTCTCCGACCCGATCGAAACGAGGAATCCCCGATTTGATCAGGTATAGGAGTCAAACCGGGGATTATCAGAAGGGGAGGGGAACCCGCCCCGTCCTCGACCCGACCCCGATTCCATCTCGATTTTTTTAATTATTAATTTATATAATAATAATTATTATTAAAATTAGAAAAAAATTAAACAAAACTTCTATTTATAATTTTTTCTAATTATTATTATTATATTATTATTATACTACTAAAAACAGTACTACTAACTGTTTTAGTTAATTTTATTTAATTTTAATTTTCTAATATAAATAATTTTATAATAAAAAATTAAAATAATTTTTTAATTGTTAATTTAAATAAATATATGTAAAAAATATTTTAATTTATTACATAAAATTTACTATTTTAATATAAATATTAATTTAAATAATAAAAAGATATAAAGTAAAAAATGGAAATTTTTTCTTGTAGGAATTCCCCGATCCCGACCCCCAAAACAAAAAAATGAGGTGGAGACGGGGATGGGGAATGCATCCCGGTCCTACCCCAGTCTTGTTATCATCCCTAGTAATAAACAGTGTTAGATTATGAGAGACATCTATCAATATCAGAATAGATACTAATAGATGTCGATCAGTATCTATCACTATCTACTATTGATAGATAATAATATTTCACTATATAAGTTGGCTCATTTTTTTTATATAGTCAACTTAGAATTAAATTTACTTAAATAAATGAACAAAATTATGTGTACCATCCTATTATCCATACGTCGAATAATAGAATTCATTTTTTGTCGAGGAGAAGCAAAGATAGAAGGAAGTTGCTTAAAACCCCAAAATATCTACAACATTGAACCACACGTGCCTAGTTCATAAACATGTGTAATATATTTAAGCTTTCACTTGCCAATACATAATTGCTACTAAATAATTTGATAGTTGGGAATTATATACTAGGTTTAAAATATTATTTTAATTGACCTACTTTGAATTTTATTCTATTTTTGTTCCTGTACTTTTAAACGTCTGATTTTAGTCCCGTACTTTCAATAAAGTGTAGAATTGGTCTCTTAGTTTATAATGTTGATATTTAAAAAACAAAAAGTTTCTATTAGCACTTTATTTTATAAATAGTGAAAATATATCCACATAGTGTCTTTTCTTACCTGAAATTATTATTATTACTAATTTCTATTTAAAAAAATAACGATTGAAAGTACATAACAACATTTAAGATTAGTAGAAAGTATAAAAAGTAAAATTGTGTTAGATTCTGGTACAATATTATTGAAAAGAATATTTTAGGAAGTAATGGATTCCAAGTACTATAAAAAATAATCTATAATTTTAATTTTTCTAATTGTCTAAGTTAGAAATACTTTAAACATGGTTGTTAACTCTAGTTAAATTCTCTTATATTCTCTAGTGGGAAAAGGATGTAGGTAGTATAAATGCTTTAAAAGAGTGCTCTTGTAATTGGGAACAATGAGAGAATGTAACAATATATACCTAATAAATTTCTTTATGATGGATCGAGGTTGTTCTCTACGTCTGAAGTTATCCACGTAAGTTATAGTATTTTTCTAGTTTTTTTGTTTTATTTTAATTTCTTAATTATTTTTCTATAAGAGATTTATTTCCCAAAAAAAATGTAATAAAACTCAAAGTACATGAATCAAAATGATACTTTAACATATAAACTATGTGAGAAATGATTGACTTGACAAGACATACACTTACGATAAAAAAATTAGAGATTGGATTTCAACCTAGACGAGTAATTGTCTTTAAAAGTATAAATGAAACTCGGTAGAAGTCCATGTCGCTTAAGAGATTAGAGGTGGGATTCCAAGATAGGTGAGTAATATAATTGTCCTAAAAAGGTATAAATGAAAAAATGTTGTGACATAATAATCAAATAATGTCAAAATGTTTGTTTGACAGATTGTTTTATTATAACCACATGTTGACGTAAAACCTACCTATAGTGTCAATTCTTGAATGAATTCAAACTTCCAAGCAAAACCATATGAACTACAATGACAAAAAATTAATATTGGTCATCATAAAATATATCCTTAATTTTTAGTGTTAAGAATATGGAATCTTTGCTAAATACGTGTTGGATGGAAATTAGATGTTCTAGAAGCTGCATAAAAATATAATAAAAAATATATAAATGATTTTATTATTATGATTATTTTTTTATGGATTTAAAAATGGAGAATAATTAGATGAGTTCATTATTTGTACGCAAAAATAAAGCAGATAAAGGAAGCGGTTAAGCATTAAATGGTATAAAACTCAGTGCTTTGATATGCATGGACGGTCTTGACGTAAGCAACGACGTCATTTCTCTTCTGTTTTACAATGCACGTCTTCACAAACCCATTTAAAGCCACACATTCATTTTCGACTCACAAACCAAAGCCTTTTTTTTTTTCTTTTTTTCTTTTTTTATAATAATAATTATGTATATTTTAGTAATTTTTTCAAGTTTAATTATAGCTTAAGTCTATTTGTTTGATGTTGATATAGTTTGACAATCTAAATTGTTTTGTGTGAATTAATTAACATAAGTAAATGAGTTTCATTTGGAGACTTACGTCCCGTTTGGTCTAGAGTTAATAAATTTTTATTTGGAGTGTAGAATTATAGGTGGAGTTTCTCCATAAATATGAAAAGTCAATTAAGAGGGACAAGTGGAGACACTTGATAAATGTAAAAAATCGAGATAGAAGAGAAGATGAAGTTTTTCGATAAATGTGAAATATAGAAAAAGATGAGAATATGAAATTACTCGTTTAATATGCAAACTTTAATAGTATTTAGTATTGAAGTTGAGTTGTTTACACCAACTAGACCAAACAATCATTTATGACATGTTTTGGAGTGATTTTTTAAATTGTTTAAATGACTTTTGTTATATGTAAAATCACTTCGTACATGTCTTTAATAATAAAAACTCAATTTAATATTTAGTTCTACACTTTAAATGTAATTTCATATCATCAAATTTGATTATTTTGAATGATTAAGGTTGTGGTTGGAATACATTTTCAAGTGTTTAATTTAAAAAATAAGTCATTTTTGAAGAAATTAAAATGTTTGATAATAACTCAAAATAACTTTTCAGGTGTATTTTAAACCCTTTTTTTTTAATCAAAAATGTCTAAATAAAAATGAGTTATTTGAAAAATACTTTTTTCTCAAGTCAATCTAAAAGAATCCTAAAACATGTTTTAAAATGATTTTGAAGATAATCAAAAGTGATTTTGATAATTTTAATTCACTGTTCAACATGCTATTAATTTGCTATAACCAAATATATCACCAAATTGTATCAGTTTTGATCTATGTTATGACAAGAAAAGGGGGAAAAAAGTTTAGTAAATTTCAAAGGGAAAAACAGGAATTTTATTTTTCTAATATTGGAGTAAAAAATATTGAAGAAACATGATCCACAAAAATTATCTAAACTCTATTTGATTGTTCAAAAATCAATTCAACTTGTTAATGGATATGTAATGGACCAAAATTTCTCTCACAAGTCTTGAACTCAATCTATATATATTTTGTTCACTTCATCAATATATGTTTATTGAGTCAATTTTTTTATTTTATTTAATGATTAAAATCTATTTGTCTCGTTTGAATATTTTATATATTTTCTCTCTCTTATCTTAAAAATAAATAAAATATTTTGGGTATAACATAACTTATTATATATATTTATGTCAAATGTCAAAAACTCGCATTTCCATATCCACGCAGTTGACCACAAAATAAAATTATAGAATTTGAATATTTAAAAGTATTTATAGAAATGTTTATGAATACACAAAATGTCAAATTATTTATAGAAATAGTAAAAAAAATATTGATAGACACTAATATACTTCTATCAGTATCTATTACATAGCATCAATGATAGACTTCTATCAATTTTATTATTGATAGACAATTGATGGATTTCTATCTGCTTTTATCAAAGAAGATTAAATTTTTAAATAATTTTTTTTTATTTTTTTACTTTTAAAAATTCTTGAATATTTATGTGACTTAATTTGAGTGGTGGCCATTTGTGCAACAAAGACTACTCTCAAATTGTATTCTTAATAACTTATTTGACCTAGATTCTAACTACTAGGCACATCATTCAAAAAAAGTTACTGACGTAAATTTAATAATATAACAGATTAACTTAAAACTTTTAACCTAATTGACACTTGTATGGTAAAAGTGCATTGACTTGTTTAAAAGTGTTAAATGCATAATTGCATAATTGAATTGAATTCTTTTCTCTGATTCTCACAGTGTCTTTTACCATAAAGTTTAGTTAAGTAGATCTCTTGCCGTTGTCATTTTCTATTAAATGTCATAATTTCGAGATCTCTTTAATCAGGGGCAAATTGTAAAACCATCGTTGAAATATGGTGATAGTTGTAATTACACTCTAAATTTTCAATTTTAAAAATTTGATCATAATTTTATAAATATTAAAGTTTGACCCTCAAATTAAAAATAATTGTAGAAATTGAATCCACAAACGTTGAAATCTGAACCCTCGAACTTATACAAATATTATAATTTATTCAATTATATAAGTTTGAAGATCCAATTTGATCAAATTGTTAAACGTAAAAGTTTAAGAGTGTTATTATAACTCACATCGTTGTTCAGGTGTGATTTTTGCAATTTAATTTAAAAGAATATATATCGGAGAAAATGACATAAAAGTCAGAGTAGCATTAAGCCCGACTCGCAAACAATTCTTTACTTTCAACGAACGTTGAAGGGCATAATGGTCTTTTCGTATTTGCACAATTTTCATTCCTGAACTGTTGTTTTCGTAGTCTCCATTTTTTTGTTTTAATATAAAATTCGTTTTCTTCCTTTTTTTTTTTCTTTTTAGTAAAAATCAAATTCATAACCTCAAAAAAAGAAAAGAAAAAAAAAACGTAAAAGTCAAATTGCTTTTGGTTCTCATATTGAATTTTTAATCTAATTGGTTGGTTGTATTTTTGAAATTACAAAATTTAGTCATTTATGAACTTTCAAATTTTTTAAAATTTATCGATTTTAATATAGAAAATCGAGAAGTTTATGATTCCTTTGAAAATAAGATTAAATTTTCAATCTAATAAATCGATTAATATTTAAAAATCTAAAACAGGTAAATAGTCGATTAGGCATAAAAATAAATGTTGAAATTTTTATTAAATATGTTATGGATCATTTTGGATCAAGAGTTATCGAGTTCAAATGAGTGAAACATTAAGGGTAAGATAGGAATGACAGTAATACGTGAGGGTTAAAGAAATTTGAAAAATACGTCAAAAGAGGAAGAAACCAAGAGAAAAGAGGAAATTGGGTCGAGCAACCCACGATGCCCGCCTCGCAGCCTTCTCGAGAAATGTGAGGGCTAAAGAAGTACAAGAAATTGAGTCGAGTCAAACCTTTATCCCTTCGTAGTGACTCACTTCCTGTAGGCCAAAGCCTCAACCCTCATGGTTAGCTCGAAGCAGCATTCTTAAATCCTTTTCGAATTAGGAACTTTAGGTCCAATCCTTTATTAAAATAGAAAGCAAGAGACATCACTCAAAAGTATTCTTTTGTTGATTACAGTTGACTTAAGCACCAAAGGTTTCTTTGGCAAGCAACATATCCGTATTTTCTTTTTCTTTATTTTATAGGTTTTCGTTCTTCTCCAAATTACAAATTTACCGTTTAAGGAACGTGAAGATCAGATAAGTCTTCTTATCTATATTTTGTCATCAACAATATCTAAAATTAAAAATTACGAGATTATTAGAACTTTTAAAAACTAACTAAATAGGCACAAACCACATTTGTTCCTTTACTTAACAAAATAAAATAAAATAGAAAATCTCATTGTGCATTTGAATATTTGAATTGGTGATGGTATATCTAGGGAAGAAGGGAAGGTTTCACCCGAAAACAAAAGCAAATATTAAAGAAGGAAGAGGCAATTTTTTTTTTATTTCTTTTTAAAATAAGAAAGACATATTCTAACTTTGGGGTACAAAAACGTGTGAGATGGACAATATGCTCAAAATTTTAAAATAATAATTTTGAAAATCAATCGATCTCTTTTAAAATTTCAATTATACTCGAACATAGCTCAATTTGATAAATTTGGATTCTCGACTAAAAAATTTAAAAAAAAATTTGTAATTCATACTCGTTGAACTTAAAAAAATCGATAATAATACTGATTTTAGACTTTAATTGAATTTAAAGTTGAGTTCTTAATGAAATTATTAAATTGTAATATGTGCTTTTACAGCTGAGATGAGATTTCTAGAGATTGAAAAATAAAAAGCAATAAAGAGAGAAGATTTATTAAGTTCATGTGATGATTTTGTTTTATTGAAATATCTCATTTGGTCTTCTTTTAGCTACACTATTTTTGTTGTTATTATTTGGTAAAGTATACACACTATTTTCAGTTTTATTTTTTATTTTTAAAATATATATATCAATTTTTTTTAACCTAAGCACCTCTTATTAATGTCATTAAGATTGAGAAATAAAGTGGAAATTTAATAAAGAAATCTATACATACACATACAATTTTGACATGTTCTTAATTTTATATATATCTATCTTCCTCTACTCATTGGTTTACCGTACTAATTACTAAATAAAAAATGTGAGTTGCTAACATGAATGTAGCTCAATAATAATTGACATATACTTTTTCTTTTGATGTTGAGTTTATTGTAAAGTTATATATAATATAATATATATATATATATATATAATTTAAATAATATGTAGGTAAATTTTTAAAATGTTAGAATGAGAAAAGAATTGTCCAATAAATTTTGTTACTCATTTTCAATAATTTTATTTACCATAAATTTAAAGGAATTAAATACCTACGACTGAAACTTTCGAAATACAGAAGACAAAATAATTGAAAAATGTCAATATGAACGTATTAGCTCAACTGACATAATGTTTGTATTATCAACCTCGAGAACAGAAGTTTGATTCCCTCACCTCACACTTTATTACAATATCCTTGAGAAAATAATAATAATTGAAAAATGAGTTAAAAAAAAGTAGGGGGGAAAAGAGCATTGGTGATGAATGTGCCTCCACTCTAGGGCACTAGATTTTAAAACTAATAAATAATCAAAACTTCAAATTTAAAAAAACAAAAAAATAAATAAATAAAAAGAAAAGAGACAGGATATCAAACATTTATCTTCTGTGATATCAAATCAAATATTAAAAGAAGTAAGGAAGAAAAAAAATAAAAAATAAAAAAAGATGTAGCAATGTTTATCGTACTACTTTGGACTTTAATTTCTATTTTTAGCCTTTTCAGCCTTTTCTATTTTAGCAAATCTTCCATGCAAAGATGCTGTCTTGAACTCCAAACTAGTTGAACTGTCCAACACTATATATATATAAATATATTTATACATATAAATTTTGGTCATTGTTCATAAAGTTTAGCTTTGGTCTATAATTTAATCTAATCTAAAGTTCAAGAACTTCAATACATACCCTTCAAATTTTTATATTGTTGTGATTAATTTGGTCTTATATCAAGTAAAAACATTAACAAAATAAAGATATGATTTGTAATTTGAATGATTAACGTACCGTAGATGTTAAAAGAATGTTGAAAGGAGTTTGGTTACCGTTTTTATTTAAAAGTGTGATGGAAAAGTATATTAAAATTTAAACTTTAAGAGAAAAAACTACTATTTTTGTGTTATTTCAGTAAATAGTTTGATAATTTTTTTTTTATTTGTGAAAGTTTTCTTTCTTTTAATATATAAATCACCGATTAACTTAAATAATGATTAGTGTATTTCTATTTGATGTGATTATTATTATTTTTAAATAAATATTAGGATAAATTACATTTTAAGTCTTCGAGTTTGGAACAATAGGTGTATTTAGTCTTTGAGTTTTTAAAATATACTTTTTTAGAATATGTGCATTAGATCCTGAATTTTCAAAGTGTACATTTTTAGTCTCCAAATTTTTTAAAATAGGTCTAAAAGGTTCCTAAACTATTTTTTATTTTCACTTTATGTAATTATATGAAATTTTGAATTACAAAAATATGTTTAGAAAACAATTTTAGAGAGAAGCGGTAATCTTTAAAAATATATATATAATTTTAAATAATAATAATAAATCAATGCATGTACTTTTTAGACCTATTTTTAAAAATTGGGGACGAAAATATATAATTTGAAAACTTAGGGATCAAATAACCTATTCTAAAAGACTCAAGGACTAAAAATGTACATTTTGAAAACTTAGATACCAAACACACATATTCTTCAAAATCTAGAGGTTAAAAAGATAATTTTCCCTAAATATTAACTATAGACGTAAAAATCACAAATCAATTTACAGATTAATCAACAATAATTGTTAATTAATGTGTTTTAGCTCTCGTTTGGTAACCATTTAGTTTTTTGTTTTTGTTTTTTAAAATTAAACCTATTTCATTCACATTTCTTACCATGATTTGCATTTTTCTTAAATACAATGGTTGAATTCTTAACCAAATTACAAAAACAAAAACAACTTTTTGAAAGCTATTTTTTTTAAGTTTTCAAAATTTAGCTTAGTTTTTTAAATTATTGGTGAAAAGTAGATAACAAAGGAAGAAATTTTGAGGTAAAAATAATGTCCATAATCTTAATTTTTAAAAACAAATACTCAAAACAAAATTACTACCGAACCACCTTAAATATTGCCATATTTATAATTCCTTTTTTAACTACTATTTCCACAATATTTTTATATTGGATTTTCAGCTACCCCTTATATGATCTTACAGCTTTATGGTGGACAAAAGCTGGAATATTGCAATAAAAAAACCAAACATAGATCAAGATTAAAAAAAAAAAGAAAAAGAAAAAGAAAAATCCTTTATCTTTTAAAAGTTATTTATTTCTTTATTGAAGCATATTCTTTTCTTTTATTTTTTAGAGATTTATTGAAGCATATTCATATACATATAATTGTATTTGACTTTCTTAATTATATTTAAAGAAAAATCTCTTTTAATCCATAGTTTATTCCATATCATTATGCCCTAAAAAGTCATGTTAATAATTGACATATGATGAGCCGAAAAAAGGAAAAACTTTGGCATCCTTGAAGGTGACAATTAGGATAGGAATATTTCCTAAATTAAAATAAATATTTTAAATCACTCATTTGTATTCATGAGTGTGATTGAGATAATAAAGTACCTATTTCCTTTTGTATATTTCTTAAATTCTATTTTTGAACACTTCTCCTTGTGTTTTCATTGATTTATTTAAATAATATTCTAATTTAAAGTATTAATGGATCCATTCGAACAAATATAATGTATTTTAACGTCAGTTAAAAGTTTAAATTTCTATTTTCGTAAATGATTAATTGAAGTAAAGAAAGAAAAGGAATATATATTTACAAATTAAGCATGGGTGAAGAAAATGCATAAAATAAGTGAAATTATTATTATTATTTTAATAGGCAATATTATTATACAACAATAAGAGGGATTCCACGGCCTGGGATCAAGGCATCACAGCAAACAAAGCACCTATATAAACAACACATAGACGGATCAAGCATAACAACCCAATACCGGCACAACCCATAAAAAGTGATACAAACAAATCAAGCAAAAGCAAAAAGTAAACATAATTACAATGTCTAGTCAAATAATGTGGAAAAAAAAAACTTAAAGAACAATTTTTTTTTTTTACAACAAAGAATAACATTTTAAACTTAAAAACTCAAATAATGTGGAAAAAAAACCTTTTCAAGAAAAACAATGTCTAGTCTGAGAAAAATTTTTAATACTACATGGTACACACCATTTCTAAATCAATATTCCATATGTCGCCAATAAGAACGTAACTCAATTGGCATAATGTTCAACCTCAAGGTTTGAGGTTCGATTTCTCCACCCTATGTTTTAATTATAATACCTTTAGTGTATATATATATATATATATATATATATATATATATATATATAAATTATCATGCTAAAAATTGATGATTCGATTTCTTATCATTAAAAAAAATACTTACGTTATTTCAATCATCTAGCTGTGATCTCTCAATGTGGTTGAAAGATATTAACTATAAAGAGTGGTTGCTTTACATATCTTGATTGATTCATGGGAATATTTATCTTATAATACTAAAATAAGGCACTTTAAGGTTTTCATATTTATTTGAAAGATTTCCTAAGATGCACCTTAGGATTGATATCTAAAAATCATATTAATTATCTTTCATTTTGATTCTCCACTTATTATTATTATTTGTTTAAAAAAAATCCATTTACAACTTTAAACTTTGGAGTGTAAAATTAAAATTTCAAACTTAATAATGATATTAATTTAAATTCGTAAGTGAATTCGTTTATACCATTTAATATAATGTATTTATATTTAATATTAAATTAATATTTATCATATAATACTAGATTTATACTTTTATTTTTAAATGGTTAATGCATCAACCGCACGTATTTATAAGACTTTTTTTTAACGCAATAATTAATATAACTAAATAAAAATGCTAGAATCAATTAAACAATAGCCGGTTTTCATTAAATTTGAGTAGATTTTTATATGTTCATCTTATTTTATTAGAATGAAATCAAGCAAAGTTAACTATATGTTAGAATGCCTTCAATTTGATATTTGATACTTCAAACGATCATGTACGGGATCTCGTTGACCAACAGCAAGTCAGTATCTAAGGGCAATGCGCCTGTTGAGGGTTCGGGGGCAAAACCTAAGTTATATTTGCATTATTTATAATTCTAACCATAAAGTTCAATTAGAGAAATGCGCTATATATAAACTTTATAACCCTAGAGATGCCCCTGATCTATAATCTAAATTATTCTCTCTAATAGAAAACTGTTCTCCCTCTGCCCATAAATGTAGTTAACACCCTATTAGTAAATTACGCAAATCTCTATGTTGATTCTCTATTGCCTTACATTTTCTTTTCATCTTTATTTATCATTATCTAACACTATGAAAAGGAATCAGACCGGATAGAGTAAGATCACAACTAAAGTAGATTGAGAATAATAATAATGAAGAAGAAGAAAGGAGAGAATAACACACAATGATTTTAAGTGGAAAACCCCTAAACAAATTAGAGTAAAAACCACAGGCAAGGATAGAAGAATGTCACTATTATAAAATTAGAGTTACAAACTTTCTTTCTTATAAAGAAAAACCAAACTCTCTTACAAGAAGAAACTCTCTCTATTTTATCTCACTCAATAAAAATTTTGGGATGGTTTGGTAACCATGAGTCCCCAACTATTTATAGTTTAAAAAACTTGGCCATCAAGTAGATCTAATGGCTCTAAATTACCCTTGATAGATGTGAAAGATCCAATGCCTCCAATTGTCCTAGAGAGATGTGAAAGATCTAATGACCATGAATTTATCTTGGACAAAATGTAAGATACAATAGTCGAGCAACTGTATGAGCTAAGCTTGAAGAAGGAAAAGTTGCAGTAGAAGATGAAGATCTGGGAGAGCAATATCTCTTCCCTTTTTCTGTATATTTGATTTCGTATATTAAATCTTTTCCCCACACTTAATACAGGGTAGTGATGTATAGATATATACACTTATGTTTTAGAATAAGGACAAAAAAATAACTAACAAATCTTCTGTACAACTGGTAGAGAATAATTATATGGTAGAGGTTGTTAGGATAACATACACATCAGCATCAGCGAGAGTATACACACCAGCGACACCAGCAAGAGCATACACACCAGCGATACCAGCGAGAGCATACACACCAGCAATACCATCGAGAGCATACACACCAGCGACACCTGCGATACCAGCGAGAGCATATACACCAGCGAGAGCATATACATCAGCTTCTACATGGCTCCTTGTCATCTGCTGACGAGGCAATTTGTTCTTCCTTGGTAACAATAACCCAAAATTATCTCTAAAAAACTTCTTGAATAATAAAGGATTTTCTAAGTACCAACATAAAATAACATGAAAGTTTAAAGTTTAAATAATATTGATATGTAATATGAATGATGGTTCAAACACAATTCTTTACGGGGGATATTGATCATTTAGATATAATTTGCATCCACCACTTGGCTTGATAATATAAGACTTTATGTTAATTGAGTTGTGATCATATTGATAGTCTATTATTATTTTAATTTTTTTTTAAGGAATAAAAAAAATTAGGCTATTTTTTTTTTAATTTTTATTTCCTCGAAATGTTTAGTATATCAAATATCACTCTAATAAAATGAGAAGGCTAGATTTGTTGCCATTTTTTAAAGGTAGATTTGTTACTATTTTTGTCATAGATTGAACTTCGACTAAATTCACGCACAATACTTTAAAAAAATAATAAATAAAAATTAAGAACTTATTTAACTTTAAGAGAAAATCTAGCAAAAATGTGCATGATTGACAATTGGCTACACAATTAACCATTTTTCTCCATTTGAGGGGATAAAAAAAAAAATTTATAAAACAAAAATAGTGTCCGAGCATTCAAATCATTAAAGAGTTTGAATCAAATTAATTCACATTTGGAATGATAATTAATATTCTTGATGTCAAATTTGGTAAAAGAAAACACACACACAAATCGAGATCAACTTTTTTTTTTCTTTTATTCTATAATTCTAGCTTAGACATCATAATCATTTTTCTCTGTTCGGTAGATCTTCTCATGAATTACAAATTTATCATTATTATTATGTGGAGGTCAGATACGTTATACATCAATTTAATGGTAATTGATATTTATTTCTTCTCTCAAAGTCGGAAGTTTAAATTCTTAGTTAAAAATATATATAATTTTTTAAAAAAATAAAATTTATATGGGAACCTTGTTGTGTTGGGATGAGTAACATAATAAAACAAACCGTTTTTTTTCTTGCATGCACGGAATTAAGGCAAGTCGAATCGAAGATGATCAATAGTTACCTTCAAATCAAATACTCAATTTGACCGTTTCTTTTCTTAAATATTTACTATGGAATCTAATTTAATTTTACTATTTTATTTTTATCGTGATATGATGATTTTCGTTTTAATTTACATACCATAATATAAATCAAACTGAAAAATTATAATCGTCATTACTGACGTTTGTAAAACATTTCTATGATGAAAGGTCAACCATCATGTCATCTGTTTTATTATCATACTCTCCTCCACACTACATTCCTACTCCTCTCCTCTTAGCTAATCCCTTCCATTTTTAATAAATTCTATTCATTTTAATCTTATTTTATGTGTGTGTCTATATATATATTTAAATTTTATAATTACTATTTAATTAGTCAACTATTACCCGACTAATTTGCAAAAAAAAAAAAAAAAAAAAAAAAAAGAGAAAATTCCTCCGACCTAATTAGATTTCTAATATTTGTTGCATCAATCTTTCTGCGGCTCTCTAATTTAAAAATATATTTTTTTAAAAAAATAGTTTGTCACCTACCGTAACACACCGTCCATATGATAGAGTTCAACCACATATCACACCATGGCTACTATATTGAGACTCCACTAGAGGATTCTATCAACATGGTTAAGTTAGGGTATGACTTTGATACCACTTGTTAGTGACAATGACCCTCCAAATATCGCAACAACTGTATGATATTATCCACTTTATGTATAAATCCTTATGGTTATAGTTGTTCTGGGACCTAGGTTATATATATCATGATCATCCACTTTTCTAACCAATTTGAGATTTTAGTCTCATTTTTCTGGTCTTGAAACTCAGACACTAGAACTAAAATTGTTTTAAGAAGGCAACGTGAATTCATTGGGTTAAGATATTCTCTTATATATGATATTATGTGTTTTCTTGTTTTTATAGGATAGTTTATGATATATCAACGTGGAAAGGAGGAATTGAAATTCTAAACTCGTTATTGATAGTACAAATTTGATATGTGAATCGAGATAGGGTTATTTTAACAATATTTAACACACCATAGATATTGATATACTGGGGTCTATTCAATGGTGGTATATAGAGTAAAGTCACTTTTATTTCCAATTCTGAACACATGGATTAAATTTTATACGTTGAATCTGAATATAATATATACTTTTCGATGATAAAAATAAAAAGGTAAAAGTTAGTTTGGTACCACGAAAATGAGCTCCAAGTTTTGCCACTAACCACGCTGTGTATCTGTCGTCTCTTTCATTCCCTTTCTGAGAGTGATTTTTTTCCCCCATCAATGGCCTCATCTGTGTCGGTTTTCCCTTGGTGATTTTTGAATATAATATATGATATTTAAAACATAATCTAAGCCATGGATTTTTGCTTTCATATCAAAATAATAAAACCCTAAAAGACGAATTACATATGATTGTTTTATGACTAATAAAATCAATTGATTTGAAGTTGTTTATTGAAAATGATTGTACATAAACATACATTTCTTTCTTTTAATCTGATATATTTGGCGCTTCGAACGATCAAGACATGTCTTTGATCTGTAATATGAATTCTTCTTTGTAATAATAGACTTTGCTTCCTTTTCGGAGATGTAATTAACAATTTTTTTGCTTGTCTTTATTTGTTGATATTTTAACGATAAGAGCGGAGAAGTTAGAACCATATACCTCATAATCATTAAAATATTTTATTTATCAGTTGAGTTATGTTTGCTTGAGTAGTTTGAGATAGCAAGGCGTTTTAAAAGAAAGAGTTTTTTTTTTAAAAAAAAAAAAAAATCTTAAAATAAAGTTTATTTGTAAATTTTTTTCATGAACATTTTTCTTTTTCTTTTTTCCTTATATTTTAATATATAAATAAATTTGAAAAACAAAAAAATATCTTTAAAAACCCGGTATTTAATTTAGGTAATTTACACAAATTAGTTCAATTATTGTTGGATAAAATTTTCATACTATTTTTTAGTTCAACAAGTACAGGTAATAGAAAATCGAACCATCACCATTTAAGACGATAATCGAGATCTTATCCACTAGTAATGATAAAATTCTCCGTTGGTCTCGATCTGATGGGAGTGAAGAATTCCCAGATTGACTTGATATGGGTTCAAACTAAGGATTTAAATCGTATCCTTGATCGAGGATGGAGCGGGAATCGAGAGGGAGTCCCCACCCTATCCCCAATCTCGTCCCTATTCCAATTTTTTTATTGTTTATTTATATATATGAAATGTAAGAAAAATACTATATATATATATATATATATAAACTACTTAAAACAGAATAACAGCTTAGCTACCATTCTAAAGTTAAATTTTTAATGGAATAAAAGTAGGAATTTTTCTCTGCAGGTACATCTCCAAATGGAAATTTTCGACTCTTCAAAACAGAGAATGGGACAGTAATAGAGATTAAAAATCCCTACGAAGATGGGGATCCGAGTGCATCTCCAACCCACCCGCCCATTGCCATCCCGATGATCCACTAAACAATACTTGGATGAACGGTTTTAGTACTAGCTAAAACAATATACTTTAGTACATATATAAACATAGTTGTAACCAAGTTATGTTCATCATAATACCAAATCCTTCCCATAATAATAATAATGCCAAATCTGTCCAACTTTTTCCGAGCTTTCTAAAAATTAAAAGGAAAAAGAAAAGGGATTTCTGGCTTAGTTGTTAAGCTGTGTCCAAAAACAATTTTAATTATATTTTTCTATTGTAATTAAAATCATAATTTACAAATTCATGTTTTTATGGAAAGAACAACTTCAATATTGTTCGAAGACTTAAATACATTCTTAAAAAGAAATATAGAGAAAAATAATTATTTTTCAACAAACAATTATATTCAAATATGTTTTTCCTTTGAAAGTAACTTTTTTCAACCGCTCCAAAATGTAATTTTTTAAAGACATAAAAAGTTAAACTTTCTGGGTTCTTTTTTACATTTTACAAAAGTACCTTTTTTTTTTTAATTTCTCTTTTAAAAAAGATTAATTCTATAAAATAAATTATAATTAATATTTGTTAATGAGTCATATTTGCAGTAACTAATAAATGTAAGATGACAATGTGAACATAATTCAAAAGCTACACTAATATTTCTTTATAGACCATAGATTTAGATCTCTTTCCTTTATTTTTAAAAACAACTACAGGAAAATAGAGACTTTAAGAAATTGAGATATGTTATTAACTTAGATATTGATAAATTAATGTGAACTTATTTTACTATCTTTTAACCTAAGGCTACTTATTAATTTTGTCTATTTGTCATTTCCTTGTTAATTTGTTTTCATTTTATTAATACATATGAACTATTATATTTATTTTAATTGAATTGATAAGTAATTCGGTGGAATTAAATAATGACACGTTATTAATTGCGTGGAGCTTCAATTTATGCAGACTAAAATTTTGTCTATTTTTTTTTTTATTATAAATGAAAATATAGAAAAAAAAGGATAATTTATGGATTGTTTTCAAATTAAAAAAAAAATGAGACAACTTATTTATAAATATAGCAAAATATAAAAATTTACATGCAACTTATTTTCAAATAATTTACACATAATATATATAATTTTTTTTTGGAAAGCACACAATATATATACATTAAAGTACCAAAATTACATTAAATCGTACATAAACTCTTATTCTTATTTGATTTTGTCACGTTCGGTCTTAAGCCTTGTATTTTGATCTATGGATTTTTAATATAATAAATACTTGAATGCGATAGGTTATAAATCACATATGGAAAAAAAAAAAAAAAAAAACAGAGAGAGAGAAAGTTTCAAAAAAATTAGTGCAAACATTTAATCTATCTAATTAATAAAACAAATTTATACAATTTTTTATTAAAAAAAAGTTGGGAATAAAATAAAACATTTAAAGTCAAATCTAAACAAAAGCACCTATTACATTCCTTAAATTACAATCTTGCTACATGCCCAAAAAAAAAAAAAAAAAAAAAACACATTTGACACAATAAAAAGAAAGTTATAGAAACCTTTGCTAATCCACTTTATAAAAATAACAATTTAGTCCATCAATTTTAATATATAAAAAAAATTATACTTTTTAAATTGACAATAATTATATAATCTCTTTCATGAAGAATGTTGTTAAAATTTATTTTAGATGGGATGATTTTTCTTCCTAAAGATTAATTGTTATAAAATATAATTATAAATATTAAATGAGAAATTTTCAAAAATAGAAAAATAAAAGAAATTATTTACCCAAAATAGTAAAATTTAATCATTTTTATATAGGTTGATAGAAATCTACTAATGTTTATCAATGATATAAATTAATAAAGTCTATTATCGATACTAAGTGATGACGCTAGTAGAGGTCTACTAGTATCTATAAATTTTGTTATTTTTATAAATAGTTTGACCTTTTTTTTGTCTATGAAAATTTTTTACACTAAATTATACATTATATCCAACTAAAGAAATATTTGAAAATAGTTAAAGAATTGTTAAAATTATTTTTTAATTTTAAAAAGTACTTTAAAACATATACTTGTAAACATTAAAAAAACTAATTTTGATGATATAAAATATTTCAAAAACTTTCTATAGATAAAAAAAGAATAATTTTAACCATTTAACAACCATTTTTAAACATGCACAAAGCAAGAAAGTACCAATTGTGTTTCTAACTTCAAAAGAAAGTTATTTATTATTATTTCTATAATATTATTATTTGAGTTAAAAAAGAAAACAATTTAAAGCATAAAAAAGAAAAAGAAAACTTTCACAAAGTGATTTGTGAAGAAAAAAAAAAAAAAAATCACAAAGTGACAAACACAGGTCGAAGTCACCTATATATATATATATAGAACCTTGCTGGGTTCTTCCACAAGTGTGTTCATAACAACAATTAAAACAAAGTGAAATTTCATTTTCAGGCCAACGCGCCGCCGTGCCTGAAAGAAAAAGCCACCGTTCCTTCTCCCATCATTCCGTAGTCGGATTCGAAAAATGGGGAAAGAAAATGGAGGAGATTCAGAGAGAAATAAGAATAATAATAAGAAGAAGAGTCGAGGGATGGCGTCGATTTTCATGCACGCCGACGCCGTGGACAAGTTTCTGATGACGTTGGGTTTCATCGGAGCTATCGGAGATGGCCTCACAACCCCTCTGGTCTTGATCGTTTCTAGCCGTCTCATGAACAACATCGGCCAAACGTCTTCCATTTCCATAACTGATTCTTTTGTAGCCAACATCGACAAGGTATTTAGGTTGCATCTAACTATTACTCTTTTTATTTTTTTCTTATTTTCGCTCCACTACTGTATGATGGGAATTTTTTTGGATTGATTTGATTTTTTTTTTTGCGGGGGACAGAATGCAGTGGCTCTGTTGTATGTAGCTTGTGGGGGATTTGTGGCTTGTTTTGTTGGTGGGTTTTTCCTTTTTACTTTTTTGTAAAAAAAACTATTTAAATTTATTTATATAGAAATTCAAAATTTTTTTTTTTTTTTTTTTTTGGGTTGCAGAAGGATATTGTTGGACGAGAACCGGAGAGAGACAGGCGGCGAGAATGAGAGCAAGATATTTAAAGGCAGTTCTCCGGCAAGATGTTGGGCTATTTTGATCTGCACGTGACTAGCACGTCCGAAGTTATCACCTCCGTTTCCAATGACAGCTTAGTCATTCAAGACGTCTTGAGTGAGAAGGTTCACTTTTTTTTTTTTCCTTTTATTATTCTTCTTTTTTATGGCATGAATTTTTTAAAAAAATATTATATTTTTTTCCAGAACTAAAAATGTTTTATGTTTGAATTTGAAAAGCCACTACTCGAAAAATTTTATAAAATATTTTATTTTAAATGTCAATATCAACATCGTATGAACTTCAAAATTTGAAGTTTCATCCGTCCACTCACAAATTTTCAAAACGATTTAGTTTTTTATATGATAAAACAAGCTAATTTTTAAAATATACGAGAAATATGGTTTTAAATAATTTTGTGAATTTCAAATAATAGTAAAGTTTAAAGATCGTAAATTTTTGTGACCCACGATTAATAACAATGTTTTTAGTAGTGGAACCTATGAAATGTTTGGATTAATAGAATTCATAACTTCTCATTTTCCGACTAGTTAACCCAAATATCTCCGAAATAAGTTCATCAATATTTTTGACAAAAATTGAAACCTGAAATGTTAGAGTGTGGGCGTCTAAAATTTAGTTCGAAGCTACCACTACACTCTTTCAAATCTTTTACAATAATAAAAAAAAAATAAAGAATAATAAAGTAATTTTTGAAAATTTTGAATTTTGTTACACATATTGTTTGACATGGGTGTTAAAAACCTAGCCAGATCCCAAACTTCCTGATGAACGCGGCGATATTCGTCGGAAGCTATCTCGCGGCGGTGATACTATTCTGGCGGCTGGCGGTGGTCGGATTCCCTTTCGTAGTATTGCTAGTGATCCCAGGCCTTCTTTACGGCAAAACATTAATGGGGTTAGCTAGAGAAAGCATGGAGGGGTACCAGAAGGCCGGATCAGTGGCAGAGCAGGCAATTTCATCGATCCGAACCGTGTACGCTTTCGCCGGAGAAGACAAGACCATAACGGAATATTCATCGGCGTTAGAAGGATCGGTAAAGTTAGGGATCAAACAAGGATTTTCTAAAGGATTGGCCATCGGAAGCAATGGAGTTTCGTTTGCAATTTGGTCGTTCATGTCTTGGTATGGTAGTCGAATGGTTATGTACCATGGCGCTCAAGGTGGCACCGTTTTTGCCGTCGGAGCTTCCATTGCCGTCGGTGGATTGTAAGTATTTATTTATTTTTTTCATCATCAATTTGTTGAAATTAAAACAAAAACTATTTTTGATTAATCCAATAAGGGCAATGCTTAGGTACCATACACCAATTGATTGGTTGCAACAGTAGCTGCACACAATAGACGACTGCACCCAAATTTTTTTTATCCAAAAATGGGATTTCTCACTCACAAGTAGCAACTATTTATAAAAAAGAAGATTAATATTAATATTTCTTAAAATTAAAAAAAAAAAATACCATTTCTAGATGTTTTTGTTTTCCCTTGGAAACACCCTCTTTGAAGAATAATCCCAATTTCCTAATTAGTTATAACAGGTTCATTAAAAAGTTAACATCTAATTATTTGTTTTTGAAAAATTAAAAGTAAAGAAGAAACTCTGCATCTATATTTCTCTCTCTTATTTATGGAAAAAAAATTAATATCAAGCAGTCAACATGCAAGAGATTCTTTTTTTTTAAAAAAGAAAACATTTAATTTCACATTCATTGCTTTACCTGTATTGGCAACATGCACGAAATTATGTTGACTAGTTAATAAATAAGTTTGGAAAATTAAATCTAACTTAATTGCTTAAAACAAAAACTCAAATTTATAATCTCTAGTTCGGTAATTAGGTATTTTTGAAAAGTGTACTCGTTTCATATAATTTATTCATATATAAACATTTTAATTTTTAGCCAATTTTTAAAATTATTTTTTTTAAAAAAAAAATAAACTAATTTTTAGACTTCGTATGATAATCCTTTCTTGTTTTTTAGAAATTAAATACATTTCATCTCAATTTTTTATAATACTTTGCATTTTTCTAATTCCAAAAAGAAAACAAGTTTTTTAAATACTATTTTTTTTGTTTTCAAAATTTGGCCAATTTTTTTAAAAATATTAATAAAAAATAGATGACAAATCAAGAAACCTGAGAAGTGGAATGAACGTTTATATGCTTAGTTTTTAACTGAAAAAATAAAAAATAAAAAAGTTACCAATCGAGGCTTAAATTTTTTAGTTTCCCAAATTTGGCTTTGATTTTGAATACATCCTTAAAATGTATACTATAAACATATAAATAAATAGATGAAAGTAGTATTTTTAGGTTTAATTTTTAAAAACCAAAACTAAAAATCAAGACCTTGTTGTTTTGGTTTTTAATTTTTGAAAACTAAGCCACCAAAAACACCCCTTCTACCTTTAAATTTTTTATTCAGTTATTTTTTACCAATATCTTAAGAAATTGATCTTTAATTTTTGAAAATTAAAACAAAAAGTAGTTCTTAAGATTTTTTTTTTTTTTTAGACTCCGACTCTTTTAGTGAAGGAAGATAAAAACCATTATAAAAATTTGTAAAGAAATAGACTTCTCAATAAATCAAATATTTACTTAAATGATTTTTATTATTTTTATTTTTAGCAGCCCTATCTTTGTTTTATTATAATTATTTTGAAGATAAGGAGGCTAATTTATTAGTTGAGTACACATATACATAATTTGAATGGAAAAAATAATAATTAGAAATGAAATGACAGATCAATCGGTTCGGGTTTATCAAACATAAAGTACTTTTCGGAAGCATGTGCGGCCGGTGAGCGAATCATGGAAGTAATAAACCGGGTTCCCAAAATCGACTCGGCCGACATGGAAGGCCAAATCCTTCAAAATGTCTCCGGGGAGGTTCAGTTCACCAACGTTCAATTCGCCTACCCTTCCCGGCCCGACACCATGGTCCTCAACGATCTGACCCTCACAATTCCCGCAGGCCGCACCGTCGCCCTCGTCGGGGGCAGCGGGTCCGGTAAGTCGACCGTCATCTCTTTGTTGCAGAGATTTTATGACCCAATTGGAGGGAGCATTGCGGTGGATGGAGTGGGAATTGAGAAATTGCAATTGAAATGGCTGAGATCGCAAATGGGGCTTGTGAGTCAAGAGCCGGCGCTTTTTGCTACTTCGATTAAAGAGAATATTCTGTTCGGGAAAGAAGATGCCACCATTGATGAAGTTGTTGAAGCTGCTAAAGCTTCTAATGCTCATTGTTTTATTTCTCAGTTTCCTCAAGGATATGATACTCAGGTAATTCAATTCACTTTTTTTCTTTACTAAATTATTCTGCTTACATTTTAATTTGGATCCTACATCATTTCTAAACACATTTTGAATTAGGAACCAATTAAAATATTATAAAGAACCAAGATTTTAAGGCCTAAAAGAAATAGTTTTGAAAATCTAGGAGACCAAAGAAAAGAATTAAGTTTAAATCAACTAAAATTATATAAACTAAAAGTTAGTGGGAGTTATAGTTAGATTTCTTATAAAAACTGTATAAAAACTATGGAAGCCTTTTAAACATGAGGATATCAAATAAAAAAATGGTTAAAATTTCGGGACAAAATATTTTATTAACTTTATCTGAGGAAGAATTATATTTAACATAGTGCTAAGGTTTGAGTAAATGATCTTTTAAAAAGTATATTTTGAATGAATCGTCTTTTTTAAAAAGACATTCACTCATAAATTAACAACAATGTTCACTTTACTAAAAATTTAAAGGCATTTCACATTTTTGATAGAAATACCATTACTTTCCAAGCTACGTTCTTCTCATTTTTTTCAATTTTTTTTTATATATAATAATAACGAGAATTCTCTACCAAAAATTGAATTGTTTTTTCTTATTATTATTTTTCTTTTTACTCTCTATTGGTTTTTCTTTAACAAAAGTTTGGGTATTCCTTTTGTGCAATAAAATTTATCAAATAAAATTATTGTTGGAGTTATTTTCAAGAATTAAAATATCGATATTGAGATGTGAATTTATATTTAATATCGATATCAAAATGGTTGTATTTGATAGGTAGGGGAAAGAGGAGTTCAAATGTCGGGAGGACAAAAGCAAAGAATTGCCATAGCACGAGCCATAATCAAGCGACCACGAATCCTTCTCCTAGACGAAGCCACCAGTGCCTTAGACTCGGAATCCGAGCGTATCGTCCAAGAAGCCCTCGACAAAGCCGCCGTCGGTCGCACCACCATCATCATCGCCCACCGTCTCTCCACCGTCCGCAATGCCGACCTAATTGCCGTCCTCCAAAACGGCCAAGTCATGGAAATCGGTTCTCACAATGATCTGATCCGGAACCAAGCTGGCCTTTACACTTCCCTCGTCCACCTCCAACACAAATCCCCACCTGAACCTCCTTCATCCTCCATATCCCACATCGAAAAAACCACCACCACCACCACCGGCAGCCGCCGCCTCCCCCATCTCAGCCGCTCCAGCTCCGCCAACTCCGGAGCCTCCGACGTAGTTCACGAAACAGCCCCATCATCATCCAACATCGAAAAAGAACAAGAACTCCCAATTCCATCGTTTCGAAGGCTATTGGCTCTGAATCTGCCGGAATGGAGACAGGGTTTAATGGGCTGCAGTGGGGCAATTTTATTTGGCGCTGTTCAGCCTTTGTATGCATATGCAATGGGATCGATGATTTCTGTGTATTTCTTACATAGTCATGAGGAGATTAAAGCCAAAACGAGGACTTATGCGCTTTGCTTTGTTGGGTTGGCTATGTTTTCTTTTCTTGTCAACATACTCCAACATTATAACTTCGCGTACATGGGAGAATATCTTACCAAAAGGGTTCGAGAAATGATGCTTTCCAAGATCCTTACATTTGAAATTGGCTGGTTCGATCAAGATGAACATTCTAGCGGTGCGATTTGCTCGAGACTATCTAAAGATGCCAATGTGGTAAGCAGAAATTTATTTATTTATCAAATATTATTCAATTGGATTATACTTTTTAATTAAACAGAGCTTTACTTTGTTTTGGGCAGGTGCGATCCTTGGTGGGGGATAGAATGGCTTTAATTGTGCAAACGATTTCAGCTGTAACTATAGCATTCACAATGGGACTTGTGATTTCATGGAAGCTAGCACTTGTAATGATCGCTGTTCAACCTTTAGTCATATGCTGCTTCTACACAAGACGAGTGCTCTTGAAAAAAATGTCGAACAAAGCCATTAAAGCACAAGAACAGAGCAGCAAGCTTGCAGCAGAGGCTGTCTCTAACCTTCGAACAATCACAGCATTCTCTTCACAAGAACGCATTCTCAAAATGCTAGAGAAAGCCCAAGAAGGCCCAAAACGAGAAAGCATCAAGCAATCATGGTATGCTGGGATTGGACTCGGCTGCTCCCAAAGCCTCACCACCTGTTCATGGGCGTTGGATTTCTGGTACGGCGGAAAATTAGTAGCACAAGGACAAACCACGGCTAAAGCTCTGTTCGAGACCTTCATGATTTTGGTTAGCACCGGCCGTGTAATCGCCGATGCCGGTAGCATGACGACAGATCTCGCTAAAGGGTCAGAGGCAGTTGGGTCAGTTTTCGATGTCTTGGATCGATTCACTAAGATCGAACCAGACGATCCAGAAGGGTACAAACCCAATAAATTAATCGGCCAAATCGAAATCAACAATGTGGATTTCACTTACCCATCTCGACCGGAAGCGATGATATTTCGTGGCTTTTCAATTAACATTGAGGCTGGAAAATCCACCGCGTTGGTTGGACAAAGTGGGTCAGGAAAATCCACCATAATCGGCTTAATCGAACGATTCTACGACCCGATTAAAGGAACAATCAATCTCGACGGTCGCGACATCAAATCGTATCATCTCCGAACGCTGAGAAAACATATCGCATTGGTTAGCCAAGAACCGACGCTATTCGCAGGAACAATAAGGGAAAACATCATATACGGAATTTCGAGAGCAGTAGACGAATCGGAGATAATAGAAGCGACAAAAGCATCAAATGCACACGATTTCATCTCGGGATTGAAAGATGGGTACGAGACATGGTGTGGAGACAGGGGATTGCAATTGTCAGGAGGCCAAAAACAGAGGATCGCCATAGCTAGAGCGATATTGAAGAATCCAGGCGTACTGTTACTAGATGAAGCGACAAGTGCGCTTGATGGGCAGTCGGAAAAGGTGGTTCAGGAGGCTTTGGAGAGGGTAATGGTGGGAAGGACGAGCGTGGTGGTGGCACACAGGCTGAGTACAATACAGAATTGCGATATGATTGCGGTTTTGGATAAAGGGACGGTGGTGGAAACAGGGACTCATTCGTCGTTGCTGGAAAAAGGACCAAGTGGAGCTTATTATGCTTTGGTAAATTTGCAGAGGAGGTCCCATTAGAATCTCTCTCTTTCAGCCAAGCTAGGGATTGGAGAAGATGATTAGTAGGTCTAGTCTAACCACATTGTTATTTTTAATCTTATGATCTAGTTGGGGGTTGGTGGAAAATAATGGAGAGAGGGGAGGACTTCAATATGTAAATCATGTGAAGTTTTTTTTTGGTTTTCTTCTTTCCATTTTATAAGTTTTATATTATAAGCTCTTTAAATGATATTTTAGGAGTTATCTTATTTTTACTCTTTGGTCTACACACATATTTTACTTTTATTGCACATTTTTTCTTTTCTCTAAGCTTTATTTTAGACTAATGTCTAGACTATTGCTATTGTGCCTTTAACTTTTCGTTTGAGGTGTTTTTTTTTATCTAGAAATACTCCATCTTTTCAGATATTTTGCCCCCCCTATCGTTAATAAGGTTGTTTAGAGAGTGATTGGGGTCATTCAATTTGTTTGGTAACTATTTTTCTTGCTACCATATTAGGATGACCATTACATCAATTAGATGTTAAAAATGCATTCCTTTATAACATCCTCAAGGAATGAGTGTTTATGGCACAATCCTTGAATTCCAAAATCCATCTCTTCCTCATCATGCTTGTAAACTAAACAAATCACTCTATAGCCTCAAACGAGCTCCTCGAGCTTAGTTTGAATGTCTCTCCAACTATCTCATGACACTTGGATTCTATTATGAACACTCTAATCATTATCTTTTCATCCTCAAACATGACAATGGCACCATTGTTATGCTCATCTATGTTGATGAGATTATTATCATTGCCAATGAACCTGTTGAAATCCAAAAAAAATAATCACTACTGTTGGTAATGAATTTGCTTTAAAAGACATTGGTCCCCTCCCTTACTTCCTTAAAGTAGAAGAGAAGTTAGAACTCACCAAGGTCTATTTCTATGCCAAAACAAATATGCCAAAGAAATACTTGGTAAGAGTCACATGTTAGGGGCCTCTACTCCAATTGTGTTGTTACTACTTTTACTCAACTTTTAGATGGTAATCCCAGTGATGCTCAAACCTACCATAGCTTAGTTGGCTCAATGCAATATTTGATAGTTACACGTCCGTACCTCTTACATGCTATGAATCACGTTTGTCAACATCTCCAAATTCTTATTGAGAAAGACCTATGAGTTGTTAAACAAATCCTTAGATACATACAAGGAATCATGAACTATGGTTTCCCCATTTTGAGAAATAGTAATTCTAATCTTTATGTCTTTTATGATCTAGATTGGGCAGGATATACTATAACAAGGTGCAACACCACTAGGTTTTATGTCTACTTTGGCTCCAACTGCATTTCGTGGTCCTCAAAGAAACAAATAACTATTATAAGATTGAGTGCAGAGCCTGAGTATCGTGCCAGGAGCATGTAATTGTTGAATTCACAAGAATCTCCTTATTTTGAGACCTTGGTTTACCTCTCCACCATAGACCACAACTCTTTTGTGACAATCTCAATGCTCTTTATACGTCCATTAATCTAGTGTTTCATGTTCGCTTGACTATCATCTTGTTCGAGAAAAGGTGGTTAGTGACATTTATTGCTCGCAACCTTCCATCTCACAAACAGTTAGCTAACATTTTTACAAAGCCATTACATAAAACTTGTTTTCGTGATCTATGTAACGAACTTGGAGTTCAAGCAGAGCAACACTCTAGTTCGAGAAAGGATATAATTAAAGACCATCTCAATCAATTTACACAATTAAACGATGAGTCAACAACCACCTCACCCAATTACCACTACAAGAAAATACCCCTTTTCTAACGCTAGAAATCGTCGAAAATTAGTAAAAAATGCGTCGGAAGATCCATTCCCGACGACAAACTAGTCACCGGGAGTTTGGTCGGAAGAGGAACTCCCGATGTGGAAACATATATCGTCAGGAGTTATAATAACTTCCGACGCTACATATACTACGTCGGGAGTTATTAGAACTCTTGATGCAGTATATGAAGCGTCGAGAGTTATTGCAACTCTCGACGCTTGTATTGGCAATGTCGGGAGTTAATGGAACTTTCGACACTTGTATTGGCAACATCAAGAGAGAGTCATTTAAAAAAAATACTCTTCGTGGATGGCACTACTCGAAAAGTGCTATGGGATCGATGGGTTCGGCTTTCCGTCGCCACTATGATTCAGTTCTACGATCTTGGAGAATGGCTCTTTTCCTAAAACTTCTAGGCAACTCAGCGATGAGAAAATGGGCAATGACGGGACCGACCAAGGGTTCGATTTGTCAGAAATGGAGCTCGACGGCGACCTAAAAAAACACCAATAGAATCAACGACAACAGCTTTCATTGGTGAGGACTGCTTGTAGTAGCATCTTAGAGGCGAGCAAGGGCTCAGGATTGTCTCTCTCCTGCTCTGAAATCCTAGTGAATCGAGCACGCGGACAAACGGAAGTTGGGTTGGCCGGATGGACGAACGAGCATGCAGATGAACGAAAGTTGAGTTGGCTGGACGAACGAACGAGCGCGTGGACGATGATCGGGTAAAGGATGATTTGGGGAAGCGACGAACAATTTTCACTACTGTACAAGGGTTTAGTAGGGAGAAAATGAGTAAATGTAGGGAAGAAGACGAGGAGTTGGAGTTTAAGTAGGAACTCCCAACGCTCTCCCATAGACCATCGAAAGTTTTATAATTTATCGGATGTTCTTTAGAACTCCCAACACCCCAAAAGTCAGCGTCGGGAGTTTTAAAGAACTCTTGACGCTTAACTATGCCCGTCGGGAGTTAGTCCGAACCCCCGATGACCTTCTTACTTCGTCGGGAGATGGTCCCTCTCTCGACGACCGATATTCGGACGGTTGTTTTAGGCGTCGGGAGAGTCATTTTTTCTTGTAGTGTACATCAATAGCCTAAAGTTAACATTTTATTTCATGAATTGCTTAATGAATTAGGATATTACGTAAAAATTAGGTCCAAATGACCTTTACATCCCTACATAATTCCGACGGTTTAAAAAAAAAGATACATCCTTGCCATAATATGGAAACAAATAGGCTTTTAAAATAATAATAATAATAATAATAATAATAATAATATCAAAAGATGCGTAAGGAAAGTTTCTTCATATCACATGAATAAGGGAAGTTTCTCCAAGGTAGTATTTTTTTTCAAAACTGGGAAATTTCTCTCTAAAATTTGAAAATCATTCCCCCTCAAACGAAAGAAAAAATCAACGAGAAGTTTTAAAGTAAAAAACAAGTTATAAATATTGCACACAAAAAATATATGTCAAATATACTGTAATATACTAAGAAATTGTTGGAAATGATAGGACCCTTACAACGACAAGTAGTAAATCGTCAAGGTACAACAATCAAGCGAAGAGTAAAACCTGCAAAACAGAAACTTGTTATGGCTGAGTCACGGAGCTCGCTCTCTTTAAGATGTTTCGCGGCTCTGCCCAAATGTGCAAGCAGGTCTGAAAATTGCCACGTCGTCCCCAGGATAAAACAGCCAACTGAAAATCGGTTGAAAATGCACCGTTACCGACCGGAACATACACCATTTCTAAATTAACTGCTTGGAAAGCGAGGATGGAGGAGGAGAGGAAAACGAAGTGGGAAATGAAAAAAATGAATTCTGTGTGTTCGAACTGCTGAAGGCCTCACCTTTTATAGGCCTTCAGTGTCGAACTATAGGAGTGAGAAGAGTGCTCTGCCACAGAACGTGCGCAGACGGTACAGATGGACGGACGAAACGGAACGAGATTTGCAGACGAACGGACCGTTTCCTTCTTTTCTCTAGTTAAAAAAAATAAAAAATAAAATAATATTTTTTTATATTAAAAAATAATTATTAACATCCACCGAAATCACATGGTTTATCTCCTCACTCCCTCCAAAAAATGGGTACCTCTTGGGGCCCAAAATACAAGGTTGGGTACATAAAAGAGACTTCCAACACCAAATTTTCCAATGTGGGATTCTCCAACCAAAAAAGTTGATTCCCTTTTTGTTTTGAAAGTTAAATTTTCACCCAACAAAAATGTAAATATACATTGCATATATTATTATGTTTATACAAATTATTTTATTCGTACACTTATCAAATATACATTACATATATTGTTCGGTATATAAATACCTTTAAGTTTTTGTTTTAATTGATTTTAGTCTTTTCATAAGACTGAAACACCTTATTTTATTGTTTTCAATGCCCACTTTGTGTATGTACACAGTCTTTTACCTTTTTTTCTTTGACTAAGTCAGTAACAAAACTTCCGTTTAATTTTTTCCTTTTGTTTCTTTTTTCTCTCTTCTCATTTTTTCTCATTTTTCAATTTTTCCAATTTCTTTTTATTTATCTTAAGATGGAAAATATTTTTTTAAGATTTAAATGAAAAACAAGACATTGAATTTAACCATTTAAGTCTCGTTTGGATAACTATTTTATTTTTTATTTTTTGTTTTTTGTTTTTAAAAATTAAGTCTATGGACATTACTTCTCCATTTGTTATTTACTTTTCATCAATGGTTTAAAAAATAATCCAAAATTTGAGAACTAAAAAAAATAGCTTTCAATTTTTTTTTTTTAGAATTTGGCTCAGAATTCAACCATTGTACTTAAGAAAGATGCAAATCACTCTAAGAAATGTGGATGATATATATTTACTTTTCAAAAATAAAAACAAAAAATCAAATAGTTACCGAACGGATCTTAGTTTTTAGTTTTTTTTTTTTTTGAAAATTAAGCCTACATATACTATTTCCATCTCTAAATTTCTTGATTTGTCATTTACTTTTTACCAACAGTTTAAAAAATCAAGCTAAATTTTTAAAACTAAAAAAAGTACATTTTAAAAACTTGATTTTGTTTTTGGAATTTTGCTAAGAATTCAACTATTATATTTAGGAAATATGCAAAGTAGAAAGAAATAAGCTTAATTTTTAAAAATAAAAAATAAAATTAAGATGAGATGGTTACTAAATGGGGAATAAGTTTTTAAAGTATTTTTTTTAAAATTTCTTAAATTTATAAAACCAGTTTATTTTTTTCTACCAAATTTATAATTTAAGAATTTTAGGGTTTTATATCACTCAAATATAACATTAGAATTTAAAGTTTTCAAAATTTAAAAGACTTTACAAAATCGCACATAAAATTGTTTTTTCCATTTAGCCTAAAAAGGCTTGTTTAGTGTTTTTCAACTTTTTCCTTGTTTTTAAATAAATTTTTATATAATTTCTTAAGAACTTGTGCAATAAATATGTTTTTAATTAAGTAATTTAGTTTAAGTTTATATTTTATCTTTATATTTGAGTGATATAAAATCCTAAAATTCGTTAATTACATTTTTTTTTTGTGAAAAAAATAATTTATAAATTTAAGAATTAAAAAAAAAATTGCTTTTCAAAATTTAGGAATTCAACTTTTTTCATTTAAATCTAAAAAATATATCTCATCTTAAGTAAATAAAAAAAATAAAAAGAGAAAAGTTTTAAAAAAATAAGAAGAGAGAAAAAAAAAAAAGAAATAACATTACAAAATTACAATAAAAACTAAAAAAATTAACAAAATTAAAAGAATTTATTAGAGTTTTAAAAGAAATTAAAATACTTGAAGAGTTTGTTCAATTTTTGTTACTTCCCCTACAAGAAAAATTATTTCTCATCTTAGATAAATAATAAGAATATTGAAAAGAAAAATTTTTTAAAAAAGAGAAGAGGAGAAAAAAACTAAACAAATTAACGGAAAAGATAAACAAAATAAAAAAAAAAAGTGAGAAAAGGGTAGAAAGAAATAAAATTAAAAGATATTAAGAGGGGACAAAGAAACAAAATTAAAAGAAATTAATTGAAAAGAATAAAAGAAGTTTAAAAAAAATGAGAAGAGGAAAAAAAGGAAAAAAAAACTCAACGAAAAAAATACACTGAAAATCCCACTTGAAGTGGAGCTATAATATGGCACATGTGGCTTCTCATTTGCATGTGTATCTCCATACGTGTAACCTCAACCAAAACTCAC
The DNA here is from genome assembly GCF_009727055.1 of Benincasa hispida. Taxonomy (NCBI): domain Eukaryota; kingdom Viridiplantae; phylum Streptophyta; class Magnoliopsida; order Cucurbitales; family Cucurbitaceae; genus Benincasa; species Benincasa hispida. The sequence goes on from NC_052354.1 coordinate 10,633,903, forward strand.
AAACTCCACCAAAGCAAACATAGAATCACTCCCTCCACGTTCCCTACATGCACTCAACTCCCAATTCCTATAAATAGAACCACCCCTTCTCCGGTCCATCGTCCCACATCTCTCATAAAATGGCGAAACTCACGAGCATAGTCATCATTGCGGCGTTGGGAGTACTGGGTTTAGTAGTTGCAGATGCTCACCGGACCATAATCACCACCATGGAAGTGGAGGAAGAAGAGTACAACCAAAGGCAGCATGAGCGGTGCAGGCAAATGAGAGCCCGGGAGGAGATCGGGAGGTGCGCAGAGTACCTGACGCAGCAAAGCAGGAGGCCATATGTTTTGGAGATGCGTGGAATCGAGAACCAGAGGAGGAGAGGAGGGGAGTTGTTGAATGAGTGTTGTAATGAGTTGAGGAACGTGGATGAGGAGTGTAGGTGTGAACTTCTGGAGGAAATTGTTAGTATGGAGAGGAGAAAAGGAGGAGGACAAGAAGAAAGGCAGATGTTTCAAAGAGCTAGAAACTTGCCTTCCATGTGTGGAATCCGTCCACAACAATGCTACTTCTAAGTGCATGCCACTTCCCAAAATCAAAATATGTATAATTAACTGAGAAGAAGGGCAGTACATGGTCGTGTGCTTTTGTCTTATGTTTTAATAAATAAACGCTTATTTCTCTCTTTTCTACTATCACTACATTGTGAACAAAATTCTAAATCAAAATCAAAATCATCTTTGCAAATAAGTTGCCAAAATCCATGCATAAATGCAACTTTGAACTTTACGTAAGATTAACATTAAAAAACTTGATATTTTTGTTTGAGCCATATATATTTGTATGGCTCAGACAAAAGACTTTAGTTATTTTCGTAGTACATGGTATTTGTTTGATTATAATGATGAGTTGTTATTTGATAGATATAGTTTTTCAAGTATAATGTAATGCTAAGTTTGACAACACTACAGGGCTATGTCGGTTGAGAAAACAATGTCGGTTTATAGCCTTCTAATAATATATTTTTTTTCCTCCCTCCATTTCTCGTTACCCTCTTTTTATATATATATAAAGAGAGAAAAAACTTAAGCTTGCCCTCAGGCACGGGTGCCGTCCGCCACATTTGTGCTGCCACCTTCGTCTATCGTCTGCAGGTCTTCGTCCATTGTGTCATCGTCAATTGTAGTGGACATTGGTTGGGGGTGTTTTCGTCCGCAGGTCTTCATCCATTGCGCTATCGTCGATTGTAGTGGACATTGGTGGGTGTTTTCTTCTCTCCCTCGCGAGTTCCCTCACCCATGCCTATGTTCATACGAAACTTCTCTGTTCATCGTCGCCGCTCGCACGCTGCCCATCTTCACCTTCTAACGATGTCGATCGTCCGTTGTTGCCTACTCCGAACGGTGGGTTTTTGGTTTTTCTATCCTTCTCTCAACTTTTTTCTCTCTCTTTCAAATCTCCCTCACTGCCACATAGGTCTGGATGTATCGTTGTGTCGTTCTTCGAGCCGCCACTGCCATGTTGATTCTACATTGGGTGAGAGTTTGGTGACTTTCTCTTTAAATTTCTTGTTTACTCTTGAATACCTACTAAGATTTTGGCCTAATCTTACATACCTCGTCCTCTTGAATTGAATTCAGTTTAATCAATAAATATAGATAGAAGAAAATGTTTGCTCTGTATCTATTTTTAATAATTATCTTTTAACTAAAGAGTCTTGCAATATAGATTGACAAATCTCAATATTACTCCTAATACTTCCCTTCAATGCCTTTGCGTTTTGGCCAAGCACTACCGATGAAGTTTTTGCTCTTCTTCCATCCTTGAAGGTACGGTATATTGATGAAGTTAGAGGGTTAAATCTTCACTTCTACTTGTAGAACTCAAAACACATGTAGTTTCTGTACTTGTTATGCTATTTGGTCCTCTTGTATTTTTTCTAGATCAAGTAGGTCATCCTTGTTTGAAAATTTAACGACCAAGCCTTGACTAGAATATTTTAGGGATTTGCCAATGGGTAAAAGGTATGCATGTGTGATCAATTACAATAGAATGTGAAAATATATAATGAAAATGAAGACTTTAAAAGAGTGACAGTAAAATAATTTGTTTATGACTTTAATGCAAGAAATTTAGAAGGATTTGGTTTGTAATTTTGATGAAACTGGAGCTGGTTTCATGAAGAGGCAGTAGTTGAAGAATAGAGGGATTTCAGAACTTGAAGAAAACATGGAATTTTCAGTTCGATGAGTTGATTTGGAGCAGCTAAGGGAGATTTGTGGCTTCAAACTTTGAGATTATTTAGTTTAGAGAGTAACTATGAGTTTTATGCAAGATGTTTGGAATAGTTTTGTTCGAACAGCTGGAAGTTTGGACTGTTGGTAGAATTTTCACTCTTTAATATTCATCTTAGAATTGAAGAGTATGGTATAACTAAGCTGGTATTAAGTCATTTTAGCAGCAAAGAATGAAAAATCATGAAGAAATAGCTACTGTTTTTTGTTGCTACAGAGCATAGACTGATCATTTCTTTGAGAGTAACTATTATTTGAAAAAATAGGCATAGTTGGGCAAGAAAATAGCTCAAAACAATAGCCTAAAATGTGAAACAAGCAACACATAAAAGGGTTACTGTCAAAAAAACTGCGCTGCTGTAATTTTACAGTCGCTTTTTTTTTATTTATTTTTTATTTTTTAGCTTGATTAACCACACTTTTGGTTTGAAATTTCCACATTTCATATTCAGCATCTTAGTATACCTTTAGGAAGTGTGAAAATTATGTTGATACTCGGGTTAAATATATTTTAGGAGAAATGGAGGTTAGAAAAAGCCTACGATTCTAGTAATTCTCGCCTTTGTCTATGAGCGACAAAATATTATTGTAAATAAATTCTTTTGCAATTCAAAGCATAATTTTCTAAGGCATGATGAACATGATTTAATATTATGGGTTTTACGATTTTTCCTCCCTAATGCCTTATGTGAAGTATGATTTATCTAGAAAAACATGCCTTACGTCTGCCACAACTCCAACACATCTGCAATATAGGTTTTGGTCTGGCATGTAAAAGTATAGAAGGGTTTGAGACAAATATTTTGGCATGTTTATGAGCTCATCTTGTGGTTATTGTGAGAGGTAGTTGTATGTATGTGTTTGTAGACTTTATGCTTGGGGTTGTTTATGGTTCTTGAGTGTCATTGAGGTAGTTGTGCAGGAAACAGGTGGATTACGAGTGTCATAAGAGGGTTGACATTTTTCATCTTCACATCCTCTTCTAGTCCGGGGAGAGGGTGTGACATTTTATTTATTTATTTATAATAAGAACAAAAACATTTATGCTAACTTATGTTTTTCACTTCCCTTTTCCTTTTCGATCAATTAGTTAAGAGTTTTCCTAAGGAAATAAAGATGAAATTTTACAATATATTAGTTAGTGACATCATGTTGAATAGTCTAAATTTTTGCATTGACGTTTAATTTTTAAATGTAGTTTTTTATAAGTTAAGAAAAGGTATTTTTTTTTGTTGCAGGTAAACTCCAGATTGACAGGATTTTGTTAGTATGATGCGATTCAATTGTACGATTATTTTAGTTTTGTTCTCGTTTTTGTTGGATGTATCTATATGGCCCTCCAAGATAGACAAGCAACTCTCTAGATCTTTAGGCTTTTGAGTTTTATGTATACACAGGTCAATATAACTTGTTGATAGGTTACTTAGTCATACAACTTCTCAATCTTTGTTGTTTATTAGCTAATATTTGTATTTGCTGAAAGTTAATTGTATATATAATAGCAATTAAGATTTTATTTTATACATATACAGATAAAAGAAAAATATTATTGATTTGCACGTGTGTAAGAAAAAGAAGTGTATGTATTTTTATTTTTCCAATAACAAAACCATGACAAACATTTAATAACGAACAATTGACGAAAAAATTTAGGTGAAAATAGACATTAAAGATGATGTTCAATATCGGTAAAAAATTGGCATTGACAATAATTGACATTGAAATCTTGGTTGTCTATAATGTCGGTTTTAAACCGACATTAAAGACAATCGATATTGAAGACCTTTTATAACATGTTTTTCAATGTCGATTATCAACATACATTGTATCCTATAACGTCAATTTTAAAACGACAATAAAACCCAATTTTGTAGTAATGCAAAGAGTTAATTGATTTGTTTTAATACAATATATGAAAATTTCGTTATTTTTTTTTAATGTAAGGTATTTGTGGGGCTTAATTTGATGAAGATCTTAGGCCGTTTTAGTACATGGTATTGAAGTGATGGAATCTCAAAGTGGAAGCGTTTTATCCATTTTTGTTTTTGAATTGGCATAAAGAATTTTACAGAATCAAATAAAACTAGGTTAAGCATACCAAGGGTTTGAGAAAACAAAATACCCCAATGAAGAATAGCTCTCCAAAATCTGAAGGTATTTTCTTTCTCCAAGATCACGAACAATATTGGACACCACCGAATAGGACTCCCTTATTACGTCTCTGGCAAGAAATAGGGATTGTGGTATCTTTCTTGGTTTTGGAGATGAGAAAAGGAGGAAGAATAACCCTTTTTGTTATGAGAAATTCTTCAGAGAAAACTTATCTTCAGAGACAGAGATTCACCAGCCCCTCTGTATCTTTCTATTCTGTATCATATACAGAAAAACAAATGAGAATCTAACATTAGGAGAATAACTCCCTTCACCCCCACTATCCACTCCACAGTAACTACTGGGGAGTTATGCGATTTTTTTTTTTAATTTATTTAAATACAAGTATTGCATATATATATATATAATAATATTTAATATATGTAATATAATTAAATAAATAATAAATAATTAATTAATTAATTAATAATAAATATCACATAATTATTCAAGTATGCATTTAAATCATATAAACCACATACCTCTCTCTTATCTTATATATTTAATATGAATCCGATTTACATTATTTTTACTCTAATTTTTATATGAATCCAATTCATATTAATTTTACATTGAAATCTTATGCAAATATTATTTTCTCTTATTATATAAATTTAATGTCAAAACGTATTTATAATTAATTGTATACTGTAATGTATCAACATATATTATACTTTATATTAATCATATCATATATGATTAATATATATTTCTAATTAAAAACTACTTGTTTCTTGTTTTACCCTTAATGAGCTAGAAGGGGACCCAACAGACATATAGATTAGAAACTCTAATGATTCAAGATTAATGAATTAAACTCTTTAATTAAATTAATTAACATTCATTATCTGTGGTTCATTTCACTAAAGACTCACAGTTGCATTTTTTACATTGTAGATATATTTCTGTATTCATGGATATAACCAATCATTAGTAAGTCAACCAATCATTATCTGTGGTTCATTCCACTAAAGACCCACAGTTAGGTCAAATTACCGTTTTACCTCTATAATTGTTGGAGTTGATGCCCTAAATCTTGTGGGTCCTGTAGTTTTTAATTGTAATGTACAAAAAATTTATTTATTGAATAAAATCATAGGCATTTTATTTGACATTTAGTAGCATTAACCCACAAAACCAATAAACTAAGATTCAAGGTTGCCTTCTGTAACTTAAACATGTATGTGAAGACATACAAGTGGATCATATTTAAGAGACAATCTAAACGGTCTGTAGTAGATGTATAAGGCTAGGTACCTTATCCTGGTTATACTACGAATATGACCCACTTTGTAGACGTTATATTGTTGTAAAGTGCTACAAACGATCTAATCCTGATCATTTATGTGGAGACATGTGGGTGAGGATGTTTTATACAAAAAGTTTGTATAAGAACGTGAAGGAACTCGTATTGAAGAGATCCTTGAGTGGAAGCGGATCGTCCAAATTCCATTAATTATCGAATACATAATTTACAGTAAACATACAAGATATGCATTCAAAATAAACTACAACATGCATGATACAAGAAAAAGGGTTCAAGATATATTACCCTTGAAGAATCTTTCTTTTCATGTATCCCTCGAACAATCATGAGCCTCGAACATAAACAACAACTCTTGAAGACCTTCTTCAAGAACTTCTTAATGAGCCTTTGGTATTCTCAGAACTCAGGAGTGGTGGGTTCTGACTATTTTGGTTGAGTGATAGTTTGGGTGGAGGAAGAAGATTGAGAGAACACACAGAACTTTTCTACAAAATTTCAATCGTACAGCCAAATGCGTAGTGGAAGAAGAGAAAACAAATTTTCTTTTATTCCCCTTGCCACAAAAACAATAACCACCCACTAAGGTGGTTGGAGAGAAAAGAGGGAGTTATTATTCAAAATAATAAAACAACATAAATAAATATGATAACTAACTTATCATATTATATTTATATTAAACTATATGTTAAATCAAATATAATATAGAACCTATAGTTTTGATATTGTATCATATACAATATAAACTATAGTTTCTTTTCTCTATTTTATGACATTTATTATAAATCATATTTATATTAAATTTAATAACTATGAATCACATTCATAGAATTTGAATCTTATTCAAATATTTATTTCCTCCTATTAAACTATAATGTATCAAATCCATGATAGTTATATCATATATAATTGAAACAATTTAATTATATCATATATAATTAAATCACTCTTATTAATTTGAACAATTCAAATTAACCCAAAAACTAATTCTCAACTAAATCCTTTTGAGCTACCAAGGGGGCCTTATGGACCTGCAGTTTGAAGTTCCAACGGTACATGAATAATTAATTAAACTCTTTAATTACATTATTCATCATCCGTTAACTATCGAACACTTCACTAAAGAGCGATAGATGCTGTACTACAGATATATTTCTATGTCCATTAAATATAACCAATCAACAGTATGATAACTCTTCACAAATTGCTCGTAAGTACAACTGGGTCAAATTACTATTTTTCCCCTGTAGTTACATCTAACTCCTTAAGTACCACTGATCCCTCTAATGAACAATAGATCATAGTCCCACTATGACTAAATCCCTCTTGGGCCAGGAGAGGGTATGGCTCCACATTATTCAAGATCCAAAATCAGCCTTTAAAGGAGAAATCTATTTACTTACCCCTACTTCAGGGAAGAAGTGAATTCTATCTTGTGTAGCTGTGTTCCCAGCTCCCCAATCAGGCGAATCTCCAAAATGGTAGGCTTGTTGAGTCAGCGATCCAACCACTCCTACTCAATAAATCAAAGAACCGCCCTCAAAGGCAGAGTTCACAACTCACTCAGGATTGAGGTCATTTACCTTTGGTCATTCTGGTGAAATGTAAGTCTCTATTATGAACAGTGTTATATAATGAGACTAAACATTTCGTGGTCTGGTCTTATACAAACTCCATTGTATAGAATATCCCCACTCACATGTCTAATACATGAATAATCAGGATCAAATCATTTGTAGCATTTTACAACAATTGTAACACCTCTAAAGTGGACGATACTCGTAGTTTCACCAAGATAAGGTACCCAACCTTATCCATATACTACAGACCATTTAGGTTATCATTTAAACATGATCCACCTGTATGTCTCCACATATATGTTTAAGTCACAATAATAATCTTTGATGTTAGTTTATTGGTTTGTGGTTAATGCAACTAAAATATCACATATTTTATTGACAATGTGAATAAAATATCGTATATTATTAACTAAATAAGAGTTTGTTCATACAATGTTTATAAACTATAGGATCCTACGAGATAGTGCATCAACCCCAACAGACCGGACCATGAAATGACTAGTCTCATGATATAACACCATTGATAGAAGAGACTTAAATTTTATTGGGATGACCATATGTGACTTGACCTGAATCCTAAGTGAGTTGTGAACTTCTGCCGATGAAGGCGGTGTTGGGTTTTATGTCCTAAAACTCGTGGTTAGTACACAAGAAACTTATTCTGATAAATTCAATAAAGTTGTTATTGAAGTTTGATTCAATAAAGTTGTATTGAATATATGAATTTCTTATTTCGTTTTAGAAATAAATCCAATAAACTAAAAGATTTATGACTATTACATGAGTACTTGAACTTTATGTGGAGACATAATGGTGGATCAGTTTCGAGTAAATAGTCTAAATAATCTATACTATATGAATAAGGTTGGGTGCCTTATTATGGTAATATTATTGGATGCAGCCCACTTTATAGTTGTTACAAGGAGTTGTAAAGTGCTGCAGACGAAGTAATCCTGATTCGTACATGTCATGACATGAGGAGTGGAGGCATCATGTGTAATGAGTTTGCACAAGATCGGACCACGAAATAAGTCATTCTTTCTTTATAACGCTATTTACTGTTTAAGACTGACTATTTCCAACGATGGCCTAGATAACTTAACATGAATCCTGAGCTAACTATGAACTCTTGTTTACTCGGGATTATCCTTAGCTTTTCATGGGCGAGGGTTGACTTAACAATGTTGGTTCAATAAGCCTCCCATTTCAGGAGTAAGACCGAGTAGATAGTTGAGGACATAGGGTGCAAGATGGAATTCACTCCTACCCATTTTTAGGGATAGTAGAGAGGTTGTTCCCTTAAGTGCTGACTGAGTCGTTATTACGAACAACCTGTGAAAAGTTAACTTACTAATCATGGTTATATCGAGTGGATACAATATATCTAAAGTGAGGGGAGTGCAACTCTCGACTTTAGTGGAGTGATCCGACAGATAACAAATGGACGTTAATTCAGTTAATCTTGGATTGTTAGAGTCCATGATCTGTAGGTCCATTAGGTCCCCCTACTAGCTCACAAACGTATCAGTTTTAGAGTAGCGTGATAAGTTGATTTGAAACGTTTTAATTAGAATTAAGGGAGTTAATAATTATATGTGATATAATTACACGTTTAATTTTGGAATTAGATGAAATTAGATAATCGACTCATATTTAAATATGATTTAAATATTAAATTCATGAATATGGATTCATAGTAGTGGAATTGGTGATTAATTAATTTAATATTTGATAATAAATTAATTAGAATTAACTAATTATTAATTATTAATTTTATTAGAAAAATTAATTATTGTAAAATTAATAAAATTTCAATTTTTGAAAATAAAATTGAAAATCAATTTTGTAATTAAAACAAAAATTGAAAAATGAAAGTGGAAAATCCCAATTTTTGGGATTTTCCCACTTTTTTTTGAAGTAAGTTGGTCACAATTCTATTACAATTCTCAGCAAATTCAAGGTAGCAGCTGTAATTCATGCATGCTTCTTGATTGCATGATAATCATGCAATATATAACTCAAATTCTGAGTGGAATGGCCATGCAATTGGTGCTGAATAATAGAGAAATCAAGATGTTAAAGAAGACTTTTCTTCAAAATAAAAACCATAAAACCTTTCTCCAAATTCCCTTCAATTCAAGTTTATTTTGAGTCCCACAACTCAATCTAAGGTTCCAAGAGAATAGTAGGGAAGACCTTGGGGTAGTTCACAACCAAAGGAAAAGGAGATTGCAGCTGAAGATTAAGATTTAAGAGGTTCTTCAAAGGTTAGAACCCTCTTTTTAGTTTATGAGCATGGTGAATTTGAAGCCAAGATTAATGAATTAGAATGCTTAATGATCCTGTTTTTCTTCCGTTGCTTGTTTCTGTATTCCAATAGGCGGTCCTCTGATCTACATGGGTGAGAGTGACCAATGTCATCGACTTATATGTTTACTTATATGTAGAGAAATTGCTCCCTTAAAACTGATTCTGGGGCTTGAACAATGTGGTGCCATACCCTCTCTTAGCTCGAGAAGGGTTGGTCATAGTTGAACTATGACTTATTGTTCATTGGAGGATCAGTGGTACTTAAAGAGTTAGATGTAACTATAGGGGCAAAACGATCATTTTGACCCAGTTGTACTTATGAGCAATTTGTGAAGGGTCAACACACCATTGATTGGTTATATCCAATGGATATAGAAATATATCTGTAATGCGAAGAGTGTAGCTGTCGATCTTTAATAGAATGACTGATAGTTAATGGAAGTTGGGTAATTTAATTAAAGACTTTAATTAATTAACCATGTACCATTGGAGCTTCAATCCATAGGTACATAAGGTCTCTTCGGTAGCTCAACTGGGATTATTGAGAATCAGATTAATTTTGGATTAATTTGAATTGTTCAAATTAATTGAGGGAATAAATTATATATGATATAATTAATATAAATTGATTATATATGATATAATTAATATAATGTATTTGATACATTATAATATAAAGTTTAATTTGAGAGAAAATAAATATTTGAATATGATTCAAATATTAATTATATGAATTGGATTTATATAAAAACTATAGGATTGTGCATTTCTTGGATTAAGCGTTCTTGTATTTTGATTAGTTTTCTATTCAATTTTGTGCTCTAAATTAGAATTTTGTATTTCTTTGAATCTTGCATGATTTAGATTTGCTTTCGTGTGTTAGATTGACACCCCTATCATGATCGCATGTCCTAGCTAGTTAAATTCAAGCTCGCATGTATCCCTGTAATCGTCCATGCTTTAAATTTACCTTTGTAGTACTGATTAGATGAGCATGGTTAGGTGTATAGACTGATCTTGAATCTTTGCATCGCACGTTTAATCCAGATCTCAAGAATAAATTGCTTTAAATTTACCGTTTTTTCATGTAATTTCTGAAAACATTCTCTCAAATAATATTGTTCTCCCTCTGCCCATGGACGTACCTAACACACTGTTAGTGAACCACGTATATCTGTGTGTCGATCCTTCCTATCTCTACGTTCCTTTTTGTGTTCTTTAATTGTCGATTTCATAACATATATATATATATATAATGATTCAATCCATGGAAAGATCTATATATGTTTTGAACAAGTTATCAAGTGCTAGCACTCGAGATGACCATTGAAATAATACATAAACACGTACAACACTTAATATTAATATTTAGTATTAACTTTAAAGACATTGATCAGTTTATATATCTAACGGTTCAAACAAGCTCTATACTTTATGCTTTTTACCACATGTTGACGTTGAAAATTAGCCACATTCTTACAGTTTTCTTTTTTGAATATGCCACTTACAAAAATGGAGCAAAGACTTCGAAAGTTACTACTATTTTATTCTTAATTCAGGTTTAGTTTGACACATTCTCATATTATAAAATTACTAAAGGAAAAATATGTATTTTTAACCATGTGACAAATAAAGTTAGATTGATCTCAAGAAGGGCGAAAGTTTTAGATCGCTAAATTAGTTATTATAATAATCTATACTTTAAAAAATACTAGAGGAAAAATATAAGTGAAGATTTAAACCTTCTATTTTATTAGATACGAAACGCTAACTATTAATTAAGATAGACAACAATAATCACATGAACAAAAACTATAGGCACGATTGACTTATTTACACAATTTTTTGAGAGTTTTATAGTTATAATCTTTGATTTATATCTAAGTTTGAAATTGATGTTGCTAATTTTCTAAGTATTTTTAATAAGGCACTTAAAAAGTCTTCAAATGGATGTAGCTAAAAAATTATATCAATAAACCTCTCAAAAAATTATGAAACAAGTCAATAATTTGAAAAAAAAAATTAAAGAAAAAGAGAGAAATACACATCATTAGTTACTTGCTTTTTTTTTTTTTTTTTTGGATTTCCAAAAATAGAAAAATAAGAAAAATTATTAAAATTTAATTATTTTAGATTTCTATCCGTTTCTATCACTAATAGATAGAGCGACTTCAATCAATCTCTATCAATGATAGATATAGATAGAAGACTATCAATATCAATTAATAGTTTTTTTTTTAAAATTTCTATAATTAGTTTGATATTTTATTTATCGGTGGCAAGACAGCCCAAAGTACAAACATTTGAGATGAATGGTTTGAATTGTTATCAAGTTTTTTGTGTGTTTATTTGCCACGATTTGGCTATTAATTTTTTTGCAGAAATAGAAGTTAACGTACGTTTAAACTTTCTTGTATTGTATAAATTTCCATTCAAACTTGAAACATTGGTCAAAATATTCATAATTTATCCTAGACCTCCATCACAAACAGAAATTCAAATACTATATTGCTATAGAAAAAAAAATATAAAACCTAAACTTTTTTTTTTTCAATGAGGAAATTGAACCCTTGACTTTAAGGTTGATAGTATAAATACTATAACAGTTGAACTATACTTATTATAACGTATAAATAGAGAAATTATTTCAAATGATAAAACTGTTGGAAATATTTACAAGATGTAGCAAAATTTTAGAGGTATCAATAATAGATGTTTGTCAATGATAGAAGTCTATCAGTGTTTATCAGCATCTATCATTGGTAGTTCTAAAATTTTGTTATATATTGTAAATATTTTGGTTCATTTTTCTAGATTTAAAAACAACACCGTATAAATAATACTATTATATGAATTATATGGTACCCATTTCTTCTTTTTTTTTTTTTTTTCTAAACCAAAATTAATAAATAAATCAAACAAGTAAATATTTTCTTTCCTTTTCCCAGCTTCATTTATGGGAGAAAATAGCCACAAAGTAGGTAAAGTGCATCTTATCCTATTAATCAACCGTGTACCAATTTTCTTTTACTAATATAGTATTTAACTGGTTAAATTATATACTTTCGATCAAAAAATAAAAGGTTCGGATCTCTCGCTTCAGGTTGAATTAAGAAAATAAAATAAAAATATGAAAAACCATTACTTCTATGGTAAACATTAGCTAGAACTTTGCTGCCTTATTCCTTCTACACAGTTGGGGGTTATTTCTACAAGACCTACCCTTTTTGACTCATCCATCATCTGGGAAATTTCTTTCCCAAAGAATATTTCCAATCAAAAGAAAAATTATACATTCAACCTCTCAAATCTCAAGTATTTCATATAAAAAGGCCATAAGAGATCTTTTGCAACATCCATCAATTTTGTAATAATAAATATGAGAGCTATGGGGTTTCAAGAGATATCATTATCATTCTTCACCTTCACTCTTTTTCTTCTAATCACCCTCTTCCCTTCAATCTCATCTTCTCAGCCAAAACCTGTGGATTCCCATGGATTGGTGTTTCTAAAAAACCTTATTGGATGCAAGAAAGGTGACAAAGTGGAAGGAATTCACCAAATGAAGAAATATCTTCATCATTTTGGCTACTTGAATGATGTTCATATTCATTCTAAATCTAATGAGGATGAGTTCGACGAGATCCTAGAGTCTGCTATCAAAACGTACCAAATCAACTACAACCTCAAGGCCACAGGAACTCTCGATAACACGACGTTGGCTCAAATTTTGAAATCTCGATGTGGGGTTGCGGATATTATCAACGGCAAGACGAGGATGAAATCAGGAACCAAAGTGGTGAATCAACATAGAAAAATAAGTGGTCCTTTCCATGAAGTTTCTCACTTTGCTTTCTTTGAAGGAAGCCTTAAATGGCCTGATTCCAAATCCCACCTTACTTACGGTAAATTTAATCTTCCGTTCATATTCTTTATAATTGTTTAAATTTTATGGGCTCTAATACTATATAAAAACAAATATAAGATTCCATTTCAAAATTAATCAATTATAAGAGGAGTAACTATCCTCAACACAAATGAGTATTCAAAAAAAAAAAAATCCAATCTAAAAATGATTAGTCAAATAGATACTATTTTGAGAATAGATTTGACAATCTTTATAAGATACTGTATGAGTTGATCCTCTCGTCACCAATTAATTTTAAGATCCTATGTTTTTGGAAAAGTAAACTATTTCATACAAATTTTGAATCTTATAGGATCTTTTATTTTGATATTTTGATAGTACCGTTGAATTGAAAAGTTTAAACTGATGAGTTACAGTAACATGAACAGGATTCCTCCCAAAAACTCCATCAAAGGCGGTAGATCCGGTGAGTCGAGCATTTAGGACGTGGGCTGCAAACACTCACTTCAGCTTCTCCCAAGAATCTGATTATGAAAGTGCAGACATCAAAATAAGTTTTGAAAGGGGTGACCATGGAGATGGCTCTCCCTTTGACAGTGTTGGAGGAGTGTTAGCTCATGCTTTTGCCCCCACAGATGGGCGATTACATTTCGATGCCGTCGAGCATTGGGCCATCGGCGCCGTACCTAATTCCTACGATGTGGAGACGGTGGCGCTGCATGAGATCGGACACCTTCTCGGCCTTTATCACAGCTCTGTCGAAGGAGCGATTATGTGGCCGTCGATCATGGGAGGAACTACCAAGGGTTTACATGCTGATGATATTGAAGGCATTAAGGCTTTATACACTTCTACTTCTTGAGTTACTATTGACTTTAATTTAGTATTACACTTCTAAATTAGTTCTTTCTTCACTTATAATTCATTTATATAGTTAATTTTATTTGTTGTAATGAGAGTTGTCAAGTTTTATTATTTTAGTTATCAAAACAATTGTTACATACGTAATTGTTTTGATCAATTCATGGTTTAATAAAAAAAATAACAATCCTTAAAGTTTTTCTTTTAATGTTTGATTTGAACAAGGTGCATTTATTTATTTATTTTAATGATAGTTTGAATTTACTTTCAAAATTTCAGGTCTTCCCCCAAGAAAAATCTAAAAGAGTATATTGCAAGAATTAATTATTTGAAATAAGGGTCACAACAATAATTCACTTTGAATTCAGATTGTGATTATTTGGAATTTATGAAAGGAGTGATAAACACATTATTAATCTACCCGGAATCAGTTTTAAAATTATTTTAATGAGTTAGGGGAATCTTAACTCTTTCGGCTATTTGATAAAACAACTTATTTATTAATCTACTTAAAATCGGTTTTAAAATTGTTGTAATGTGCAAAAAATTATTTGAGGGAGGTTTTAGATTTTAGCTTTCCTAAAAATGTGGTATCTTCCCTTATCCATCTCAAATTTTCATTTCATTAATTTATTTTCTCACATTTATTCCAAATTTTAATTGGTTCAAATTCTTATAATAATTATTTTAAAAAAATATAATTTCATAATTTTTTTAATTAAACAAAAATGGTTTCAATTCAAATCATATATGTTTTCAAATAATTATATAACTAAATTACACTAATTTAGTATTAATTTACAAACACCTTAACTAGATTTCTAATTTAAAATTAAAATTTACCAAACACTCATTTTCTTCTATGCATCACCAATTTTTCTAGAAGCACAGTTACCAGTAATTATTTTAAAAGCTATAGCAATCCCAAACGAAGCTTACATATTAATGGTGTTTGGCTTAAGGAGTTCATGTGCTTCATGACTAAAAAATATCGATTTTATGTCTTATTATTAATTTCCTATCCTGTTCGCTCTACAGCATTACAATTCTTCATACTTCACAACAACTCAACTCCTTGTATCAAATACCTCCCAAAGACAAATTAAGACCGTCATTGTAGCCAACTTGGACATTTGGGAATGTTAAGGTTTGGCCATTGACTCAACCCATCTTCAGTTATTTTCTTATTATATTCTTGTTAAAAGCCAAAAGGCCCAACAGAATGGTCTGGGCTTTGTCTGAATTGGTTTGTTATCCTTTTAATTCTCCTTCTAAAACTTTACCAAGAGTTGCAAGAGTTTTCATCTAAGGTCTCTTTATATATAATTGACCTTCTAAAACTTTACCAAGAGTTGCAAGAGTTTTCATCTAAGGTCTCTTTATATATAATTGATTATCATTCATCCAAATATATATATAAAAGAAGCAAAGGGTTTCTCTTGCCTTAATTTGGTATGTTTTCTTCTAAATAATCTTTAGAGGGTATATGGTGTTTCCCTTGATTGTCTTTGGTTGACATACTCAAATTGATCCACGTTATGTTATAATTATAGTTGTGTTTCGATTGTGTTGAACTAATATATTTTTTTCCAGCTGTTTTTGGTATTTTTTTCACCTACATAATTAATAAAGGATTGTTTTCAAATAAAGAAAAATGAGCAAACTTATTTACAAATAAAACAAAATATCACTGTCTATCAGTAAAAAAATCGAAATAGACCACGATAGACTTCTATTAGAGTGATCGAAGTCACGGTCTATCACTCAGTGATAGAAGTCTATTGTGGTCTATTGCGGTTTATTACCGATAGGTAGTAACATTTTGTTGTATTTGAAAATATTTTCAATAGTTTTACCATTTAAAGCAATTATCCATTAATAAAAGTATTTCTTTTAAAGGAATAATTAACTTCAAATCACCTCCTAAAGTTCTAACTAAGTGACATGTATTCAAACTGCCTTAAAGAAACCAAATCAAATTAGAAACAAAGAAAAATAAGGACTTGTTTGGTAGGTAATCTGAAAATATAATTTTCAAAACAAGGGGTTCAAAGAAAATAGAATTGTGTTTGACACTAGATTTAGAAATTAAATTCCTATTTAAATCATTTTTCAAAATATGTTTGAAAATATATTTAGTTACTCCATACTAGGTTGAATATAAACTATTACTAATTAATTTATGAACTTGTTTTATGGTAAAACTTTTGTACAATTATTATTTTGTAATGTCATATAGTATATTACATATTTTAATTTAACAAAAATAATTTAGTCTATAATATAAAATAGTATATTTGTTATTATTTTTAATATAATTCTGCATTTTAAAATTTTGTCTTCAAAGTTTGGATATACTAAAAATATATAAAAAAAATTATTTTCAGATTTTACATTGTTTGGATCACAGAATCTATAAACAGTTTGTAAAAACAGAATTCAGACGGTCAACCAAACATATATTCGCTGAACTTAATAAAATCTGAAAACATAAAACAGATCGATATGAATCGCCTCCTAAAAAACTTAAAAATAATAGTGTAGACACAAATATTAAACACAAATGGAGGTAACTTATAAAGACAGGGATGTTGTAATCAACGAGAATTTCTTTGCCTTGCGATCCATCACAACGAAACCATTCAATTTTTACAACCTTCAAAAGAATAAAAACGAGAATAAGAAGTGGGAGCATCCATCAATAGTCGTGCTTTGATCGTGTTCACTACAAGAATTTTTGGTTGTGTCGATGGTTTTTTTCTGTCAACGTAACAAAAAATTATTAGCATATATGATTTTTGTTGACGACTTTTTCATGCATGGGCTTAATATCATTTCTACTGACGAAAATATATGCGCGAGGAAAAAGTTGTGTAGCCTTAATGGAATCTATGAAGTTGGGTTTCTGCCAGCGCAAGTTTTAATTTCTGCCTACGCAAGTTGCATGAAAGTGCTACTTAGACACTCTTATAAATTATTGAGGTTGTTTTGTAAGTCAAATTGTCTTTTGAAAATTTTTTAGGTCTTTTTATTTTGGTTTGAGAGTGAAAGTGTCACTTAGACACTTTTTAGGTAGAGAAACCAACATGTTTGAACCTTGTCTTTTTGGGAGGATTTGCACTTTAACATGCATGTTTTGGACACTTTTATAGGTTTGGGATCGCTTTAGATCATATGGGGCTTGAAAATCATGCACTTAGGTCCATTTTAGTCATTAAAGTACACTTGACACTTTTTAAACTTTGTTTATTTTTATTAGGACATGCACTTTAATATGCACATTTTGTTTAAGTGGATATATAGCATATGAGATTTGAAAGTCATGCAAATGAATTTACTTTATTAATTTTGATACATGATTCATTTCAATAAGTATGATTGAGCATGTTATGCTTATTGGACTTTAATATTCCTTTTCGGGTCTTTATATTTTGAAGCCAACAAAAATGACATTTTTTTTTTTATATTTAATAATTTTTTTTTGTCCATTTTATATAGTCAAAATGAAAACTAATAGCTTAGGAAACAAAGAAACTAAT
The DNA here is from genome assembly GCF_009727055.1 of Benincasa hispida. Taxonomy (NCBI): domain Eukaryota; kingdom Viridiplantae; phylum Streptophyta; class Magnoliopsida; order Cucurbitales; family Cucurbitaceae; genus Benincasa; species Benincasa hispida. Next base: position 10,651,755 of record NC_052354.1, read on the forward strand.
AGCTAACGAATTCTTGTTGGAAAGATATATTTTGGTTAAGGAATTAAGAGTTGAATATATTTCCTTTTCTAAATTTGTTGTTACAACGTTAGATATATCTTGTTACACGAAATTGAAATTGTTTTGTTTTAAATATTGATCACAAAGCATATAATATATATTTTAAATATGTTTTTGGCTTGACAGAAAGAGTTTCTACCGACGTGCGTGGGCATAAAGACTTTTTTACCCACATGTTATTTGCTTGGGCATTTCTGCCTGCGCAACGCCAAAATAAAGGATAATGTCGGATATTTAAAGGATTCAAACTCCATCTATGTGATTGGTTTCATTGATAAAGACAAAAAAAATTAAAAAAATTTAAAAATAAATAAAATTATGAACTAAATTAAATCTAATATTTCATGCTTAAAGTGAAATTATAATAAAGATAAATATGAAGCCAAACTTAAAAATAGGAAGAATTAGCCAACAACGTAATGTATCGATATACATTGCATGTTTAAAACAAAATTGTAATTAAAATAATGACAAAAACAAATTTAAAAATCATATGCATTGGTTAGAAAAAAAAATACGTATATCTATATGATAAAATAAATAAATAATTATAATACAAACATAATTATAAAAATACGTATACCGAAATTATGTATATTATGAATTAATTACAGTGCATTTAAGGAAGCTGTTAAGGGTATTTTAGGATTAACACAAAAGGGATTCATGTGTCATTCATGCATTTTACTATAATTCTGCATACTTCCAGTTTTTGCTACATTTGAAAATAAACTATAATTTGTGCTATAAGATCCAATTTTCTCTTAATTGAAGTTGGTGGAATGGACTATTATAATCCACTCTATGTTTGGGGCTTTAATTATAATAGTTGGTATTTTAAACTATTATAATCTTTAATTAACTATGTATAAGTGAGAACTTGGGATGAATTTTTGATGAGGTATTGGGTGGAGCTCAATTAAAGCTTGTGTAAAGCTTCGTTATCAAGATAAGAGGATCTCACACTTTAGGGGGAGCCAAAATATGCTAAATCGAGGGAATCTCATACAAAAGCTTGGAGAAGCGTTATTGTGGAAGTAAGAGGGATCAAATTTAGGAGGAGTATAAGTTGAAACTAAAGAGTAAGATGTACATGAGTCATTGGAGAGAAAGTCTATTAGATAAATACTTCATTGTAATTGTTTGATTCTTTACATAGTGAAGTTTCTTTCCATTGAATACACAATGTCTAATATGTAGGTGATATTGCACTGAACTGAGTAATTAATTTTTGTGTCTCACGTTACAACATCATATTTAACATTTATATACTGTTTTAGATCTTAGATCCATTTTATTTTTTCAAATTTTAACTTTAAACTTGAAAATTTAGAATGTTTATCATTTGATAAGTTCTCGTTTGAAAATTTATTAAAAAAATTACTTTTCATATGTATCTATCAATGAGTTATAAAACATATATGGAAAAGGTATACATGCAATGAAGAGGTAACATAGAGATAAGTGAGGCTCAAATGAAACTTTCATATCCATCCGACTGAATTTCGTCGATTCGTGGACGAAATTCTTCAAAAGGTAGTAATGTTTATAAAACTCACTTTCGATGTCCTAGCATTTGAGAATAATCGGTATATGGGTGTTTTGATGAAAAGAACTTGAATTAAGTGAAATTAAAAGAAATTAGAAAGGCTTGGAAAAATGGAAAAGTTGGTGATAGTTGTGTATAAGTTTCTAAATATCTTGGTTAGAAAAGAAAATTTAAAGTAAAAGTACATGATTTTTGGAGAAGAAGAAAAATGAACATGGGAGGATTTTCTTATGGACAAGAATCTTGATTATTTGGTTGTTTAGAGTTAACCTCATGAAAATGTTGGCTACCTCATGAGTTTTGAAGAAGTTAAAAGTGTTGGGTTAATTAGTGTAGTGTATTCTAATTTAGGTAATTAATTAAAGTGTTTATAACACTTGGCGAAATAAAGGTCAATTGGAGATTACATTAACTTAAGTCCAAAATTTCATATCAAGAATATTGTGAGTGGTTATTTTGAAAATACTTTTACTATTTTAAAAAGTTAAGGTTTTTGAGTTTTTAAAATCAATTATGAATTTATGTTCATACCATTGATTTGGGTATTCAAGATTGCAAGAAACTTACACTCGTTTGGTAATTGTTTACTATTGAAAGAGACATGTGCATTTATGATTTCTTTATTTAGTAAAATTGAATTTCTAAGAGTTGTGTTTAAGTGCAAGTTTAACCATATTGACTTATTTGTATTATAGTAGATTACGAGAGTTAGATATCTAAAAATCTTTTGATTTTAACTATTGGCAAAAGCTCAAAGTTATTTGATATGAAATCAAGTATATGAGAGTTTTAAAAGAATGAGTTAATTTTTTTTAATAAAGAATTTTTCAATACATGGGTTTTAGATTTATATAAGTGAAAATGTGAATTATGGTGACTTTAGCTAGAGCATTCATTGTGGAAGGATGATCTTAAGTTATGGAACATCTATTTGAAAATGTTTATGGTCTTGGTATGACTTGAGAACTTATGTTTATATTATGCTTATATAGTTTTCAAACCACTTAATTTTATACTCAGAGTGATTTTTCATATACACCTATGTGAATGTGTTTTTTGTATAGTGTGGATATATGATATGTATGAGGTCTTCAGGACCCACATTGATACAGACACATAAACTCTGGGTCGTATGTCGATGTGCTTTGCCCTTTGGAAACCACTCTATGTACACGTATGACTAGAGATTTGCTTTGCTATGTATTTGGAAATTACTTGATGCAAATAGTATGACTAGAGATTAGCTCTACTATATACCTGGATAATATTCGGTACATAGTATGGCTAGGGATGCTATGCTATGTATCTTGAGACTACTTGATACATAATATGACAAGGGATTGCTTTGCTGTGTGCATATTGAGATTTCTCTATGCCAGTATGACTAGAGATTCGAGTACAAGTTTGGTGATGGTTTTGTTATTAGCTTATATCTATGTTTCAAGAGCTATTCTTATAAAATTTCTATGTGTTTTGATTATCGCAAATTTTGTATTTGCTCACGATTTCTATAATTTTTCTACGAAATCCAAGTTTCTATAAAACATGGAATGTTTCTTTTGAATTTATTTCTTAAACTCTCACCTTTCATTAGACTATTTAGCTCATTTTTTTTTTCTCAAAGTAGCATTTGAGATTCCAACAACCCATGAATGTTGAGATATGCCCAACTTTATTAAGATTACTCATCGTTGCATATGTATTTTATCATTATTATTTTGGCTAATAAGAGTGGCTAGCCTTAGTTTTAAATGGTCTATAAACAAAAACTTGCACATTTTCTCTTATAATGAGCCACCATCGATGGTTGATTGAAATAAATATTTTGGGAGTGTTTATATATTTTTCTTGCATGTGTGTTTTATTAGCTTTTACTTTGCTGAAATCTTTAAAAACTTTTATTAAGAAAGTTTTGCTAGACGAATGTTTTCAAAAATGTCACACTCTCTCCTAGATTACCTCTTTAACCTAGGAAGAGATGTGAAGACATCAAATGCCAACTCCTTTTTGTGACATTTACTGTTCACCTGTCCCTATGTAACTTGATAAATTATTATATACCAACATAAATATATACAATCATAAACTACCCATCTCTCTAATCTATATGCTTCTTTTACATGTCATAAACCAATACAGAATTATACGCATACAGAATTCTAAAGAACCTAAACTAAATGAGATGATCAATGCAGTGGTAGACAATAGCTTCAATAGGCTAGGCACCCGACCTTTTGCTTCCTGGGAAAGAAGAAAAAAAAAAAGAAAACAAATGAGCTATGAAGCCCAGTGAGTGATATTTTATTATGAACATAGGGTTTCTTTTAAAAACATTTATAGAAATCATTTAAATCAATCTCAAACCAATGGCAAGATATTAAAACATTCAAATAAGTTCAAAATCATAATTGTAAACCTCTAAACTTATTTTACTAGTTAATTATGTTTAAGTCCCCCTGATCATGTGTGTAATTATCATAATTATGTGTTTTAATTTTTGCAAGTATGTAGCTATAATGGTTGTAGTAGTTGAACTTATATGGAAGACTATATGGGTATGTGTGTGAAGATAGAGAAATTTGGGGAGGTTAAGGCAAAGGTAAGTATGTGTGAAGCCATGCTAAAGGGAAGTAGGAAGTTTCCTTGGTGCTAGAAGATGTGCTCTTGGGTGAGATAAGTGTGTTAACACTTAAATGGAAATAAAAAATTTATAAGTAAGGAACGCATGATTTCCTATAGGCTCAAAGTCCAAAAAAGGAAATTTGCTAAGTCTAATAGGAGGCACACGTCCATCGCTACTTGGAGGCTAATAAAGGTCTAAGATGACTAGTATGCGGGTAGTTGAGTTTGCCTAGGTGAACGCATGGTAGACGTTGAGGCGTATTAGAGGTTAAGGGGGCGTTGAGGAGCGATAAGCTTAAGCATGTGTCTAAGTCAAAGTCAGTGTATGCGTTGGCTAGTGATGCATTGAGCAAGAGTGTGGAGCGTTAGCTGAGTCATGCGTTGGCCGAGAAGGAAGGCTAGCTTGGACGCAACCTGAGCATTAGTGAAAGACTTAAGCACCTAGCTTAATCACCCAATTAATGGGCTAAGTGGCGTGGTTAGAGACCTTAAGTAAGGTTAGTGTGCTAGCTGTCATCCTAAGAAAGTTAGTTGGTCATGCAACCTTAGTATAAAAAGAAGTTTGAATTAAAGGGCCCAGTTTGGGCATTTCATACGTGCTAAGGAAGGAGAGTTGTTGTCAACTTAAATATGGAACGGTGAAGGAACTAATTCAAGGCTGTCGGTGGAAAATTTTCATGGAATTGAGTTGAAGGTGTTGGGTTTTATGCCCTAAAACTTGTAGATAGTAAGTGTTATTAATTGACAGTCATCAATAAAGAGTTATAGATATTAATTCAATAAATATTATTGTCCTGTTTTCTATTTTGTCTTAATAATTCGAAATCCAATAAACTAACATCCAAGGTTGCCTTACGAGTCTTGAACTGTATGTGGGGACATACAAGGATCAATGTTTAAGATACAACCTTAAAGGTTTATAATATAAGGATATGGTCCACTTTGTATTTGATACAAACATAATGATCCAATGCGTTCGTGTAGGTGATATGCGAGTGGTGGTATCTTATGCAATGAGTTCGCATAAGATTGGACAGCAAAATAGTAACCACTCGATGTAACACCGTTGACTAGTTAGGTTTCTATTTCACTAGGATGACCTAGACAACTTAGTCTTAATCTTGAGTATATTATGAACTCCTGTTCACGAAGGCTTGTCCTTTGATTTGTATGAGTGAGAGTGGCCAGTTCATCGACTCAATAAGCCTACCATTTTAGGGATAAGACCAAGTGGGGAGCTAGGAATATAATAATACAAGATGAAATTCACCCCTTCTCGTCTTCAGGGTAAGTAGGTGAGTGTTCCCTTAAGTGGTGTCTCTGGGACTTGAGCAAAGGGCTCTACCCTCTTATTGGCCCGAGAGGGATTTTTGTTTATTGGTTGGACCATAAATAGATTGTTCATTAGAAGAGCACTGGTACTTAAGAAATAAGAGGTAAACCAAGGGTAAAACGGTAATTTAACCTAGTTAGAGTTACGAAACTCGTGAATGACTAATTTGTTGTTATTGGTCTAGATCCATGGACACAAAAATATATCTATAGTGAGAAGAGTGCAGCTGTAGATCTTTAGTGGAGTGTACCCACAGTTAACGTATATTTATTAACTTGGTTAATGTGTTTAGCCAATTAATCTCATATCGTTGGAGCTTTTGATCTACAAGTCCACCATGTCCCGTTGTTAGCTCACTAAAGAATATTAAAGAGGAATGATTTGAATTGTTCAAATCAATTTGGGGAAATTGTATATGAATATGATTAATATGTAACTGATTGTGGATGCGATCTATAATTCAAATTAAGTTGAAAAGAAACATTTGAATGAGATTCAAATAATTAACTCAAGTGAATTAGATTCATAAAGAATTAATTAATAAATAAAGAGATATTGCACATAGACATACGATGTTATGATAATCAAATATATATATATATATATATATACACACACACACACACATTAAATTAGATTTAATGTATAAATAGCTATTTAATTAATGTGCTAATTAATTAAATAAGTTTTATTTAATTAATTATGCACAAGGGAAAGTTGGAAAAAGACTTGGAGAAGGAGGTTGACCCTTCACTCTATAAAGTCTTCCTTATGGTCCTTTTGAAAAAGGCATTCATTATGCAAAATTTTTCCTAAGCCACAAAAAGAAATCCTTTCTACTCTCCCAAAGGTTCTTCCTCCTCACCCTTTTCTAATAATTGGATATCACCTATCCTTTTATTGGAATCCTTGAGAATAACAAGGTTATTCTCATGATCATGTTCAAGATTGTTCGAAGAGACGTTCGTGTTCAAGATCATTGAAGTCGTTTGTTGTAATATCAAGAGGATCGTTCTAGGAGCTTGGAAATCTACAAAGGTGAGAATGATTATTTCTTTTCTCTAAAGCATGCTATTCTACATGTTTATTCTGCACATATTCTGTTTTAGTTCACTGGTTTTTTTAATGTAAAATCGATTAGCGGGATGCAAGGCGTTCATGTGTTTCCACTCAGGATTCGAATCGCATCAGAAGGTTGAAAAATTCCTCAAGTGTTCGAGAATCATAGGCTATCTAGGCAAGTTATCAAGATTGGTAAATCCTATGCTCGTAGAGAGGAATCAGAGGCGGGAATTTTAAGGTAAGTTAGGTAAAATGTCTGGGCATAAGTCCTTAGAAGGAAGCTTCAAGAGATTTAAGCCTAAAAGTTAAGTTATTCAAGCTGAAAGTTAAATTTGGAATTTTGGTTGGATAAACAAGCAGACAGATGCAATCCACGCAAGCAAGCAGCTGACCAACTGAGGCTAAGTGTCGGCGAACATGTGAATAGGCGAAGGTGGGCGATAGAGTACATGCAGGGGGTGCGAGAGGTTGCGAAGCATGGAAGTAGGCGTGGAGGATTGCTGCCACAAGCGCCCATCGCATAGGCGAGACAGGTGCGACTGATGCTAAAAAGTACCGTGTGCATGCTGCCACCCACCTAACCAATTACAAGGTAAAGTTTGGGTTGTGTGGTAACGTGTTAAGCACTTATGTGTTAGGGATTCATCGAGTAAAAAGGGATAAGATGATGCGTTGAACTAGACTTGGATTTTGCATATGTTAAAATTAGTAAGTGAAGTTAAGATCAAAAGGGGGCTCAAGGCATCAATCAAAGGCTCTTATTATTGTTACAGGGCAAACGCTTATAAGGGAGACCTATAATCCTTTGCGGAAGTAACTCAAAGATAGCGAGTGACTAGTTTCCAAATATTTTCTAAGTGTTTTTCCCGTGAGCTTCTAACGCATGGTTGGTTTTTACTTGATTCTCTCGACGCATGTTTTAAGTATTAGAAGTTGATGTTGTACGCATGATTGATAGTTTAAAGAAAAATTTTATATATAACCTCTATGCGTTCCAATTAGGCTATATGCCATGTTTTAGCATTTGACTAAGCTATTCAAGGATTTCCTTTAGCATGATGAGTATGCTATTTTATGGTAAGAATTTATGTAAAGTTAAAATGCTTTATGCTAGTATGTAAAACCTACTCTTAAACATTGGTACCAAAAATATGGTAAGGTACCCAACTATATGGAGACCCTTGCTGTCGAAGGTATGATAAGGTAGGCAGGATCCTATTTCGTTCTACATGCACGTAATTATTGAGTTTTATGCCATAAAACTCGTAGATAATAAATGTTATTAATTGACTGTCATTAATAAAGTATTATAGATGTTAAATCAATAAATGTTATTGTTTGTATTGTTATCTATTTTGTCTTAATAACCCTAAATCCAATAAACTAACATCCAAGGTTGTCTTATGAGTCTTGAACTATATGTGCAGACATGCAAGGATCAATGTTCAAGATACAACTTAAAGGTTTATAGTATAGGGATAAGGCTGGGTACCTTATCCTGGTAATACTATGGATACGACCCACTTTGTATTTGATACAAACGTAATGATCCAACACGTTGTGTAGGTGACATGCGAGTGGGGGTATCCTATGCAATGAGTTTGCATAAGTCAGAACCGCAAAATATTAACTACTAGATGTAACACCGTTGACTAGTTTGGTTCCTATTTCAATAGGATGATCTAGGCGACTTAATCTTAGTCTTGAGTATAGTATGAACTCCTGTTCACGAGGGATTGACCTTTGATTTGTATGGGTAAGGTTGGTTAGGCGGACCCAATATGCCTACTATTTTGGTGACAAGATCGAGTGGGGAGCTGGAAACATACTAATACAAGATGGAATTCACTCATTCCCTCATTGAGGGTAAGTAGATGAGTGTTCCTTTAAGTGGTATCTCTAGGTGTTGAACAAAGAGCCCTACCTTCTCATTGGCCCGTGAGAAGTTTTTATTTATTGGTTGGAACATAAACAAGTTATTCAGTAGAGGAGCACTGGCACTTAAAGATTCAAAGGTAACCCGAGGGTAAAAAGGTAATTTGAGCCAGTTGGAGTTATGAACATTTGTGAAGGACTAACTTGTTGGTATTGGTCGATATTGGTTTTCACAGAAATATATATGTAGTGAAAAGAATGCAGGTACGGGTCTTTAGTGGAATGTACCCATAGTTAACGAATATTAATTAACTTGGTTAATGAGTTTAACCAATTAATCTCATATCGTTGGAGCTTTTGATCTACAGGTCCACCAAGTCCCCTCGTTAGTTCACTAAAGGACACTTCAAAGGGATAATTTGAATTGTTCAAATTAATTTGAGAAAACTATATATTAATGAGTTTAATATATAATTAATTATGGATATAATCTATAATTAAATTGGAAAGCAATATGTGAATAAAATTCAAATTAATTAATTCAAGCGAATTAGATTCTAAAGAATTAATTAATAGAGAGGTTTTGCACATAAACATGAGATATATATGAAAATTAAATGTATACATTAAATTGGATTTAATATATAATTAGTTATTTAATTATTGTACAAATTAAAATTAAATAAATGTTATTTGATTGTGTAAATTAAATAAGTGTTATTTGATTGTGTAAATTAAATAAGTGTTATTTAATTAAATGGGCTAATTAATTAAATAAGTTTTATTTAATTAATTATAGAAAAGGAATATATTAGGAAAAGGACATGACCCTTATCTATATAAAGACCTCCCTATGACCCTTTGGGAATGCACACAACACAATACTCCCAATAGAGAAAGGCTGATAATACACAATACCCTAATGTTATTGTGCAAAATTTTCTCTAAGAGAACCCTCTCAACTCTCCAAAACACTTTTCTCCTCTCTCTCTCTTCCAATAGTTGGATACCACCTATATTTCTATTGAAATCCCAGAGAATAACGAGGTTACTCTCGTTGTAGTGTTCGAGATTGTTCAAGAAATTGTTCGTGATCAATATCGTTGGAGATCCGTTCATTAGAACTAGGAGGGGATTGTTCATGACACTTGGGAATCTACAAAGGTAAGAATCATTCTAATCTTTTCCTTAATGCATTATAATTTACATGTTTATATATTCTATTTTGTATAATGATTTTGTTCAATGTAAAATCAATTTGCAGGATGCAAGGTGTTTTAACAAAACACTTTCGCTGCGGGATTCGACCCCTTCATTTATATGTTATGATTCTATGTTTACTGTTTTACTCTCAAATCTTGAAGTGAGAATGTAAATATTTTATGTTATGTTTGTAAGAAAGCATGTTTCTTTTAAAATAGTCATCCACTAGGCATTGTATTCTGCTAGTCAGTCACTTTTCAAGAAACTCAGGAAACTCGAAGCTTAGGTAGCTCATCATGTCTTTATTAAACTTGAGTCTTAGGTACATGTTATGGGGGATCAGGATAAAAGTCTAAGTGGTTGTTGTAAATAGACTTACTTGGATCTCATAGCTGTGTTGTTTGTAAATAATGTGTATTACGATTTAGGAACATGTATGTTTCAACTATATTGACCATCTAGTAATACTCTTTTGTGAGATATAACTGCTTATCAGTTGCTAAGAGTACATGTTCATTGAAGTATGTTGACAATAGTTATCATAAGTGAAGGAACCCTGAGGTCTATTGCAAAAGCAGGGATCGTTCTAATTTTTATTTTAATAGAATAATAAATTACAATACATACAATTATGCAATAATGAAGAATTTACAGCTTGCAACAAAAAAAAAAAAAAAAGAGGTAGAAGAACGGGTAGGAATTACATACTCTTGAAAGACCATTCTTCACGAATTTCCTCCTTTTCGATCATGAATAACCATGATCCAAGATTACCACCACCACAAAATCTTCCACTGTATTCTCTGTAGGGGAAGAGAATCACAGGAGGTGTGGGTTCTGTGTATTTTGGAAATAGGGAATAAAGATTTGAGAGGAGAGAAAATTTCTTTTATAGGGAGAGTTTTCAAAATACACACAGAGACACTCTCTGTGAAAAAATGATGAAAATAAAAAAAAAAAAAAAAAAACTCTTCTAAAAACTGCCTCACTCTTGTCTGATTGAGAGAATTAAGGGGAAGGAGTTGTAACTCTCTCCCTTTAATTTTGAAATTTAAATTTAAAATAAAATAAAATAAATTTAAATAATAATTATATAGGGAAATTCTTATAAATAGAAAAATCTAAAAAATATTTACACTTTATAGCAAAAAGTGCAAAAGTGCTTTGTACTTTTGGAACTTTTTGCTATAAAATGTAAATATTTTTAAATATTTTTTTTTATATTTAAAAAGGTCCCAGTTATATATATATATAACTAACTTATTATATGTATATGTAACTATATGTTATTTCTGTTGGGATTGATGTCCTAAAGTCTCGTGTTCTGTAGTTTGTAAACAGTTTGTACGAACGCTTGTGTTGTTAATATATGATATTTACTTCACATCTTGTATTTTTTCTCGGTTACTTGTTTTATTTGCTCGGACATAGTATATCTGTGGTAAGAAGAGTTCAGTTGTTGGTCTTTAGTGGAATGCCTGACAATTAATGGATGGTGGATCTCGTGGCTAAAGAGTTTAATTAGCTATTCACGGACCGTCGGAGCTTCGAGCCACAGGTTCATTAGGTCCCCTGGGTAGCTTAGATAAAGTTGAGAACTAGTGTTTGGGTTAATTTGAAATATTCAGATTGACAAGAGAAAGTTCGATTATATGTGATATAATTGGACTATTATATATGATATAATTGACTAAATATATGAGATACATTATTTTGGAGGAAATTAGATATAAATATGATTTATATCAAGTTGAGGAGAAAATACTATAGTAGATATGTGATATCAAACTATAAGATAAAAATATAATATGATTATATTTATTAATTAATTAGTTGGTTAATTATATGATAATTAATCCAAAATTCACGTTCGGATGTGGGTTAGTGGGGCAGCGTCGGTTATTGTAACTGATGAATTAAAATGAAAATGGTTTCCATTTTGATCGATCGTCCAAAAGAAAGAAGAGCGCGCATTGGTAGAAAAGAAAACGGTCGCTTAAGAAAATCGAGAGACTATACGATAGCTCCTCTTCGCCTAAACAATCGTCCACCTTGCACTTAAACGATCGCACATTGTTGCATACACGATTGCATAACTTCTCTAAATGATCATATAGTGTGCCGATTTTACTAAACGATCGTATACCTTTTCATGAACGATCATTTAGTAAAACCTACACGATCGTGTAGCTTCTCCTAAACGATAAGCATTCTACTATACCATAGCGTCTTTTTCCCTCCCACTTGCTTATCGCCTACACGATTTGTGTTTCCTCTTTTCTCTACCAAATTCACCAAAGAACACAGTTTGGGTTCTCACTCCGAGAATACCCGGGGCTTTTTTCTGGTGGTGTCGTCCCCATGGTGTTCGTGTTCGCTGTTGTTCGTGTTGCTGTAGTCGACGCTTCCGCTGGGCATTGGTAGATCGTGTGGAGTTTTTCCATTGCTTGGAGTGCCAAAGTTTGAAGAACATTTTCAACTGATATGACACTCTTTGCCTTGTTATTTTGTTGTTCATACCAATGTCGTTAATTAATATTTGTTTGCATAATTGTGCGATTGAATTTATAATATTGTATTTCGGTCACTGTGAGATCGGAGCGATCCGAACAGGCTCATGGAAATCTTCGGTAAGAGATCCTACAATTGGTATCAGAGCCAGGCTCTAATACTTCAATTTCATCTGTTGCAATGAATTGAGATTTACATTCATGGTGGGTGCATTTCTACACTGATTTAATGGTTAAATTTGCTGTGGATATAGATCTTTTTAATGGTTAATAGAGTTTTTGGGATGATTAGCCTCGGTTTTATTTAGATCCTTTTATATTTGTGATTGTTTATAAAGGCCCCTGCATTTTTGGGCATTAATAATCGTTATCGAGTCTGTATTCAAAGTTTGTTTGAA
>NC_052354.1:10669366-10757828 GCF_009727055.1 Benincasa hispida
CTACTACAGATAATTTAGGTTATCACATAAACACATGTATGTCTCTACATACATGTTTAAGCTACAAAAGATAACCTCGGATTTTAGTTTCTTGGTTTGTGGGTTAATGCTACTAAATGTCAAATAAAACATCTCATGTTTTATTCAATAAATTAAACATTTATACATTACAATTACAAACTACAAGACCCACGAGATTTAGGACATCAACCCCAATAATAAGAGGCTTGGCAATTGTTGTCTTCACACGTGTTCCACGTTAGGAGGGTAATTCGAGAACAGGTGTGACAATAGTCATCATTAGAAAACCCTTAAAAATGTATCAAATTAACCAATAATTCTTAACATGAATAAAACTTATAAATGATATGATCATAGTTCCCTTAAATATTTCCAGAACTGAAACTTGTGTAAGTTTCTAGAAAATTACACAGTCACTGTTATGAAATCACACTAAACCATTACCCATTACCTCATTGGTATAGATATACTTAGTGTCAACATATCCTATCTTATGTGCACATGTCAACATTATTGGGATGATGCCCTAAATCTCGTTGTTCCTGTAGTTTGTAATTGTAATGTACAAATGATTTATTTATTTAATAAAATATGCGATATTTTATTCGACATTTAGTAGCATTAACCCACAAAACCAATAAACTAACATCCAAAGTTATTTTCTATAGCTTAAACATGTATCTAAAGACATACAAGTGGATCATGTTTAAGTGATAATCTAAATGGTTTATAGAAAATGGATAAGGCTAGATACCTCATTCTGGTGACACTACAAATACGATCTGCTTTGTAGATGTTGCAATTGTTGTAAATGAAGGAAATCGACAATCGAGATTTCCGTGAGAAGCGGAAGCAAGACAATTCCAAATTACAATCATGAATTAATAAATCATTTACAGTCGACTTCAATACAAATGGTTATGTGATTATACATAGAAATTACAGCATGAATAAAACACTAAATGTACAAAGAGAACTTTACACACATATGCAGAGACGTCTCCACGCTCCGATGCGCGACTCAGATCGATCAACTGCAACCACGAGTGCTCGATCTACACGACTGCAACACCGCACGAACACTTCGCGCTCATCCTCAAGGATCTCCTCGGTCACAAATCTCTCTGCAAACACGAACTCCTTCGCAACACCACGAACGAACTTCTCTAAAGCACCATGAACGACCTCAAAAACCTCGATGTTGTCGAGTTAAGTTTGACACCACCAACAAGGCGACCTTGGTATTCTCGGTTGTGAGAATCCAGAGGGTGGGGCTCTTGTTCGGATTTGATGTGAGGTAGACGAACGGAAGAAAGACGATTTGTGTATATGACTGGTAAGTGGAGAAGTCGGAGACTATCGTATAGGTCGATGCCCAATCGTTTAGATAAAGTTATGCGATCGTCTACCAACAGCGATGCGATCATTTAGCTCTATCGTTAGCTCGACAGACTCTACACGATCGTTTACTTTGGGCCAGCGATTGTTTAGCAAAGCTTTGTGATCGTTTTAGTAAAATTGCACGTTCGTTTAGCTAGCATCTGCACGATCGTTTAGCTCAGCCCAACCGTCGTTTAGTAAATCTTATTTACTTAACGATTTCTGGGAGTTTTTTTTCGCGGAGAGAAAACTCAAATCTTTCAAAAACTTGTGAAAAACTCTTTTCAAAATAGGAAACCGATTTCCTTTTAAACTCACGGTTACCATGAACAATAAACACCCACTACATTTGGTTATTTAAAAAAATATTATTATCTAATATTAATATTTATTATAAATATAAATGATAACCAACTTATCATACTATATTTTATAACCTATAGTTTTAATATTTCACTCATGAAACATATTAACCAAAGTTCTTTTTCTATTTCATGGTACTTAATGTAAATCTCATTTACATCAATCCTCCACTAGATGTATCTCATACATCATACCAATTATATCATATATAATCAAAATATCCCTTGTCAATTTGAACATTTCAAATCAACACCAAGAACTTGATCCTTCAACATGAATCTATCAAGTGGACCTCATGGACCAATAGATCTGAAGCTCCAACGGTACGTGAATAACTAACTAAACTCTTTAGTCACGGGATTCACCATCCGTTAACTATCAGGCACTCCACTAAAGACTGACAGCTGAACTCTCCTCACTACAGATATATTATGTGTCCATCTTAACCATTCAGCAGTGTGACAACCCTTCACAGATTGCTCGTAAGTACAGCTGGGTCAATAACCGTTATGCCCCAATAGTTACATCTGTCTTCTTAAGTACCACTGATCCCTCTAATGAACATAAATCATAGTCCTACTATGACTGAGTCTTCTCTTCCAAAGAGAAGTTGTGGCCACTATGTTCAAGCCCCAGAATCAGCCCTTAAGGGAGCAATCTCTCTACTTATCCCTGCTTCGGAAAAGTAGTGAATTCCATATTGTGAATTGAGTTCCCAGCTTTCAGACCAGACAAGTCCCCAAAAAGGTAGGCATGTTGAGTTGACAATCTGGCCACTCTCACCCATGCTAATCCAAGGACCGCCCTCAAAGGCAGGAGTTCACAAAACATTCAGGATTGAGGTCATGTCGTCTATGGTCGTTTAGGTGAGATGCAAGTCTCTAGTATCAACGACGTTATATACATAGTCTAGTCATCTCGTGGTTCAGGTCTTATACAAACTCTTTGTATAGGACACCCCCGTTCCACTTCTCCACACGAATGGTCAGGATCTACCATCTGTAGTAGTCTACAACACTTGCAAACCTCTACAAAGCGAGCCGTATCCGTAGTGTCACCAGGATCAGGTATCACACCTTAATCCTTATACTACAGACCGATTTAGGTTATCACTTAAGACATGATCCACTTGTATATCACATATACATGCTTAAGTTCACATAAGATAACCAAGGAGCTCACATATACATGCTTAAGTTCACATAAGATAACCAATGAGTTTTGTTTATTGGATATGAGTAAATGCCAGAATTAAATAACACTTATTTTATTCATTGAACAATGTGTATCTTTACAAAACAACGAGACTCTGGGAGAATTAGGACACCAATCCTAACAGTAAAGTGCTACAAATGATCTGATCCTGATAATTCATGTAGAGACATATGAGCGAGGTATTTTATACAAAGGAGTTTCTACAAGACCAGACTTCGAAATGAATATGTTTGATTTGTATGAATCTTAAGTGAGTTGTGAACTCCTGCCTATGAAGGCGGACCTTTGATTTGTATGGATGAGAGTAGCCAGATCGCTGATTCAATAAACCTACCATTTTGGGGATTTGTTTGAGTGGGGAGTTGGGAATATAGTTACACAAGAAGAAATTCACTCATTTTCTAATATCGAGGTAAATAGATAAATTGTTCCCTTAAGGGCTGATTCCGGGGCTTGAACAATATGGCGCCACACTTTCTCTTGGTCCAGAAGGGTTTGGTCATAGTTAAACCATGACTTATTGTTCATTAGAGGGATTAGTGGTACTTAAGGAGTTAGACTAGGGAGACTAATGACTCGAGAGACTAATGTACAATACAATATAAAAATGTACAATATACAATAAACTAGGGCATACCCTAGTATCATCTCCCACTTGCCCTAGACAAGATGCCGCATGTCCCGCAGACCCAGACGCTCCAGGTGACCCTTGAACACTTTAGCCGTGAGGGCCTTTGTAAAGGGATCAGCAACGTTGTGCTCCAATGAGATCTGCTCGATTATCACATCACCGCGATGCACAATCTCCCTGATTAGGTGATATTTCTGTTCAATGTGCTTACCCCGACGATGACTCCGAGGCTCCTTCGAATTTGCCACAGCCCCGCTGTTATCACAATAAAGAATGATAAGCAAATCCATATTTGGAACAACTTCTAAATCTGTAAGGAACTTCCTCAGCCAAACAGCCTCTTTAGCGGCTTCACAAACCGCTACGTATTCGGCTTCCATAGTGGAGTCCGGGATGCATCCTTGTTTGATGCTTCGCCAAACTACAGCCCCTTCATTCAGAGTAAACATTGACCCTGATGTCGATTTGCGAGAATCTCGATCGGTCTGAAAGTCAGAGTCTATGTATCTTGTAAGGACATCGTTCGTCAATGAACGATTAAGTGAATAATGGGAGGTAAGTCATTCACAATAAATTACATGTCAATATTATCATTGTTTTGATAGGTAACTTCAACTAGATTTGTTGTATAGAAAATCAGTCGTGTTAAAAAAGAAAGACGTGCACCACATTTCTCGGAAGGGCTATGCGAATCTTGCCCAAGAATTAGTGAGTTATTCGACTTAAATTAAATATTTTATTCTAATATGTTTATGCTAATGAAATATATATGTTCATGTAGAACCTATCGAATGAACCTATCTATATGTTCATTTAACATATAGATGGTCTCCTCAAAATTACCATTTAGAAAGGCAGTCTTGACGTCCATTTGCTATATTTCATAATCATAAAATATGGCTATGGATAGGAGAATCCTGATAGACTTTAGCATGGTAACAGGTGAGAAAGTTTCCTCATAGTCAACTCCCTCAACCTGGGAAGAACCCTTTTCCACGAGTCTAGTCTTAAAGGTTTGCACCTTTCCATCTATACCTCTCTTTCGCTTAAAGATCCACTTACACCCAATAGGTCTTACCCCATCAGGTGGATCAACAAGCTCCCAGACGTTGTTGAAGTACATAAACTCCATTTCCTGGTTCATAGCCTTAACCCATTCATCTTTGTCAACATCCTCCATTGCTTTCTTAAAAGATAATGGATCCTCGATCCCATAATTTATAATGAAGGTTTGGGCTTCAATCAAACCCATGTAGTGATCCGGTGGGTTTATAACCCTACCATTACGTCGAGGCAGTCTCAACTCTTGAATTGGTTGACTAGACGTTCCGACCTCAACAACTCTTGTTGATCTGTCGGCCTGTTCAACAACTCTTGTTGAACCCTCAGCAGTCTCAGTCTCACTAGAGATCTCACGTAAAACCAGCTTACTTCATGGCTTATGATCCCTCATGTGATCTTCTTCCAAGAAGATAGCATTAGTGGAAACAAACACTTTGTTCTCACCTGGATCATAGAAGTATCCTCCTCTCGTTTCCTTGGGGTAGCCCACAAAGAGGCAAACCTTCGAATGTGGTTCCAACTTCTTTGGGTTAGTCACTAGTACATGTGCTGGTCAGCCCCAAATCCTGAAGTGGCGTAAACTACCTTTACGGCCTCTCCATAACTCAATAGGTGTTTCAGAAACACTTTTCGAGGGAACGTTGTTATAGAAAGGGTAATGAAACACTTGAAGAAAACCCAAAATCTAGGATTACATTATCAAAAGTTTCTCGTTATCCTGGAAGGGTTCAACGATATTGACTGGAACTCTCTTTCAGATGATTCAAAGGCTGCAAGTCGCTATATCTTTAATATAGTAGGTGGAGTTGTCTCTTGGATGTCCAAGAAATAGACTTTTTTAGCCCAAT
Organism: Benincasa hispida; assembly: GCF_009727055.1. Lineage (NCBI taxonomy): Eukaryota > Viridiplantae > Streptophyta > Magnoliopsida > Cucurbitales > Cucurbitaceae > Benincasa > Benincasa hispida. The sequence goes on from NC_052354.1 coordinate 10,674,887, forward strand.
CTACGATGGAGTCAGAAATTATAGCACTAGCGACAACTAGTGAAGAAGCAGGCTGGCTTAGAAGTCTGCTATCGGAGTTTCCTTTATGGGAAAAGCCGGTATCAGCCATATTGATCCGTTGCGATAGTACTACAGTAATCGCAAAAGTTCAAAATCGTAACTACAACAGAAAGAGACGACAAATACGTCGTAAGCATAGTACCATTAGAGAGTTTCTCACTACTAGTGCAGTTAGAGTGGATCACATACGGACTGATGAAAATTTGGCAGATCCTTTGATGAAAGGACTGGCTAGAGAAAAGGTTTTCAGAACCTTAGAAAGGATGGGACTCATGCCTATAGAAAGATGAATCACAGTGAGGAAAACCCAACCTGTAGACTGGAGATCCCAAGAAACGGGTTTAACGGGTAATAACTAATCACGAGTGATATAGTGAATCATGCTAAACCAAACATAAAGTTCTATTCCTATGACTTATAGTCTGAGCATGATATCTTGAAGTGTAAGAAAGGTTGAACTCAATTCTTAATTAGATCTATACTTGATGACAAGTGGGGTATCTAGCTACAGGAGTACTCTTGATAGATTCACCTATGTGAATGTGGAAGTGAAGGCTGCTTCCTATGGAGTTTTTAGGCAAACTCACTAGAGCGTTCACTAAACTGGGATACACGTGTTAGGCCTTAAAGCACAGACTTTTGTACTACACCCTAATGATACTCTGTGAGATGCTATTACAGATAGAGTTCAAAACCAAGGCTTACTCTAGTATATTCTGAATCATCTACACTACGTAAAGGTTCAAATCGTAAGACACCTTTGCTTATGTACAGTGTTGTATAGACTGAAAGTGCTCGATGAATTTTTTTTTTCTTTCTCTTTTTGATTAAATTTCCAAGTGGGGGATTGTTTGGTGAAAATTTAATTTTATAAAATAAGAGGGAACCAACCTTTGGTTGGAGAATCCCACATTGGAAAATTTTGATTTGGAAGTCTCCCTTATATACTCCAATCTTGAGCTTTGGGTTTGGGCCCCAAGGGGTACCCATGTTTTGGAGGAAGTGAGGAGATAGACCAATGTAGGTTTGATGGACGTCCCACATGCGCGCCATCCATCGGTTGAGCGAGGCGAGGCGCATGTGTGTGATTATTAGTTTAAATGAAAATATTATTACTTTTTATTTATTATTTTAAAATCAAAGGAAAAAAAGTCCTCCCGTTCGTGCGAGTCGTCCGCGTGAGTCCAATTCGTCTGCTCAACCATTGCACGTTCTGAGGCTCTCCACCTCTTTCACTCTCTACCGTTCCACGTTGAAGGCCTATAAAAGACATGACCTTCAATAGTTCATTCACAAGAATGATTTCATTCACTCCCATTCGAATGTTCTTTTTTCCTCTCCTAACTCTTCCATTTTTATTTTCTGAGTAGTGGGTTAGAAAGGGTGTGTGTTCCGGTCGGTAATGGTACATTTCCGATCGGGTTTCTTTGGCTGTTTTATCCTGGGAACAACATGGCAATTTCTAGACTTGCTTGCACACTTGGGCAGAGCCGCGAAACGTCTTAAAGAGAGCGAGCTCCATGACTCAACCTATAACGAGTTTTTATTTTGCAGGTTTTTGTTCTTTGCTTGACCACTGTACCTAAACCGTGCTGTTCGTCGTTCTGAAAGTCTTGTCGTTTCCAACATAAACTATTTATTATAAAATAAAGTAGATACAAAAATAAAAAATCATGACATTAAACTAACATAACATAATAAGAATTAAAAAAAATTATTACATTAAACATAACACAACATAATGAAAAAGAAAGAAGAAAAAGAAAACTCTACGCAAGTAGGTAGAGCTTGAGAGAAAATGAGAGAAATATGAAAGAACTCACATTAATTCAAGTTTAAGGAGAAATGATGTGAAAATTCAATGAAAAATGTTTGAATGAAAATATGTGATTTCTTGAAAATAAAGATTTTATATGGTAAAAGAGAAAAAATTTCTGTTGCACTAGCATAACTAATTGCTTAAAAAAAAAAAAAAAAAAAAATTGAAATTTCAAAGTTTGGATGGAAATATTGATGAAAATTTCGAAATTTCAAAATCTCGAGAAATTTCGAGAAATTCGAAATTTCCCCTACCGAAATTGTGGATATAATGTAACTAAAACCATTTAACATATCTTTAAAGTGTTGAAATATGTCTACATCAATTTTAAAATTTGAAACCTAGCAGACACGTCATTTTCCTCAAAAACAAAAAAGGCTTATTAACCAATGTATCTCTACTCCCAAGATAATTTCAAAACAGCCTCAAACGTCCTCTCAAGCCCAACGACTGATTATCAAGCTACTCCATAGACACTTTTTTCAAAGCTCTCCATCGACTGATCATCAAACTGGCATGCTCACCATCAACCGATTATTAAGCTCCCCAAACCCTCTGACTACCCCACGACAAAAAAAAGAAAAAAAAAGATTCAAAAGCTCTCCATCTTTCGATTATCTATAGTGTCCATCGATATAGAAGAAAAATCCATAATTCCAGAGTGAGATTATCGATTAATGGTGCTCCAATTGACCTTTTGAAGAAAAGCTTTAGTGTATAACTTGCCATACACCAAAATGCATACATTAGGGATTTGAAGACAATTTGAAATTCTTAAAATATATGAAGTGATGCTCTGATCGTTCTTTTGAAGTTGATTTTGTTTATAAAGACAAGTAATTATGAACTAAACCCTACATTTTATATTTAAAAAGAAATTAAAATAAAGATAATGATGATTTCAAATGATGATAAATTAATTACAATATAATTAATGAAGCTGTTGGATTTTGGATCAATTACATGCAATTAAAGAAGCTATTAAGGGCATTTGAGGATTAACTAAAATAAATTCACGTGCATCCCATGCGTTTTACTTATAATTTTGATTGAGTCTGAATTATGAATTTGATAAATTAACTATAGTATAATTAATGAAGCTGCTAGATTAATTACAATGTAATTAAAAAAAGCTAATGAAGACATTTTAGGATTAACATGAAAGGGATCCACGTACAATTCATGCATTTTGCTGTAATTCAAAATAATTTCATGTTTTGATATTTTCCAAATAAAAGTATAATTAGTGCTATAAACCTTCTTTCCCAAAAAATTAACTCAACCCAAATCGAAAATAAAACTAACCCAACCTAATTTTTATCGTTTAAGTTAGATAGTTGAATCATTTGAATACCCGTAATTATGATGACTTGAAATCTTTCATTTAACACTAATTAACATAAAAAGATCTAATAGTATGATCTATCATGACACTTTGTTGGATTGTTGTCCCATCTAAACTAAATTAGGTGGTTGAGGCGGCCTGTTTCTCAACTAGAAACGTGGAAAGGAACAATACGAGTGGGCAGATTAGCAAAATTTGAAAAGCAATTGGACTAATTAGGGAAGTGATTAGACAGTTACGTAGAACAAATGACTAATTATTTTTTTAATATATTAAAATTGTTATATTTAGCATTGTTGGGTTTGACCAAGTCAACCGTGATTGCTCTGAAATTTTATTCAAAATTATACTTTCTCGACAAAAAACTCCAATATTTTCAGTTTATATTTTCAGTTTATACAGTTTTTTAACGGTTCAAACTAGTTCTACTTTAGACTCATATTTGTTCAATTCTTCTTATGTCGTTGGAAAATCACTATAGACCTTTTACAATTTTTTCTTACAATTTAATTTTTGGCACGTGTAATTTTCTATTTAGTCATTTTAATTGTTCAAACAAGTCCCACTTTTCCTTTTAAAGTCATTAGAAAATTACTATACACTCAATCTTCATTTCGAAAATTTTCTACACGTTTATCATTTATTTTTAGAATATAGCTAATACAAATGCGGGGGAAGATTTAGATATTAAACTTACCAAATAAATTAATAAAATTTTAATCGGTTAAACTATTCTCCTTATTCTTCCATAGACACTTTTATAATGTATTACACCAACACACATGTGTAAGTAATTTTATTTACATCTGTTTTGCACTAAGCCTTTTTGGTTTTGATTGCCGAAATAATAGCATTCACTATAATCGACTCTTTGCCATATTTCAATGTTGTTTTAACATCTTTGTAAGTTTCTAGTAAGGAATTCAAAATACTAAAAGCCTCATTTTCTTTTTCAAGTTGTTCTCTTCAAAGTTCTTGAATTTAGTAGTGATTTTCTTGAAATCATCCAAATTTTTTAAATGGATTTTGATGAGTCCATCTTGTACGTAAAGAACTTTTCTCTGATGAACATCTTAATTAGCAGATCTCTTGAAACATATAGCTCGTTCAACTCGTTCCATATATTGTAAGATGTTTCTTCTTCTATTACATGTCTAAGTACATTATCTGTCAGATTAAGAATCAGAGTTCCATAGGCTACTGATTCCATTGCTTCCCTTTCTTCTTTTGATATGTTGTTTAAGAGTTTTAATGGGTCTTCTAAGGCTTTCAAAGTCTTTTCCTGCCCCAAGATTGCTCTGATCTTGGCTTTTCATAACCCAAAGTTTGTCATGTCGTCAAATTTTTCTATGTCAAATCTCACAACAATCATTCTTTAAAATTCTCTAGCTAATTTTGGTTAAGATTTTAAAAATAGTCTTATAAAGTATAAATACTAGAGGAAGAAACAATAATATAAATAGCTCTTCCACAAGTTACTTTGACTTAAGTTTTAAAAGCAATATTGATATTAAAGAAATTTAGAAGTTATTACTTTTAAAAATTTGTGTACTTTTAACTAAAGGTTGAATGAACCACTAATAAATAGATAATTCACCCAACGAACGAATGCAGTAAAAAATAACATTTTTTATATGATTTAAATATACAGTGACTGATTAATAAACATTTGTTATAAAAACTATAGGTCAACTTAACAAACATTTGTTATAAAAAAATAAAGTTCAACTTAACAAAGTTTAAATTTTCATTACCATATGTTTCGAAAATAAAATCAATTTAAAATATATCTGTCTAAAAGTTATGAATTGAATCAATAAAATAACAAAGTAATGACAGAAAAGGGGCCACTGCGTAGTATTATTATTATTATTATTATTATTACTTTTGTTTTTTGAGAAAAAGGACTATTGCGTAATTAGGAGAGAGTTAATTTACGAGAATAACATTATGGATATTTGTAATAGATATTAAAATAAGGAAAAAAAATCTAAAAATATATCACCTCTTTAAAATATTTTTAAATATAAAAGTATTGACTAGTTAACCTTTGATTCTTTTTTTTAATTTCATTGTCTTGTCTTGTTGCACACTTTCGTCTTTTTTTTTTCTTCATTTTCTTCGGTGTTTGCTTCTTTTGTTTTTTTTTTTAATTATTTTCTTTCATTTCTCCAATTTTTGCTTCCTTTTTTTTTTTTTTAATTTTTTCCTTCTTCCTCCAATTTTTTTTTCTTCTTTTTNTTTTTAATTATTTTCTTTCATTTCTCCAATTTTTGCTTCCTTTTTTTTTTTTTTAATTTTTTCCTTCTTCCTCCAATTTTTTTTTCTTCTTTTTTTTTTTTTAATTTTTATTTTCTTTCATTTATCTGATTTTTGCTTCTTTTTATCATAAGAATTATGAAGTTACACTTCGTACTCAATACTTGAAAGTCTCCAATTCATAAGTGACTTGACCGCAACAAGTCAATCATTAAATTTGATTATTATAACGAAACATTAAATATAAATAGCAAATAAAAACGAATTTGAAAAAAAAAATTACTTTTTTAATCCACAAATTTACACCATTTTTAGAAACATTTCTTAAAAACTTGAAATAAGAAATGAGAATAGTAAATAAACAAGTTTATTTCTAAAAAAATGAGAAATGTGAATGATATCAAATAAGTCAATTTTTTTTCCCCTTGTTATAGGACTTTAAGAGTATAATGTCTATCAGAAATAAACTTGAAAAAATGGCATAGATGGTCAGAAACGAAGGGAACAAATTGAAATATTTGTGTATTTGTGTACCGTAATATTTGTGTATTGATAATAACAATTATTAGTGATATTAGTGATAGAACCTAGATAGATATCAGTCATATTCATGTATTAGTGATATCAAATTTAGGTAGATATCAGTGGTAGAAATCTTTTATTGATAAAAGTCTATTATTGATAATCATGATAAAACTTTCTCAATAATAGCTACGGATAGCTTTGAGTGTTAGTCTTTCAAAATTGATAATCACTAATGAAAGTTCATCAGTGATAGCCACTAATACTTTCTATCATTAATAGCTTAATCTTTGATTATTTTTTCAACAATTAATATCCACTTATAGAAGTCTATCATCGTAGCCAACTTAGTGAAGTTAATTAATAAAGTTGAATCTCGAACTAAAGTGTAAGTGGAATGCGTACAAGTTATCACTAATAGCATGTTATCAGTGATAGAAGCTATCAACGATGACATGTTATTTGATGGTAAAAAGGAATGATAGAAGTTATCTCTAATAGCATATTATTAATTATAGAAGTTATCATCGATAACTACGATGTAAGTGATATCAGTGATATCGGTGATTGAACTTAGGTGATATTCATATATCGATGATATCAATAATATAAAAGTCAATTCCATTTGATGAAAGTCTATCATTGATAGCTACTGCTAAAAGTTATTGATGATAGCCACTGATTCAAGCTATCAATGATAGTCTTAGCTATCGGTGATATGACTTAGGTATATATCAATAAAATGAATGATATTAATGATATTGGTGATATGAATTAGGTAAATATCAGAGATAGTCACTTTTAGCCTTTTATTGATAGACTTCTATCGCTTGTAGCTTTAAATGTTAATCTTTGAAAGATGATAGTTTCCTTTCAAAATTTGATAACTACTTATAAAAGTCTATCATTGATATCCACTGATAGCCTTAGGTATTAATATTTCAAGTTTGATTACAATTGATCCAAGTGTATCAATGATAGTCATTGAAAACTGATAGCAAACTAAAAGATGATATTTCAAGTGTTACTATTTTAAGATTGTATTAATATTTCTCAAATCGAAAACTATCGTTGATAGCAACTATCAATGACAGGAATTGATAGCTGCTATCAGTGATAGTTTTCAATTTGAGAAAACTGGAAGAAGAAGCACGAAATGCTGGGATGCGTGTGGTTTTTCTAGTCATTTACCTATATAGCTATCACTAACAGTTGTTATCAATGATATCTAGCACCAATTTTGTACCATATCCCTAAAATGTTTATCCTTGTTTTACATATTTTATTATTTTGAGTCTGATTGTTATTTGTGAAACCAGTCCTATTATAACTAAAAAAAAACTTGACCTTTTTTTATTATTATTTTTTATGTGTAGAAATTGTCCAGACAATTAGATGGTTGATATTTTCCTTTCTAGCCATTATAATATTTATAATATTTTCTAATGTTCCGTAGTCCAAAAGAAAAAAAAGAAAAATATATTTTTGTTGTAAATTTGGGAGCACGACGGGAATATGGATATAGAGAAAATATAATATAATAATAATACTAAATATATAATATATAATATAAAATAAAATAAAATAACTAAAATTATAAAATTGGATAATATGAAAATTAGTGGAATTTTGAAGTGGAGTTCCCACCAATGTATGTATGATTTTAAGATCCATAAAATGTCAATATTTATAGGCAAAGTGGCAAGTAGGATGTAGACTTACATGGACACCAAGCATGAATAATTACAAGGCACATGGACAACATGAAGGGTGACACATGACTTTTGGGACACTAAGCAATGAACATCTATTTATTATCATAATATTCATAATATTTTTCATATTCCACAAAGGTGATTATGATAAACATGAATATTCTAAATTTTTTCTGCCTATTGTAGGACTAAAATAGTATATATAATGGAACAATCGCAAATATAATAAGCTCAAAGTATTAGTAAATATAATATTATATAAAAATAATTATAAATATGATAAAATTTAGATAATTTAACGATGATGAACCATATTGCTAGTAGGGGTTTATAAGCTGTAATAGATCATGTCGTTGGTAAGAGTCTATCAACGATAAATTCCATTGTTGATAGACTTTATTATATTTGTAATTTTTTTAAAAATGTAGTATAATATTAATAATACAATAATAACAAATATAAATAATTTTTGCTTCGCTAAATATATGTTTTAATTTATTGTCGTTTTTCCAACTTAGTCTTTAATATTCAGAATATTTGAAACACTCGCATTAGTAAGTAATAACAAATTTCAATTATATCTTTCCATTCGCAAATGTCAAAATTTATACAACTTTTCTTGAGGAAAATATGATTTAATATTTGTTTACAATAAAATTATCTCTAAGTTACGAAAGTAATTTTGTCATATGAAAATATAAATAAATATAATGTTGCCATATTACTATGAAGGTTAGTATTCTAAATGTTCAAAATGTCTAAATTTAAAAATATAGAACATTCTTACAAATAGTCAAATTAACAAATACACATTTAAAAATGTTGAAGGATATATCAACATGTTAATAAAAAATTATCAAACTATCAATTTTTGGAATAGTAATTTATTAAACATTCACTAATGATGTATAGCTCATGTTGTCAATTTTTAATATTATAATTAATGATAATTAATAGTATATATTATTTTAAAATCTCGATTATTGATACATTCAAAATTTAGCTACTAAAGTTGTTATCAATCATCAACATACACAAAATTAAAGATCTTATTCATTAATGAAGTTACAAAGAATCATTTTTATTATTATTTTTTAATATTAATTTTTAAAAAAGTACTAGATGTCGAGAGATCAGTAGACGCACCTAGATATTTTAACTAGGTTGACACATCTTTAGCGTTCTCATCACGTCTCGACACAAAAATAAAAGCTTAATATTAATTTTTTTAATATTATAGATATCAAAAATAAAACAAAATAGATGTATAAAAATAATATAAATAATTACCGTGTTATGTTATATTTAACTATTAATACAAGTTCATATCCTTTGAATAGTTTGTTCGATCTCTTCTACATATTCACGAACTTGAAAATTAATATTAAATACATAAAAAAGATTTAAACAAGAGTCAAAATATATAATTTTCATATTTTTAACTTAAAAATTTAAACTTCTATTGTTATATACAAAGTATTTATACAACTCAAATGTGTTAGGAACTTAGGAGACTTAAAGTTCTAATATTTGTTCCAAAATAAGTGTCAACCAAGTAAATATTTACTTAGTCAAAATTGGAAAAAACACATCGTAACTTTACCTTATACCAATTATTTTCTTTCAAATTTAAATTGAAATGTTTATGCACTATTACACCTTCCCCTTTTACCAGAATTTTTCTTGTGTTTTTCTTGGGTTCTTTCCTCTAGACTTTCCCTTTTTTTGACTTATGATTCAATATTGGACTTTTCTTCCCATAAAAAATCCTTTTAATCAAAAGAAAATTTGTGCATAACCGCTCAAATTCTTTCTATAAATAGGCCAATTCTCTGTTACAATCTCCATCAAACTTGTAGTATAATTCATTTTATTACTCCCAAAGAGAGCCTTTATTTGGAGATATAGCCATGGCATTTGAAGGATTATCATTCTTCATTACTTCTTTTTTTCTTCTAATTATCATCTTCCCTTTGATATCATCTTCTGAGCCAAATAATGCTCATTCCCATGGATTGGTGTTTCTAAACAACCTCCATGGATGCAAGAAAGGTGACAAAGTAGAAGGAATCCACCAAATGAAGGCATACCTCCAGCATTTTGGCTACTTGAACCATGTTCAAAATCATTCAAAATCTTTTAGTGATGATGAGTTCGACGAGGTCTTAGAGTCTGCCATTAAAACTTACCAACTCAACTATAATCTCAAGGCCACTGGTACTCTTGATGCCACAACGCTAGCTCTTATGTCGAAACCTCGATGCGGGATTGCGGACGTTGTTGACGGCAAGACGATGATGAAATCAGGGAAGAAAATGGTGAATCAACATAGAAAAATAAATGGTCACTTCCATTCTGTTTCTCACTATGCTTTCTTTGAAGGAAACCCTAAATGGCCAGCTTCCAAATCCCACCTCACTTATGGTAAATTTAATCTTTAATTCATATACTTTACGTAGATTTTCATCTATACTACGATAAATTTGAGTTTTTCATCACACAAAATTTAAATAGGAGAGAGAAAAAAAAATCATAAAAATCCAAACTTACTCATGAACTTTTTGACGGGAAAAATGGAGATTTTCGAATTTTTCAAAATTTATGACAAACTTTTTGTGTCACCAATTTATAAATATAAATAACCATCATTAAATTAGTTTGATTATTATAGGATCTTCGACTATGTTAATTTCACTGTTGAATTGAAAAGTATAACCTTTTATTCACATTCTCAACAGGATTCCTCCCCGGGACCCCATCTGAGGCGGTAGCGCCAGTGGGTCGAGCATTTACCACATGGGCTGCAAACACTCACTTCAGCTTCTCCCAAGCATCTGCATATGAAACTGCTGACATAAAAATAAGCTTTGAAAGTGGCGACCATGGAGATGGCCATGCCTTTGATGGCGTTGGAGGAGTCATAGCTCATGCCTTTTCACCTACAGATGGGAGATTGCATTTCGACGCGGTCGAGCCTTGGGCCATCGGCGCCGTTGCTGACTCGTACGATGTGGAGACGGTGGCGTTGCATGAGATTGGACACCTTCTCGGCCTTCATCACAGCTCTGTGGAAGGGGCTATCATGTGGCCAACCATCATGGGAGGAGCTACCAAGGGTTTGCATGCCGATGACATTGCAGGCATTAATGCTTTATACACAACTACTTCTTGAATAGTGTTAGGATTGGTAGTGGAGATCCAACCTTAAACCAAGTTGGTAGTACAAATTTATGCTAGTTAAAACTATTTGTTCTTTAATTTATTTTTACAATAGTTGCTATTTTTTTTTACATGTAACTTAATTCAAATTATTATTTCATTTGTCATGAAAGGTTTAGTAACCGAAAACCACCCCTCTTTAATTTGATGACCGATAATTTGTCTATTAGGTGATTCAAAACACATACATGTTATTTCATATGTTGTTGTATTATGTAGAAGACTAAACTTCATAAGTGTGACATGAATCAATTTAGACTTTATAATTATTTTTATTTTATTTTATTTCTAATAAACTCAAAATCACCTAGGGTCGGTTAGATTTTCAAGCAAAAACTTAATATCCTTATTTCTTTGTAGGATTTCAAATATCTTGTAAATTAATATCAATTATTTCTTTATTATTATGAATATTATAATAATAAATAGATGTCCATTACTTAGTATCCCAAAGCCATGTATCACCCTTCATGTTGTCCATATGCCTTGTAATTATTCATGCTTGGTGTCCATGTAAGTCCACATCCTACTTGCCATTTTGCCTATAAATAGTGACATTTGACGTCACTACAAGAATTTTGGGCTTTAATGTCGGTTGGAAAAAGCGAAATTGGATGTATAATGTCGGTTTTTTTTATTTTAAAAAAACTGATCTTTAATGTCGGTTTTAAACCAACATTGTAGGTGTACCATTAATGTCGGTTTTAAAACGACATTAAAGATCCGCTTAATTTGTCATCACAGTTTCTGTTCCCAGCCCCCCCTCAATTTTTTCATTTCCCTCTTCACTCTCCCCCTTATTTTTTTTCCTCTCATTCTCACACTTTCATTCACCCACAACCCACACAAACCCACGAACGTCCTCTCATTCTCTCTATCTCCATCGTCGACTCCTTCCCCGACCACCACCGATTTGTCCAGCTTGGCAACTTCCAAACCAATGATACCTCCATTTTCATCCATTCCCTCATCTTCTTTGCCCTAATTTCCCTTTTCACTTTCGTCATTCAACTTCACATCTACATCTAATGCAATTGGACTCAATCCGTCCACCTCCAACATTACTAACATCGTAAGATAGGTTTTCTTTTTATTGACTTTCTTGTTAAGGCGGTGTATTCATTTCAATGTGCAGATCATGAGATTTTTCGTAAAACTACAGAAGAACGAGTAATCTAGAAAAGAGGGTTTTTTAATCGATTGGAGCTCGGGAAGTTAAAAATTTTGATCAATTTCATAAGTTAGCTCAAAATTCTGTACAAATAGAGGTTCTTGAGTTGTTGAAGTTGATTTGGAGTTCTTGAATTGTTTGTTAAAGCTTTAAAACTTGAGGTTAGTTAGTTTAAAGGTTAATTCGAAGTAATATATGTGAAAACTGAAAACTGAAAACTAAAATGAAATTTCTAAAATTTGAAGAAATTAAAACTAGTATTATTGTTGGACAACAATCGAAATTTGTGGGGAAAACAGGGGTTATAGCCGGTTGGAAGATGAAGAAGACTTCACACCAGTGGCCTACTCATGTGCCCACCATATGAATAACTGGATTACCATAAACAAAGATAAGTTTAGGTTTCCTGGAGGTGGTACACAGGTTTCTTGAAATTCATGTTTTTTATGTCCCATACCTTTTTTAGTTAAAGTGTTTGTCTGAAGAAGCTTTGTTTTTAAGCATATTTACTTTAGGTTCATCCTATGGTTGTTGTGTTGATTTTTAATCTTCAACTTTGTCATTTTTAGATGGCATCTTGCTGCTTGAGGTTAACCGAATGCTCAGGGCCGGTGGATACTTTGCATGGGTAGCACAACTAGTTTATAAGTACGAAGAAGTTCTGGAGGAACAATGGGAAGGTAACTATTAATTTTCTTAAGATCACATGTTGATGATGTGTTTTAGCCTGTGAAATTTAGTTTGGATTAGCAATTCTTAGTTAGCGGTTTTAAATTTTTCACTCTACACTTTGGTCTATGTGTGCTTTTAGTAATACAAAACCATTCTCTTGTAAGCTCTTTTTGTCCTCTTCAAGCTTAGTTATTTATGACTTCCATTGAGTGGATGATTGGTGATATGTTTCCATATGTTAGCTATTTTGTTCATTGTTAGCTTTTCTTAAAGTATTTATAGAAAGAGTTTAACTCCAAGGACACAAGTCTCGAAATATATCTCAAAATTAATCTTTAGAGTTCTCATTTCTTATTTGATAGATGGTTGTTAAGAGTTCTCCATGCTATCTACTTATGTTTGTTAGCTTTTGAAATCACTTCTTTCCGTAGATTTTGTGGTTTATTTTAATATTTGTTTGGATGGATAGAATTTTGAACTTTGCTGAACTCTCACTCACGTCGTCCGTCCTGGGGACTCTATTACGCTGCTCGCCCTTTTTGTTTTTTGGCTTTTCTTTTCATTGATAGGAACTGAGTCCATGAATTTAGAGGTATAAGATCGAATGCCCATGTGACATCTTTTTGAGATTTGAAGTCAAGTGAGTAATCAGATATGAGTTTTTATAAATCATTATCGTTTATATTATTTGTTCTGTTGAGAGAAGATTGTTGTTTGAATATTGTTGGAAGTGCATTTCTTTGAAGTGGTGTTAAAGTAAAAAAATTTTGTATTGTTGTGGTAATGCTATCATGTTGCTGAAATTTTTCTAAAACATAAGAGTTATAAGTTAGTTATGAAGGAAATCGAACACGAGGATTTCTATGAGCAGTGGAAAGATCATTTCAAATTACAATCATATATGAACTTTACAATTACAGTCATAAACAGAAATATACAGTTATGCATTAATCACAGAAATTATAGCATGATAATACAAATGATTAAGGAAAAACACTACACACATTTGTAGACTCATTGCCAAGGTCCTTGATCACGAATGCTCGATCACAGCAACAAAGCAACCTTGAACGTTCATCCAGCACGACCGCTACAATGCACGAACACCACGCACTCGAACTCAGCGATCGCCTTGGTCACAAACACCCAAACTACACGAACGACCTCCATAGAACATCGACAGTGTCGAGTTGAGTATGAAACCACCAAGAAGACTACCTTGGTATTCTTGGTGTGAGAATCCAGAGAGTGGGCTCTGTGTGGACTTGGTTTGAGGTAGAAGACGGAGGAAATAAAAATCGTGTAAAGGATTGAGCAAGTAGAAGAAGGCAAAACCTATTACATAGGTCGATGCCCAATCGTTTCGCAAAAGCTAAGCGATCGTCTAGCAAAAGCTATGCGATCGTTTAGGTCATCGCTTAGCTAAGTGTCTGTCGCCTACAAATACTACACGTTCATTTAGCTAACTCCAAGTTGTTGCTTAGTAATTCCTATTTACTTGACAATTTCTGTGAGAAAATTTTCGAGAGAGAAAAATCTCAAATTCAACAATTTTCATTATTACTGAAATCAAGAAAACATTTTTTTTTATCTCACGGTTACCATGAAACCATCAATAACCTCCCAGTCAATTGGTTATTAGAAAAAAAAGAGTTAATTATCCAATAATTAATATTATTATAGATATAGATGATAACTAACTTACCATACTATATTTATAACCTATAGTTTTAATATTTCATCTCATGAAACATAAAACCATAGCTCTTTCTCTATTCCATGACACTTAATGTAAATCTCATTTACATTAATCCTCCATTAGATGTATCTCATACATCAAACCGATCATATCATATATAATCGAATTACCTTTTGTCAATTTGAACATTTCAAATCAACATAAAAAACTGATCCTCAACTGAATCTATTGAGCTACCAAGGGGACCTTATGGACCTGTAGCTTGAAGCTCTAACAATACATGAATAACTGACTAAAGTCTTTAGTCGTGGGATCCACCATCCATTAACTGCCAGCACTCCACTAAAGACCGATAGCCGAACTCTTCTTACCACAGATATATTATGTGTCCATCTTAACCAATCTGCAGTGCGATAACCCTTCACAAATCGCTCGTAAGTACAACTCGACTAATAACCGTGATGCCTCTGTAGTTACATCTAATTCCTTAAGTACCACTTAATCCTCTAATGAACATAAGTCATAGTCTTACTATGACTAAGTCCTCTCTTCCAAAGAAAAACTGCGGCCACTATGTTCAAGCTGTAGAATTAGTCCTTGAGGGAGCAATCTCTCTACTTATCCCTAATTTGAGAAATGAGTGAATTCAATCTTGTGTAAATGAGTTCCCAGCTCCTAGATCAAACAAGTCCCCAAAAGGTAGTCATGTTGAGGTGGAAATCTGGCCACTATCACCCATACTAATCAAAGAACCGCCGTCAAAGGTAAGAGTTCCCAAAACACTTAGGATTGATGTCGTGTCACCTATGGTCGTTTAGGTGAGATGTGAGTTTCTAGTATCAATGACGTTATATATAGAGTCTAGTCATCTCGTGGTCCAATCTTATACAAACTCTTTTTATAGGACACCCCTGCTTTCATGTCTCGACATGAATGGTTAGGATCTACCATCTGTAGTAGTTTATAACACTTGTAAATCTCTACAAAGCGGGTCGTATCCGTAGTTTCACCAGGATCAGGTATCCCACCTTAATTCTTATACTACAGACCTATTTGGGTTATCACTTAAGGCATGATCCACTTGTATATCACATATACATGCTTAAGTTTACATAAGATAACCATGGTGCTTTGTTTATTGGATATGAGTAAATGCTAGAAAGAAATAACAGTTATTTTATTCATAAAACAATGTGTATCATTACAAACAACAAGACTCCAGGAGAATTAAGACATCAATCCCAATAATCTCCTACTTTTCCTAATGCTTTAGAAGACTAATATACAAGATAATATAAAATATGTACAATATACAATAAACTAGAGCATACCCCAGTATCACATACAATATACACTGCACGAACACCGCGCACTCGAACTCAGTAATCACCTTGGTCATGACCACCCCAACTACACGAACGACATCCACAGAACCTCGACAGTGTCGAGTTGAGTATGACACCACCAAGAAGGCTACCTTGGTATTCTCGGTGTGAGAATCTAGAGTGTGGGCTCCATGTGAACTTGATTTGAGGTAGAAGACGGAGGAAACAACAATCGTGTAAATGATTAAGCAAGTGGGAGAAGGCAGAACCTATCGTATAAGTTGATGCCCAATCATTTAGCAAAAGCTAAGCGATCGTCTAACAAAAGCTATGCGATCATTTAGCTCATCGCTTAGCTAAGTGTCTATCGCCTACAAACACTACACGATCGTTTAGCTACTCCAAGTTGTCGCTTAGTAAATCCTATTTACTTGACAACTTCTATGAGAAAACTTCTGAGAGAGAAAAATCTCAAATTCAAAAATTTTCAACATTACTGAAATCAAGAAAACATTTTTCCTTTTTATCATGGTTACCATAAAACCACCAATAACCTCCCAGTCAATTGGTTATTAGAGAAAAATAGCTAATTATCCAATAATTAATATTATTATAAATATAAATGTTAACAAACTTACCATACTATATTTATAACCTTTAATATTTCATCTTACGAAACATATAAACCATAGCTCTTTTTCTATTCCATGGCACTGAATGTAAATCTCATTTCTATTAATTCTCCATTAGATATATCTCATACATCATACCGATCATATCATATATAATCGAATTACAAATATAATATGTGTCCATCTTAACTATTCAGCAGTGCGACAACCCTTCACAGATTACTCGTAAGTATAGCTGAGCCAATAACTGTTATGCCCTTGTAGTTACATCTAACTCCTTAAATACCACTAATCTCTCTTGCTTAAGGAGCGGACAAAGGGAAAGCTAAGCTAGTCTTCTTACCGATCTGTAGCTTTGGTAAGCGAGAAGCAACCAGGTAAAGTGATACCTTTGTTACAAAGATCTTGACAATGGAAGAGACTATTAACAAGTTTTTTTTCCATACAGGGGAGGTGACCCCTATAAGCTTTCTGTTCCTATGTACGCTTAACTCAACTACGGTGGCTCCATGCCTTAAACGTCTTGATCCGTGCAATAGGGTGATACCTCTGTTACAAGGATCTTGACAATGGAAGAGACTTTTTACAAGCTTTTTGCCCCTGTAGTTACATCTAACTCCTTAAGTACCACTGATCCCTCTAATGAATATAATTCATAATCCTTCTATGACTGAGTTCTTTCTTCAAAAGAGAAGTTATGGACACTATGTTCAAGCCCTGAAATCAGCCTTTAAGGGAACAATCTCTCTACTTATCCCTGCTTCGAGAAAAGAGTGAATTCCATCTTGTGTACTGAGTTTCCAGCTCCCTGATTAGACAAGTCCCCAAAAAGGTAGGCATGTTGAGTTCACAATCTGGCCACTCTCATACATTCTAATCAAAGGACCGCCCTCAAAGGCAGGAGTTCTCAAAACACTAAGCATTGAGGTCGTGTCACCTATGGTCGTTTAGGTAAGATGTAAGTATCTAGTATCAACAGCGCTATATACAGAGTCTAGTCATCTCGTGGTCCGATCTTATACAAACTCTTTGTAATAGGACACCCCCGCTTGCATGTCTCTACATGAATGGTCAGGATCTACCATCTGTAGTAGTTTACAACACTTGTAAACCTCTACAAAGCGGGTCGTATCCGTAGTGTCACCAGGATCAGGTATCCCACCTTAATCTTTATACTACAGACCTATTTGGGTTATCACTTAAGTCATGATCCACTTGTATATCACATATACGTGCTTAAGTTTACATAAGTTAACCATGGAGCTTTGTTTATTGGATATGAGTAAATGCCAGAATGAAATAATAATTATTTTATTCATCAAACAATGTGTATCATTACAAACAACGAGACTTCGAGAGAATAAGATAACCATGGAACTTTGTTTATCTCCTGGAGTCTCGTTGTTTGTAATGATACACATTGTTTTATGAATAAAATAACTGTTATTTCATTTTGACATTTACTCAAATCCAATAAACAAAGCTGCATGGTTATCTTATGCAAACTTAAACATGTATATGTGATATTCAAGTAGATCATGACTTAAGTGATAACCTAAATAGGTGTGTATTATAAGGATTAAGATGAGATACTTGATTCTTGTGACACCATGGATACGACCCGCTTTGTAGAGATTTACAAGTGGTGTAAAGTACTATAGATGGTAGATCCTGATCATTCATGTAGAGACGTGTGAGCGGGGGTGTCCTATACAAAGAGTTTGTGTAAGACCAGACCACGAGATGACTAGACTCTGTATATAACGTCGTTGATACTAGAGACTTACATCTCACCTAAACAACCATAAGTGACGCGACCTCAATCCTGAGTTTTTTGGGAACTCTTGCCTTTTAGGGCGATCCTTTGATTAGTATGGGTGAGCTTGGCTAGATTGCCAGCTCTACATGCCTACCTTTTTGGGAACTTGTCTTATCTAGGAGCTGGGAACTCAATACACAAGATGGAATTCACTCCTTTCCCAAAGTAAGGATAAGTAGAGAGATTGCTCCCTTAAGAACCGATTCCAGGGTTTGAACATAGTGGCCACAACTTCTCTTTGGTAGAGAGAACTCAGTCATAGTAGGACTATGACTTATGTTTATTAGAGGGATTAATGGTACTTAAGGAATTAGATGTAACTATAGGGGCATAACGGTTATTTGTCCAGCTGTACTTACGAGTGATCTATAAAGGGTTGGTGCACTACTGATTGATTAAGATTGTCACATAATGTATCTGTGGTAAGGTAAGTTTATCTGTCAGTCTTTAGTGGAGTGTCTCGCAGTTAACGAATGGTGGATCTCGTGACTAAAGAGTTTAATCAGTTATTCACGTACCATTGAAGCTTTGAGCTATAGGTCCATAAGGTCCCCTTGGTAGCTCAATGGATTATGTTGAGGATTAATTCTTGGTGTTGATTTGAAATGTTCAAATTGACAAGAGTTAATTCGATTATATATGATATGATCGGTATGATGTATGAGATACATCTCGTGTAGGATTAATGTAAGTGAGATTTACATTAAGTACCATGAAATAGAAAAAGAGCTATGGTTTATATATTTCATGAGATGAAATATTAAAACTATAGGTTATAAATATAGTATGGTAAGTTAGTTATCCTTTATATTTATAATAATATTAATTATTGGATAATTAATTTTTTTTCTCTAATAACCAATTGAGTGGGAGGTTATTTTTTGTTTCATGGTAACCGTGAGTTAAGAGGAAAATGTTTTCCTAATTTTAGTAGGAAATAAAAAGATTTTTTTTTTTGTTTTTTCCTCGCTCGGAATTACTCACGGGAAGTTGTCCAGTAAATAGGATTTACTAAGTGACAGCTTGCATAAGATAAACGATCGTGTATTGTTTTGTAGGCGATAGACACTTAGCTAAGCGATGAGCTAAACGATCGCTTAGCTTTTGCTAAACGATTGGGTATCAACCTATACGATAGGTTCTACCTTCTCCCACTTGCTCAATGTTTACACGCTTGTTGTTTCCTCTGTCTTTTGCCTCAAACCAAGTCCACACAAAGCCCACCCTCTGGATTCTCACACCAAAAATACCACGGTAGACTTCTTGGTGGTGTCATACTTAACTCGACACCATCGAGGTTCTGTAGAAGACGTTCATGTTGTTGGGGTGTTCGTGACCAAGGCGATCACTGAGTTCGAGTGCACGGTGTTCGTACTGTGTAACAATCATGTTGGATGAGCGTTTGAGGTTGTTGCGTTCGAGTGTTCATGATCAAGGAGCTTGACAATGAGTCTACAAAAGTGTGTAACATTTCTCTTTAATCATTTGTATTATTATGCTATAATTTCTGTAATGAATGCATAACCGTATGTTTCTTTTTATGACTATAATTTTAAAGTTCATATATGATTGTAATTGAGAATGATCTTTACGCTGCTCATGGAAATCCTCGTGTTTGATTTCCCTCAATTTGTATCAGAGCCAGGTTGTTCTGATATTTCAAATTACAACTATGTTTTGAACTTTTTTACAATCTTGGTGGGTTTTTGCATTTGTATTTAAATATTAAGTGCATTTATGGTTGGAGTTGATGAATATTTTCGGGTTTAATTGCCTTTAGTTAAAGCTTTCTTCAATTGCAAAGTGATAATTTATAAGGGCCCCTGTGTTTTTTGGGCGTAATTAACTTGTAATCGAGTCTGTAATTCAAAAGTTTAACTTAGTCGAGTCATTCGTGGTGAAGTTTCGAAGGATGGAGATGCGATTCTCAATGAGGAAGAAGACCAAGAGTTAGTCGTATTGTGTAGCCTAAGGTAAACGATCGTTGGGATTTATCTAAGCGATCGTGTAGATTTTTCTATACGATCGTGTAGTATTACTAAATGATCATTTAGCTAATGCTAAACGATGGGGTTAATCGTTTACTCTATCGCGTAGCATTGGTTGCCCGATTGTGTATGCGCTGGAGGTAGACGATCGTAGTGGGAGTATGTGATGCTCATTGTTTAGTAAAAGGCGCGCACTAAACGATCGTGTAGTTAGCAAGCCACATCGCTTAATTACTACCTACACAATCGCGCGTATACGATATGGAAGTGCTAGCTAAGCAATCGTTTAGGCAATGGTGCTTTGCCACATCATAATCGTTTAAATGATCGCATAAGGCGGGCGTTGTGCGGAGCGTGCTAAGCGATCGCATACCTCAGGCTTTATCGCTTAGTAAAAGATAAACGATCGTGTAGTATTTGTTAAATGATCGTTTAGCTCTGGGAGCGTTGTTAAACGATAGAGCCAAGTGTTTGTTTTATCGTGTAGAATATTGTGGGGAGTTTAGTACACGATGGTTGGAGATGTGATGCTTCGCCCAAGCGGTGACCCGGTTCGCCTGTTTGAACCGGAGATTCCTTGTTTTTATAATAGTTAGCTTTAATTTTGTGAATTTAAGGAAATTTTACCTTGTTTATCAACATTTGTTTATTATACATGTGATGTATGGTGCTTATATGGCAAAGTGTTTGACATATAGTTTAATACCTACCTTAGGTTGTGCACTTTTTCATGCATCATGTATTATAAATGTTATAATCTAGCATGAAGAAATTACTTGAAAGCATGCGCATGTATCATGAAATATAAGAGTTATATTTTGTATGCAGTGAGCATTATCATGCATCATCCTTTTATTATAAATATTATAGTCTAAGGGTGAATGGAAGCATGTTATGCTTGTTTCATTGCTGTTTTATATAAATGTTATATAAAAGCAATACCAATGAATGGACAATGCCTTGAGCATGACACTCAGGCTGTTTATAATCATTTTGAATGTCTTGCATGTGTTAGCTTAGCATTGTGGTGTTAGTTTCCGTTTATAAGTGTTATAAAGGAAATTAGACCTAAAATTAATAAGAAAGAATTGCATGAGGACTTAAGTTGAACTCAAGTTTTTTTTAAAAAGGGTTTTAAAATTGGATTGAGATAGACCTAAGTTCAAATGGTTCTAAAGAGTTTAGTAACCTAGATTAATCTTTTAAAATTGGTTTCATAGGATTAAATTGGTTGGCATAAAATATTAAATTTGTTTTAAATCTATCTATAAGGGACCTTTTGTCTAAGGCGGGTTATGGCTAGGCTGGGGTTCTTAAGTTGATGGAAACGTAAAACCCCTACCTGGGAACCTACCTGGATAGATGAATTAGATATATTTTCAACAAGCATGCGAAAATTTGGTCAAAGACTCTGTTAAAGAGTTTAATGAATGATGATTAAAAGTTGTTTAACTATCCAAGGTAAAAGTTAATCTTGGGCAGACCTAAAAGTCACTTAGTTAAAAATCCTTAGCTGTGTTTTTTCTAAGTAAGCTAAATTGTAACACCTCGCACATTCTTTTAGTAATAATGTAATTTCAATAACTTTATTATTTAGAATTTCAGTAATTATTATTAGTTGGAGGCCATTTTTGGAATTTTGGACTTCAAGTGTAAGTGCGGGAATTTAATTGTTGACGTGAAATTATTCAAATTGGAAATTAATAGCAGGAATTAATTTTCTTTTGAAACGGAAAGGAATTAAATGTAATTATATTTATTTCCTTTTTTGTTTTATTATTATTATTATTATTATTATTTTTTTTTTATAAAAAGTCAAACCCCACCCCCTTTTCTTCCTCACGTTCATGAGCCCGTCCGACGCCGCCCAAAGCCGCCGCGTCAGTTTCTTCTTCATGACCTCCGTCCACCACTGCTCAAGCGTCGTTCGCTTTTTCCGTCACTGGATCTATCGATTTGGGTAAGATTTTTGCCGTTTGGGTTGTTTTCGGTTGATTTATGAATACTCATTTACTTTTGGCATCAATTGGTTGATACCCATTGTATTTCAACTTTGGATTCAAGTTTGTGAAGGTATTGAGGTGTTGTTCAGTGAAGTTGGAGTTTGTTTTAGTGAGTTTTAGTAAGTTTTATGTTTTGATGACCCTCTTGTGGATTAATTTTGGTTGTTGAGAAATTTTGGTAAAGTCCGTTGGAAGTGATTTTTTTTTTTTACGAAGCTACATATGGATAATTTATTTGAGACATTGGTAGTAAAGTATGTATTTGATTCAAGCTTTAATCATGTAAGTCTAATTTCAAATTATGATTAGGGGGTTGATTCAAGAATTTCATTCAAGATGAAGAAGAGTTTGGTTTGCTAATTATTTGAGCTTAAAATTGGAGATTTAGAAGGTGAATTCGAATTGGACCACACCTTAGGTAAGGTTATCTGGAAATATTTTGTAATATTTGGGTGTTTGGATTTTGGCCCTAACTATTAATTTTAAAGCTTGGTTTATGTTTAAGCTTGATTAAGGATTCATGAATTTCACAAAGATTCAATTGCTTTTTGGTTTGACCTAATATCAAGGTAAGTAATCTTACTACTGAAACTGCCCACGAGCTAGACATTAGATGTATGCTAGCATGTTAAATGAAGGTTATGGCAGAATGACAACATGAAAGATTGATAGTATAACATGATTAAAGTATGTTCTGTTACGAGATCCGAATTATTTATTTACGCATATAGACACTTGAATGCTAGTATGAGATGGTATGTGCTTCCATGGTTGAATTTGATCTGATGATGTTGAGGTATACATATATGTTGTAGAACCATGATGTTGAAGTATATGTGTATGTTATAGAGCCATGACGTTGAGATTTATATGTATGTCATAAATTCGTACAGTGATGATTATGATGTTTAGACTGCAAATGTCCTTACTCATTAGTTAGATACCCATTAGATTTTGTGTTTCCTTCAGGATTCACTAGTTTTTGTTTCCTTCGAGATTCACCAGTTTGTGTTACCTTCGGGATTCACCAGTTTGTGTTTCCTTCGAGATTCACCAGTTTTTGTTTCCTTCGGGACTCACCAGTTTGTGTTTTCTTCAGGATTCACCAGTTTGTGTCTCCTTCGGGATTCAACAGAGGTAGTGGGCATACTTAACTACAGTAGGATAGGACTTAGTCTCTTTCTTGTTTCATGTGTATATGTGTCCCATGAGGACTAGAACAGTGTATATGTTTCATCAGAGGTGGGTATCTAGAGGACATAGATGCCCAGCTTGACCCTAGTAGTGGGGTTACATACTGAGTATTTTATACTCATTCTTTCTCATTTTGTTTCAGGTAAGGGTAGAGATGCACTAGTGATGGACAAGTGGAATTCGTGATCGAGCCACTGGGACTAGTTTTTGCGCTTCCGCATCATGAGATTTAGAGTTATTTTCATGTTTCTCTTAATGTTTAGTTTTGATGTTTGTAACTTATTATTAAGAATTGTTTTTCATACTTATTTTTTAACCTTTATGATTTATGGGTACCTTATTATTGTTTTTAATATTTACATTTAATAAAGGACTTTTGAACTCCCATGTCGTTTTAAGTTCCATGCATGCATGTATTTTAGTAACAACCTAACTTAAGTCCTAGGGGGTCGGGTTATTACATAAACCCTAGGTTATAAAATACTCAGTGGGAGGAAGTGATGTATCTGATATGTCTATGATTCCACTCACATTTCTCCCTGTATGTTCACATCGTGAGATTCATGCTTGTCCTCGTGGTACCCTGGGAGCATCCCCCTTCGGATGGTATTTTCTTGAGTCAATATCAAGGTGGACGGAGAGAGTGTTTATAGTAAGTGGGTGAAGAGTGTGTGTCAACACGTCCTATGGTCTTTGTCATTGGTTCACACTGTGCGATCATTTTGCACTCCATCGTGGCATCCTAGGAGCTTCCCCCTTCGGATGGGTTTTATGCAATTGGTCAAGATCAAGGTGAACTCCAAAAATGGATAGGGTCGATTTAGGTTTTGCCCCAATCAGATTTTTTCTCTTCGGATTGGTTGCTTGGGGTGGATCTCTAGGGTCTAAAATTGCGGGTCACACTTACAAGAGATTGTTAAGTTAATGATCTCTTAGCCAAATCAATGATGGCTAGTCGTTATAGGAGCAAGAGTTGTTCTGGTATTAATGACTGGTTGAGAACTTCTCCATTAAGAGGAGGGATAACTAACCTCCCTTCGGCGGCTTTTGTCCTAAACCTTTGAAGCGTCATTGCAAAACTAGATGTCACACGGGGTTCATATTAGTTTTTTTAAACTCTTATTATGATAACAGCGGGGCTGTGGCAAATTCGAAGGAGCCTCAGAGTCATCGTCGGGGTAAGCATATAGAGCGAAAATACTACTTGATCGGGGAGATTGTGCATCACAGTGATGTGATAGTCATGAAGATCGCATCAGAGAACAAAGTTGCTGATCCTTTTACAAAGACCCTCACAGCTAAAGTGTTCGAGGGTCACCTGAAGAGTCTGTGTCTGAGGATATGCGGCATCTTGTCTAGGGAAAGTGGGTAATGATACTGGGGTATGCCCTCGTTTATTATATATTGTACATATTTTATACTGTATTGTACATCAGTCTCCCGAGGCATTATGCCAAGTGGGAGATTGTTGGGATTGGTGTCCTAATTCTCTCGGAGTCTCGTTGTTTGTAATGATACACATTGTTTGATGAATAAAATAACTGTTATTTCATCATATCCAATAAATAAAGCTCCATAGTTATCTTATGTAAACTTAAGCATGTATATGTGATATACAAGTGGATCATGCCTTAAGTGATAACCTAAATAGGTCTATAGTATAAGGATTAAGGTGGGATACCTGATCCTGGTGACACTACAGATACAGCTCACTTTGTAGAGGTTTACAAGTGTTGTAAACTACTACAGATGGTAGATCCTGACCATTCATGTGGAGACATACGAGCGGAGGTGTCCTATACAAAGAGTTTGTATAAGACCGGACCACGAGATGACTAGACTCTGTATAGAACACTATTGATACTAGAGACTTACATCTCACCTAAACAACCATAGGTGACACAACCTCAATCCTGAGTGTTTTGGGAACTCCTGCCTTTAAGGGCGGTCCTTTGATTAATATGGGTGAGAGTGGCCAGATTTCGAACTTAACATGCCTACCTTTTTGGGGACTTATCTAATCAGGGAGCTGGAAACTCAGTACACAAGATGGAATTCACTCTTTTCCCGAAGCATGGATAAGTAGAGAGATTGCTCCCTTAAAGGCTAAGTCTAGGGCTTGAACATAGTGGTCACAACTTCTCTTTGGAAGAGATGACTCAATCATAGTAGGACTATGACTTATGTTCATTATAGGGATAAGTGGTACATAAAGTGTTAGATGTAACTACAGGGGCATAACGGTTATTGGCCTAGTTGTACTTATGAATGATCTGTGAAGGGTTGTCGCGCTGCTAATTGGTTAAAATGGACACATAATATATCTGTGGTAAGAAGAGTTCAGTTGTCGGTCTTTAGTAGAGTGCCTGAAAGTTAACGGATGGTGGATCCCGTGACTAAAGATTTTAGTCAGTTATTCACGTACCATTGGAGCTTCGAGCTATAGGTCAATAAGGTCCCCTTGGTAGCTCAATAGATTCTGTTATGGATCAGTTCTTGGTGTTGATATGAAATGTTCAAATTGAGAAGAGGTAATTCGATTATATATGATATGGTCGATATGATATATGAGATACATCTAGTGAAGGATTAATGTAAATGAGATTTACATTAAGTACTATGGAATAGAAAAAGAGCTATGGTTTATATGTTTCATGAGATGAAATATTAAAACTATAGCTTATAAATATAGTATGGTAAGTTAGTTATCATTTATATTTATAATAATATTAATTATTTTTCTCTAATAACAAATTGAATGGGAGGTTATTAGTGGCTTTATGGTAACCGTGAGTTAAGAAGAAAAATGTTTTCCTAATTTTAGTAGGAAAAGAAAAAGATTCTTTTTTGTTTTTTCCTCTCTCGGAATAACTTATGGGAAGTTGTCAAGTGAATAGAATTTACTAAGCAACAACTTTGATAAGATAAACGATCGTGTAGTGTTTTATAGGTGACTTAGCCAAGCGATGAGCTAAACAATGGTATAACTTTTGTTAGACGATTGTTTAGCTTTTGCTAAACGATTGGGCATCGACCTATATGATAGGTTATGCCTTCTCCCACTTGCTAAATTGTTTACACGATTGTTGTTTCCTCTGTCTTCTACCTCAAACCAAGTCCACACAGAGCCCACCCTTTGGATTCTCACACCGAGAATACGAAGGTAGCCTTTTTTATGGTGTCATACTCAACTCGACACCATTGAGGTTCTGTGGAGGCCATTTGTGTATTTGGGGTTTTCGTGACCAAGGTGATCACTGAGTTCAAGTGCACAGTATTCGTACTGTGTAGTGGTCTTGTTGGACAAGCGTTTGATTTTTCTATGTTGCTGTGTTCCAGGGTTCATGATCAAGGAGCTTGGCGATGAGTCTACAAATGTGTGTAGCATTTCTCCTCGATCATTTGTATTATCATGCTGTAATTTTTGTAATGAATGCATAATTGTATGTTTCTGTTTATGACTGTAATTGTAAAGTTCATATATGATTGTAATTTAGAATGATCTTTCCACTGCTCATGGAAATTCTCGTGTTCGATTTCCTTCAATCACTTGTTCCAAAATGCAATGTTTGAAAAAATTTAAGGGTAGGTTCTAATTCAGATCTCATAAGACTAGCTTCTTTGTTTAACTTAGACATTGTTTCCGTAAGATGGTTATTATCAAGAATCAGTTGTTATATTCTTCTTTTTTATGATTCTAAGACCTTATATTGGGGTTAATATTCTAAATCTCATAGTTTCATAGTTTGTAAATTATATATACAAACATGTTATTTATTTAATAAAATAAAGTGTTATTTTATTTGACATTTAGTTTATATTAACCCAAAACCAATAAATTAAGATCTTAGGTTATTTAATGTAGCTTAAACATGTACCTAGTGACATACAAGTAGATCATGTTTAAGTAATAACCTGAATGATCTGTAGTAGATGGATGAGGTTAGGTACCTTATCCTGATAACACTTCGAATACGATCCATTTTATAATTGTTAAAATTGTTGTAAAGTCTTACAAATAATATGATCCTAATCATTTATGTGGAGACCTGTGAGTAAATATATCCTATACAAAAAGTTTGTATAAGACTGGACCACAAAATGATTAGTCTCTCTTTATAACACCATTACTTGAAGAGATTTACATTTCACTAAGACGACCAAAGGTGACTTAACCTTAATCCTGAGTGAGTTGTGAACTCCTGCCTATGAGGATGATCCTTTGATCTATATGGGTGAGAGTGGCCAGTTTCACCGACTCAATATGCTTACTATTTTGGTGATTCATTCGAGTGGGGCGCTAAGAACACAGCTATACAAGAAGGAATTCAATCCTTCCCATTGTTAGAGTAAGTAGATAAATTGCTTCCTTAGGGGTTAATTTTGAGTCTTAAATAATGAGGCACCTCACCTTCTCACTGGCCAAAGAAGGGTTTAGTTATAGTTTGACTATGACTAATTGTTCATTAGAGGGATCAACGATACTTAAAATGGTAATTTTGACTTAGATGTAGTTATGAGCATTTTGTGAAGGGTCAACTTACTATTGATAGGTTATATCTAATGGACACAAAAATATATCTATAATGCGAAGAGTGCAACTATCGGTCTTTAGTGGAGTTACTGACGGTTAATGAATGTTGATTGGTTTAATTAAAGAGTTTAATTAATTAATCTTGTATCATTGGAGTTTCTAACCTGTAGGTTCATAAGGTTCCCTTGCTAGCTCAATGACGATTAAATGAGAACCAATTAATTTTGGATTAATTTGAATTGTTAAAATTAATTAAAGGGAATTAATTGTATGAATTACAATTAACATAATGTATTTGGATACATTATAATATAAAGTTTAATGAGAGGGAGATATATTTGCATATGATTCAAATATTGATTATATGAATGAGATTCATATAAAAACTATCGGTTATATGAGAGAATATAAACTATGGGTTATATTATATATGATATAATACAAACTATAGGTTATATTATATGTGATATAATAATTATTTTAATTTAATTATATTAATGTAATATAATTAAATTGTAAAATAACTCCCTTAGGAGTTATTGCACATAATGAAGGAAGTTATTTCACATAATGGAGTTATTTGATAACTCTCCCCATCTCTCATATACTGGTAAAAAAACAAAGAGGAGTGCTGATGATGGTTCCCACATAAAACACTGTGAAGAAAATCTGTACATTCATCTTCTTCCTCCCTTAGATTTCTCTCAAGATTTGTCCTTCTCCCCTACCAAATTTAGCAAGGCAAGCCCACAACTCTACCTTGTTTCTCACCTTTAGAATAGAGAGGAAGTCACCTATTGTGGTGTCCAATGTTGGTGTTTACACATTACTGTGTTCGTGGGAAGCGGAGAAGAGTTCATGGCCTAGGGAGAGGAGTACGTGACGATTTGTTTTCTTCAAGGGTAAGTTCATCATCTTCCCTTTCCTCTTAATTTATTTTGTACAACATACTTTATGTGATGTTTATCTCTTTGTATTGTCAATTCTCTATTTTAATTAGTTCAAAAAATAAATTCTTTGACACAAAGGTGATCATCCACTTTTGCATCCGAAATTTGATTCCTTCACTTAGTATCCTTTAACCATCTATCGTATAGATATTTGTAAGAATAAGCTATTTGATCACAAAGAGATTTATTATCATTACTTTTTCTAATTGTCACCTTGTTTCAACATTAGAAAAACTAATTGAGGGAGCATTAATCATTCTACAAATAAGAGCTATCAAATCTGTTTCTGATTCGTTGTTATCGTTAAGCTCTTCATTCGACAAGGTAGTAGCAAAGCTTTTATTCTACCATCTGGTAAAATTCGGACACTCAACCTAAATGTGACTAAAACCTTCACACTCTCATCATTGAATAGATATGCATTTGTTTCTTCCAGACACATTGTTTAAGTCAAATTCCTTCCTTCTATTAGGAAGCTTTTGAATTTTGGATCCAGTGTTTTCACTATCCTTAACGTGGTGAGGGGTATAATTTCTAGATTTTTTTTTTTGAACCTCTTCATAACTTGTTGAATTGCTTGTCAAAAAAGATATAGACTCGAAAAGATATTCTTTTCAATAAATAGGTTCGCTCTTATTCTTTTGATTCAAAGAAAATTGAAGAGCTATTCCCTTATTCTTCTTATTAGCTTTTCTATCTTAGGTCATTTAAAAGTTGACAACGATCCTACAAGTTCATCAACCAACATCTTTTTGAGCTTCTTCTATTGTTGCTGAAGGAATTGAATTCCTCGTGAAAGTTTGTGAACGTCGTGCAATTGAATTCCATTTTTAAATCAAATAAAATACATAAAAGCAAACATACATTATTACAAGATAAACTTTAATTAAACTAATATGCATGCAATTTCTACATAAGGGAAGAGAAAAGAAATTTCTTACCCTTGTAGAATTCTTTCTATTCACGTAATTCCTCTCTAGGATCACAATCTATTCTCTACGAAGTATTGGAACTTTCCAAAAACAATGAACATCATAGAACAAATGTCCGTGACACCACTCCATAGTTACCCTGCTATTCTCCAGCAAGGAATAAGGATATGTAGACTCCTTAGAGTTTTTGGGAGAATGAAAAGGTGGATGTTGCAAAGAGTTTGTGAGAAGGATTTGAGAGAAATTTCTCTTTGATATTTCCAGTTTTTTTTTTCTTTTCTCACTTCCACTTTAACTTTGTATTCTCAATACAGATGAATAGAAGGAGGGAGGGAATTACTCTAACACCCACCTACATGATAAAGAAGAGGCAGCTGATTCTTCGAACATTTTCTGTTGGATTCTAATGGGGGTTCGTCTGCGGTCCCTAAATGAATGGGGTGGGAAAGGTTAATTACTTAGCTGAGTGAGATACCAGAGGATTAGGTAGGAATAATTCCCCTATAATGGGGAGTAATGAATTAATAATATAATATAATATATATTATAATATAAATGATTAATTGACCAACTTAATTAATGAATTATATTATATGCATTTTGATCTCATTAAAATGCATCTCTCTCTTATAACATATGATATTTATATGAATCTAATTCATATAATTAATATTTGAATCTAATTCAAATATTTATCTCTCACATATTATGTAGTTTTAAATATATATCATATAGTTAACTATATAATATAATGTATCAATATACACTATACTTTATATTAATCATATTCATATAATTAATACATTTAATTGCCTTAAATAATTTGAACAATTCAAATTATTCCAAAAATAATTAATCCTTATTTTATTCTTAGTGAGCTAGCAAGAGAACCTTATGGATCTACAGAATAGAAGCTCCAATGATGAGAGATAAGTTAATTAAACTCTTTAATCAAACTAATCGATGTTCATTAACTACTGGTAACTCCATTAAAGACTGACAACTGCATTCTTGTAGATATATTCCTATGTCCATGGATATAACCAATCAACAGATAGTTGACCTTTCATAATTGCTCATAACTATAGTTTTGTCAAAATACCATTTTATCCTATAGTTACATCTAACTCCTTAAATACCACTAATCTTTCTAATGAACAATTAGTTATGGTCCAACTATAAACTAGACCCCTTTCTGGCTAGTGAGAGGGTAAGGCATCTCATTGTCGAAGACCCGGAATCAGCCTTTGAAGGAGCAATTCATCTACTTTCCCACAAGACAAGAAGAAGTGAATTCATCTTGCGTAACTGTATTCCCAGCACCCTACTTCGACAAATCTCCAAAATGATAGGCTTATTAAGTCAACGAATTTAGCCATCCTCACCCATACAGATCAAAGGATCGCCCTCATAGATAAGAGATCACAACTCACTCAGGATTAAGGTCAAGTCACCTATGGTCTTCCAAGTGAAATGTTAATCTCTTTAAGTAACGATATTATAAAGAGAGACTAATCATTTCGCGGTCTGGTCTGATACAAAATCTTTTTATAGGATACCTCCACATGAACGATCAGGATCAGATCATTTATAACACTTTACAAATATTGTAACAATTACAAAGTGGGTTGTATTCATAGTGTCACGAGGATAAGGTACCCAACCTTATCCATGTACTACAGACCATTTAGATTATTACTTAAACATGGTCCACTGTATGTCACATGTTTAAGTTACATAGAATAATATTGGATCTTAGTTTATTGATTTGGGTTAATGCAAACGAAATTTTGAATGAAACAACTTCCTATTTTATTAAATAAATAATTAATATACTAAATTTACGAACTATGAAACCCACGAGATTTAGGGTATCAACTCCAATAGTTAGAAGTGTAACCTTTATATCAGACTTCTTTGGAAGATAGCGAAGAGTTTTTCTAACTAGTTTTTCTTCAAGGATCTTTTCACCTAGAGAGAATGGCTCATTTTCTATGTCAAGAAGATGCACATTGTAGTCATAGATAAACTCATCATCGGCCATTCTCAAGTTTTCAAACTTAGTTGTAACCAGTTGTAATCTTGATATCTTGACCTTACTAGATCCTCTCCATGGACAAGTTCAAGAATTTTCCAAGCTTCTTTAGTAAAATAAATGTGTTGATTAACTGAAATACATTCTTATCAACACCATTACAAATAGCATTTAGAGTCCTCGAATTTCCTAAGGAAGCTTCATCTTTTTTATCGTCCAGTCTTTTTTAGCCTTAATAGTCTTGGTGCCATTGGCATTGCTAACCTCTGAACGTGTCCAACCAGTTATAATATATTTCTAAGTTTTGTTGTCAATAGATTTTAGAAAGACTGTCATACTGGCCTTCTAGTACGCATAGTTAGAACTACCTAGCACAGGTGAACAAGTGTGGTAGGTCCACCTTTCTTGATTGTATCTATTTAGAGGAGCAAGAGACACACTAAGATCATTTTTACTAGAAGATAGAGTTCCCCTCTGATACCAAATGAAAATAGAATATACATATTAATTTGTGTCTCTTGTCAAACATAAAGTTCTAGTATAGTGTGCAACAAGTTGCAGCGAAACCAATAAACAATAAGATCATAACACAAAAGTCGGTAATCGAATTTGGTGCAAAGCCACCTACATTTAGGGGGCTAGATACCATTTGAAAAAAACTTCATTAATAACAAAAGTTAAACGATTACAACGTATAATAGTTCTTATTTGTTAAATACACCTAACAATGACTAACGCAAAGCTAACTTCCTACTTTCAACTTAGACTCCCCCTAAATATGAAATCCTCTCGCTTTCAAAAGGACTGCTCTCAACAAAGCAGAGTATTGAGAACCCCTCAAACTAGAATATTTAGGCTCCTAAATGTATGTGCAAAACCCACATAGTCTGTTTCAAATAAACAAATATACAGTCGATGTGGCTGTTTATTATAGACTCTTAGTACACAGTATATTGCAGAAAGGATTTCACCAGGTAAATGTTGGCCTCCGCCATATGAACATGAAAGCATCACCTTAGTATATTTTCGGACTACCGTCAAACTTGTCTCCAGAATACATGCTTCACCTAATCACAAACCAAAAACACCATATATCTACGGCAACTCTTTATACGTAAGATTCAGAAGGCAAAAGTACACATAGAGGCGGCAGCAAGGAAACCAATACAAAAAAATCTGCAATAAATAAGGAATGTCTTCTAGATTCGAAACAACTTTACCACATATGACAAACAAGTTGCCTCAAAAAGAAAACTAGCCAACCAACACAACAATAAGAAAATCGATATTCATTATGGACCAATGTGTTAAAAAACAAGTAAATATAATATAAAAATTGACACTTGATGTAAGTTTTCAGAACAAAGTTAAATTGTTATGTATTCAAAGTATACTTATACTTATTTATGACTTCAGTGTATAAATTTAGTTAATTTACATTTTTTTAGTACTTATACTTTGAAGTTTTTATTTTATTTGGTATCTCAACTTTTAAAACGGTTTCTCGATCTTTAACCTTTCATTTGTTTTTTTTTTTTTTTAATTTTGAAGTTTCAAATTCGTTTAATATGTCTCCAATAATTTTAAATTTTATATCTAATAAAATCCTCAACTTTCAAACTTGTGTTGATTTATAATTTGTAAAAAGAATTGAAAACTTCGAAGATTATCGAGACAAAGACATCAAAGATCAAGAACAAAAAATGTATTTTAACATACAAATTTTTAGTAATTATAATAAGACAATTGTAATGTATTAAATGAATTGTTTAATTTAGGCAACAAAACAAAGATCAAAGCATCATAAATAAGTGAAGCAACATATTTGCCTAAAGCTAAAACGGTCCTAACTGAATTGATAAACGAATATATGTTAGTAATACAAGATTTTTGGTTTGTGTCCCTCTACATCTAATTGTATTAAAAAAAACATGTCTACCTCAAAATAATAGGGTTGTGGGAGTTGTGGTGGCATCAAAATTCAATTTTTTAAATTCTATTTATCGGTTTCTTAGATCATCTATTTAGTGTTTGAATTAACTTTCAAAATTATAAATTTTATTTTTGTTCTTTCAATTAGAAACAAAATTGAAAATTTAAGGTGGTATTAGACACAAAATTTAAATTATATATATTAAATCAATTATTTCTTTAAAAAAATGAATTTCTGCTACAAACAGAAAATGAAACTTCGAAATTAAATATACATTAGCCTCAAATTGTAGTGATTAAATAAAATATTTTATTATTTTTCCTTCTAAAAATACCCTTTATTATTGTCATTCTTGTCGTATAATTTGAAAGATGTTAATCTCAAATAAAGCTCAACGGCTAGTTTTCTTTTTAACAGATTTCATAACGGACTTGTAAACACACACACACATATATATAGTTATTACATTCATTTTATTTCGTTTTTACATTCAGTTTACTAAAAATTTTGTAAGAAAGAAAACTTATCTCTGGATAATAACTTCAATAAAATTATCTACCCTTCTCGTGGATGTAGGCTACAAATTAAGCCGAACCACGTACATGTTTTTGTTGCTCTTCTCTTCCTCTTTCTCTTCTTCAATTTACATGCGTGATTTGATCCTTCATTCTCTGTAAATTCACACAAGAACATAAAGAAAGGTTGGAAGTGTTAGAGAGATTTTCTGAAATTCGGGTGAAAAGAGAAAGAGGAAATTTTGTTTACCAAATGATTTTTGGTTGGCTTCAAACAATTCCCACTGATTGTTGATAGTGGAGTTATCCATGTGTTGTCGATGCAGCTGAGAGGCGTGACTCACAGAGAGACTTTCGTTCTACAAACCTCACTTCTTGGGCTAGTCTCCTCTTTTCGTGGGCCTAAAATCAAAAGAAAAACTCAACAATTTGGTATCAGAGCAAGAAGACATTTAAAGATTTCAATTCTTGAACTATCAAGATCACAAGATTCGCACAAAATGACAGTAGCAAGGTATGAGGTGGAGAAGTTTGATGGTAAAGGGGATTTTGGTCTTTGGAAGGCAAAAATCAGAGCCAACAGCAAAAGGCTCACAAGGCCCTAATGGATTCATCCACTCTCCCAAACACTGTGACAGCTCAAGAAAATGAAGATTGGGAGCTGGCAGCCTATGGTATGTTAGTCTTAAATCTTAGTGATAATGTTTTGAGGCAAGTTATTGACCAGAAGACTGCTTATAGAATTTGGACAAAATTGGAAGACTTATATGCTACTAGAGATCTTCCTAATAAAATGTACCTTAGGGAGAAATTTTTCACCTTTAAAATGGATTCATCAAAGACACTTTCTGATAATCTAGATGAGTTCAAAAGATTGCTGCTGAATTTAAGAATCTTGAGAAATTAAAAATGCTTTGAAGTATGGAAGGGATAGTATATCTACTGATGGAATAATATCTACCCTAAGAACTAGGGAACTTGAGTTGCAAGTAGTTAAGAAGGAACAACCTAATGAAGAAGGACCATTTGTAAAAGGGAACTTCAAACCAAATCAATCTAAGGATAGAAAGCAGCCGCATACAGATGAAAACAAGCCAAAACACAAAATTAAGTGTAAATATTGCAAAAAGAATGGGCATTTAATTAAAGATTGCTTCATCCTCAAAAATAAAAATCAAGAGAAGGAAAAAGAGTTCAAAGACAAGCAGCCTGAAGCCTCTGTAGTAGAAAGTTCCTACATCTACTCTGATGCTTTAGCTTCAACTCTTGACAAGGTCACCTATGTTAAAACCTTGGAAAATATGATTGGGTTTTGGACTCCGAATGCACCTACCATATGACACCTATGATACCCTGGTTTAAATCCTACAAAAAGATAGATGGAGAAATGATTTACATGGAGAACAACCAAAGCTGTAAAATTAAAGGCATTGGGCCGGTCTCCATGAAAATCAAAGATGGGACTATCAAACTTTTAAGGAATGTAAGACATGTCCCACTTCTTAAGAGAAACCTAATCTCCCTTGGAATGCTAGATGCAGTAGAGTGTGAATACAGGGGCAAGAGTGGAACTCTTAAAGTCTTAAAAGATTCTAAGGTAGTTCTTGTTGGGGAGAAAGTCAATGACTTGTTTGTAGTCAGAGGTGTTGAAATGATGACAGGGGAATATGTTGCCACACCAAATGACACGACAGAACCTGATGTATGGCATAAAAGGCTGTCTCACATAAGTGCCAAGGGGCTGGAAGCTTTGTCTAAACAAGAAATTCTACCCAAAGGAATTTCAGACAAGCTGACCTTCTGTGAACACTGTGTTTTGGGGAAAGCAACTAGACACAACTTTAACAAAGCACACCATTCAACTCAGGCAATTCTAGACTACATTCACTCAGACCTTTAGGGTCCAGCTCAAACTCCTAGCCTAAGTGGTTCGAGGTATTTACTCTCTTTTATAGATGACTTCTCAAGGAAAAGTTGGGTTTTCTTTCTTAAATCTAAAGACCAGATGTTTAATAAATTTAAAGAATGAAAACTAATGATTGAGAAGCAAACTTCTAAGGAAATTAAATACCTAAGAATAGACTGAGAAAGAGATATATGAGATTACCTTTAACAATTTAGAGATTGTTGGACTTTCTATGGATTAATTCATTGATTATCATGCAAGGTTCATGGGTTAACTAATTATGAAGCCTAATTGAATGTTTGGAAAAGTCAGACAAACTTCCTAAGCAAAACCAACGCGGATGTCGATTTCTAAATTAACTAAGTGTTGTCATGCAAACCTATTAACTTAGCTAATTGTATTAAGCACTTGGATTGATTAGAACATTAGATTAAATTGGCCAAATATAACCTAACGCATTTCAATTCCCTTGGTTTCGTTATCTTTTGTTACTAGGTGATCCTAGAAAAGCTAGCAATCAAAACCATAACTATAACTAAGACCTATTGCTACTCAAATTAAGCATGCTATTAATACAATTACAGATACCTACAACATGCATAGTATGGGGCGAACGAACATACAAGTATTAGCGATTTATTTGTCAATTAAATTTACAAGCATGCTCATCCGAGAAATTAAATCAAGGAATAGAAAACAAAAATAAATGGTGAACTGGAGAACATTACAAGAAAAATCTCATTAAGCCACAGAAGATGTCCAACAAACCTTAAAACAATATTTGGCCCTTTGGTTGTTCATCAATACATGAATCCCAATGCCAAAATAAGGATTATAGAGCAAAACATGAAGAAATCCCATGGGTTTCCACCAAGAATAGCCAAAACCGAGCTTAATGGTGTAAAAATTCAGCCAATCTCTCCTCTTTTGACCTAAAATTGAAGGAAAATATTTATAAATAGTTGATAGCGCTGCGACGCTGACAGGAATCCTCGTGTGTCTAGAATTCAGAGCGTCGCGATTCCTTAGGGTAACGTCGCGACACTGCACCAAATTCGGTGCTACTGGAAACAGCGGTTGGCACTAGTATCACTACGCCATGCACTGCACCTCCAAGGGTATTTTGGTCATTTTGGCCTTCTCTCTCCCGATTGATGCAATTAAGTTTCATTTTGGCTCATTTTAGCCCTAGTTTGTCACTAATGTCCCGTTTTACCTTTGAAGTTCTCGAAACCTATAAAATAGTCAAATAAACACATAAAATTAAAAAATAATCTCGATTTAAGTGGAGCCAGATAGCACATTTTAATGTATGTTATAATTACATTAAAAAGAAAAGGAGAATAAAGAGAAATCAGTAACATTTATTTTCCTTTCTTGGTGGAAAATGTAGTAGCTTTTTAATAATTAATTTGTTTTGTTTTTTAAATATTGCATTACAGTTTTCTAGATTTACAGTTTCAACCTATTTTAGATTGATTTTAATTTAATGTTATGATTTTACATAATTAAAAAAATAATTTTCATGTAATTAAAATTGAATATCATTCGAATAATAGTTTAGAATAATTTAAAAATTACAAAAATAATTTTAACAATGTCAAAATCAATCACAGGTCAAACAAATTAAAATTATTTACATTTTATCAGCCTTGAATTAATGCAACAAAAAAGTTATATGAATAAAATTTCATAAATGTTAGTGCTTAGTGGCACCAACTTTTTCCAACTTTCCAATTAATTTGGAAAAAGAAAATTTAGAAACTTAAAAGGGGAAAAAAGCATTTAAATCCATGTTCTGTCAAAATATAATTATTATATGTGAATGTGAGGGAGGACTTATCAGTCCAAATTAACCAAATATTTTTGGAAAACTGAGGCAGTTCTTTATTGTATGATGTCAACAAAACAAAGCCCAAATCATTTTCAATGACAAAGACTGCTAAATGGAAAGTATATTATTCTCCAAATATATGTTTGAACTAACAATAATACACATATAGAACCCTTTTTTTCTCCCTCTTTTTCCTTTTTAATATTTTTAAGATTTTATGTTCATCATTCCTAAGTAAATAATAATAATAATAATAAAATCCACAAAAACAAAAATTGTTCGTCCATGAAATTTCACATATAACTAATTTTCATCCATATTCTTTGCAGGTGCAACACTTGAATGTGGGTCATGGTCAAAACTTGCATTTCTAAACTTTTATAGGTTGGTTGATAATGATTTTATTTTTTATTTTTATTTTTAAAATTTATGCTTCTTTCTTCTCATTTTTATCAATAATGAAATTTTCACCTTTTTAAAGTAGATAAATTTGTAGTCAAATCTGAAAATAAAAAATAAGTTTTTTGAATGTATTTAGTAGAAAGTAGATTACAACAAATAGAAATTTATTGGTGAAAACAGTTTTTATAGACTTTTTTTTTTAAATAATATTTATAAATTTAATCTTTAAAAACAAGAATTAAAAAATCAAAATAGTAATCAAACATGAACCTAATAATTTTATATGATGTGTATATACAAGCAAATGGAAAAGATGTTACATGATTGACATACTTTAAGGACTTGCTTTCTTGTTGATGCTTATTATTTGATAAAAAAAATAAGGTAACAGCCTAAGCTGCACCTAATCCATGCGTTCCTTTCTTTTATAAAAAAAAATTTAACATTTTTTTAAAAAAAATATTTACTATGTGGAAATTTTTTGTTGAACAAATCTATTTGGGCTACACTTCTTAAATTGCATAAAGATAGATGTAGCCTAGACAACAGTCAACTATTTTTATGAACAACATCATGATTGCACACCCGTTAAATCCATGTTAAAAGCCCAACAAATGAAAATCATTGTCGTTGATTGGAAGACAAATTACATGAAGGTGTTCAAACACAACTTATATTTCTTTAAACTCCGAAATTTGTTCAAGAAAACTTCATTTCCTTATAATAAAATATGGAAACTAATTGGCTCTTAATGAGTAAAAATTAGAACACGGTACATAATATTATCTACAACCATATGTAAAAATTTGTAGGCGTATGTGATATTACTTACAACTATATAGAAGGTTAAGATTGTCGTGATTGCAGAGCTAAGTTTGATTAATTCCATTGCATTTAAAAATTACATGGGAGCTATTAGGAGATATCGTTACCATTACCGTTATAGATACTGTTACCGTCATAATAAGAGAATTATGAATCTGTGTCAAGTTACTGTTACCATTACACATACCATTACCAATTGACTCTATACAATAACAATGACATTGGCAATAGTAAGAGAATAATAATACTAAACAATGCAGAGTAAACAACCTCAATCATAATCAAATTACTTTGCAAAATGGCTATGTAAACGTGATTAAAAGTAATCTAGTTACGTTTGCGATTTAGATCCATTACAATTGATCCATCAATTGAATCCCATTATGATTACACCAATTTTGATTATAGATTGGTAAACATGGCCTTACTTTAAAGTTCATGATAATTTGTATAATATAACTTATTCCATTCTTATCGAAAAAGAACAATACTCGAATGTATCATGGAGGCATGGACTACAACTATCTTTGTATTACCTACTCCAATCACATAGGAAAAATAAGAAAAAAAAATTATTTTATTCAAAAAACTTAGAATCGGTCAATTAAATAATTAAACAAGTTGTACAAAAATAAGTGTAACCGAGGAAGATAAACCCGAGTATTTTTCTAGGTAAAGTGTCATGCCTATAGCCTTTGTTCGTTATTCTCTCTCATTACTATGTCGAGGAAGAAACATGACACGTGAAATCAAGCAGAAAAGTTTGAAAAGGAAGCTGTTAGTTTGTTGTCTAAGAAAAGAGTCCAGCTTTTTTTTTTTCCCCCTTTTACCAATAATTATTAATTTTTTTTTTTTTAAAAAAGAAAATAGATAAATTGACCATTGCAGAAAAAAAAAAATCACATTGGCCCCAAATCCAAATTATTTGGCCAAAATTCAAATAACGAAATAATTTAAAACGTTTAGTTACTGTTTCACCCACCTCCCACACTTACGATCATCACGTTGACTTAACTTTATGCAACATTTTTGAATTCTTACAATTCTAGAGGCTTATCTCATCCAAAATTTTCAAGCCTAACTTTCTTATCATAATTTCTCCATATTTTCTCGTTATTGACCGACTTAAACTAACGAATTCTATCGCTAATATACTTGTTAGATTGCCTTGAATCTGATATCTCTTTGTACAATTAAATATGGAATCCCGTTGATCAGTTAGCGAGTCAGGATCTAGGAACGACATGCTCTATTGGAGTTTCAGAGACATATTTATCTTATTTACGATTTTAACTCTTGGGTTTTGAGAAGTTTATTATATAATTCTCTAACAGTAGAGGCGAATATTCTGAATTTTCTCTTTAATAAATTTGTTCGCTCCCATGCCTATTAACATAGTTAATGCACTGATAGTGAAACACGTAAAATTTGTGTGTCAATTCTCTATTGATTTATATTTTTTTTGTTTTCTTTATTTTTCGATTTCATAATAATATTCTTAAAATTCAAGCTAATGAATCTCTCAACTTTTTGTTATATGTTTAATAATAGTTGCTTGTTATTAGATAT
The DNA here is from genome assembly GCF_009727055.1 of Benincasa hispida. Taxonomy (NCBI): domain Eukaryota; kingdom Viridiplantae; phylum Streptophyta; class Magnoliopsida; order Cucurbitales; family Cucurbitaceae; genus Benincasa; species Benincasa hispida. The sequence continues at coordinate 10,715,764 of NC_052354.1, forward strand.
ATCATATTGTCTTTGTAAATAGAATTAGTTCCAACAGTTTTATACTTGTTAAAGTTATATTTCAGTTATATTAATTATTGATTGTACTGTATATATTCGGAGATTATTATCTCATTATTTACCTCTCTGTTTGTAAAACTTATAGAAATGTTTAAGAGAGACCATAGCACAGCATTATATTATAACCAAATTATTAGTAAATATAGCACAATGAAAAAAGTTTATAAATATAATAAAATTTAAATTCAGCACCTAGGGCCTATTAGTCATCGATCATATTACTCTTATGAGTCTATCAGAGATAGTCTCTATCACTAATAAATTTTGCTATATTTGTAATTTTTTTAAAATGTTACTATACATTTAATTGTTAGCATCAAAAGTGCTACCCATTGTAATTATCCTAAACCAAATGACATGAGGCTTAAATTTTGTTCAATTTTATCTGTAGGAAGAATTTAATTAATTTAAATAACAATTTTTTTTTATTGCAATACATTAAAAGAATATTTTGAGCAAAAAAAAATGGAAGATGGGATTGTTAGTTCCACCAAAATATCTTAACTAGGATAATAGCAATATATTAAAAAATATATATTGAATTACTAGGGGTATTTTTGTTCGCATATTTTTAAAGATTTTTCAGGTTAATCACTTTAAAATCATTTTTGGATAAATTATTTCTCAAAGGATTTCTTTTTAAATAGTTTCTAAATGAATCTAATTTTTCATTACTTTTTATTTATTGATTTTTTTTTAAATACTTTTGATAATCTAAAATCATGCAAGAAACTATATTAAACAAATATTAAATTATTAATTTCTTAAAGATAATATGCTTATAGAAAAAGGAATTTTGCTTAAAGTTAAAATACCTGTTTTCCACGAGATCAGCTCTTCAAAATACTAGTAGTTGTTGAGTTGTCAATTCAACATTATATTTCTATACCATATAAACATTACATTTATTTTGACTATGAAACATACTGAATTTAGATACATTAGGAATATAACAGTTTAGACTAAATAGAAACTATTTTCAAAATTAAAGACTCACTAATTCAGACTCCATTAATAACTATTTAGTTTTTTATTTTTAAAAATTAAATTTATAAACAGTTTCTTTATTATATAATCTAGTTTTTGTATGTGTAACCAAACTATTAGCAAATATGGCATAATGGAAAAGAATTTGTAAATATAATAAAATTTAAATTCAGTACTCAAAGCGTATTAGTAATAGATCATATCTTTCTTATGAGTCTATTAAAGATAGACTCCATCACTAATAAAATTTGTTATATTTGTACTTTTTTAAAATATTACTATACACTTAATTGGTAGCTTCAAAAGTGCTACACGTTGCAATTATCTCAAACCAAATGACGTGAGACTCAAATTTTGTTCAATTTTATCAATAGGAAGAAATTAATTAATTTAAATAAAATTTTTTTTATTGCAATACATTAAAAAAAATTATTGTATTACTAGGGATATTTTTTTTCTTACTGCATATTTTTAAAGATTTTTTAGGTTAACCACTTTAAAATCATTTTTGGATAAATTGTTTCTCTCTATTATAGATATTATAATAATAAATAGATGTTCATTGCTTAGTATCTTAAAAGTCATGTGTAACCCTTCATGTTGTACATATGCCTTGTAATTATTCATACTTGATGTCCATGTAAGTCAACATTCTACTTGCCACTTAATAGTGACATTTGGTGGATTTTAAAAACATACATACATTTATGAGAATTCCACTTCCACTAATTTTCATATTATCTAGTTTTATAATTTTAGTTATTTTATGTTTTTAGTTATTTTATTTTATATTATATTATATATTCAATATTATTATATTATATTTTCTCTATATCTGTGTCTCCATTTTGCTCCTCAAATTCACAACACGTTATCAGCACGAGCTCTTGTCATTTTCTCCACTAAAGATAGGTCCTAAAAGTATGTTGGGTTTTCTCTCTTTATTATAATTAATAAATTAATTATTATTTTGCATATTTAGTACATCTTAAATTTCTAATATAAATATAATATTTTCTGATAGTGTTGCCATGACAAACCTTACAAAATTAGAATTCGCTGCCCTTGACATTAATGGCAATAATTATTTTTCATGGATACTTGATGACGAAATCCACCTGAAAGCTATGAATCTTGGGGAGACTACTAAAGAAGGAAATACGACATCTAGTCAGGACAAAACAAAAGCGATGATTTTCCTCCACGAAGAATTAAAAATGGAATATCTTACAATAAAAGATCCCTGTATCTTGTGAAAAATTTTGAAAGAGTGGTATGATCATAAAAAAATAGTTATTTTTCCTAAAGCTTGTTATGAGTGGATGCACCTGAGGCTACAAGATTTCAAATCCGTAAGTGATTACAACTCTGCATTATTTAAAATCAGTTCAAAATTGTTCTTATGCGAAGAGAAAATTACTGACGTCAATATGTTAGAGAAGACATTTTCTACATTTCATGTCTCAAATATGCTCTTGCAGCAGATATGTTGAGACAAACGTTTTAAACAGTATTCTGAATTAATTTCATGTTTTCTCGTGGCTGAACAAAATAACGAGTTATTGATGAAAAATCATGAATCTCGACCAATCGGAACAATACCATTCCCTGAAGTAAATGCTGTGAATTTTAATAATAGTTGTGGTCGAGGTCGTTGTCATGGTCTAGATCGTGACCGTGGCAAAGGAAAAAATCATTATTATTTTCATGGTGGTCGTTTTAATCATTCAAATTTCAGAAGAATCACACAAAATAATGACCACAAAAAGAAAAACTCCACAAGGTAAGAGTTCGAAAAGTGTTGAAAATAAATGCTTCCGATGCAGAATGATTGGGCATTGGTCATGTACTCGTTAAAACACTTAGTTGACCTCTATCAAGCCTCACTGAAGGAAAAAGAGAAAAATGTAGAAGCAAATTTTGCATACTACGATAATGACATATTTGAACCATCTCATATGACAAATTTGGATGTGTCGGATTTCTTTGAATCTCCTGAAAATGAGATTGGCTTAGTTGATGAAACATCAAGTGTTTCTTTTGATTTTGAGAATATCTAGATTTAATGTTATCTATCTTCATTTTTTTTTTAGTAAAGTGTTATTTTTCTTATTGTAATTATTTTCTTTTCATGAAGAAATATGGATCATTTTCATATGTTGGGTGTTTCAAAAATGAGCAAAGAAGATCTATGTCTGGCAGACAGTACAACTACACACACAATACTTATAGATAAAAAATACTTTTCCAAATTGACAATGTTGAAAGCAAAAGTAAATACAATATCAGGTTCTACAAACTTGATCAAATGTTTTGGAAAAGCAAATATTATTTTTCCTAGAAGAACAAAATTTACAATTGGCAATGCATTGTTCGCTAGTCAATCAATGAGAAATTCAAAGTTTTAAAGATATACGTTGCAATGGTTATCATATTGAGACTACTAGTAAGAATAATGTGGAATATCTATATATCATATCCACTGTCTGAAATGAAAAATGTATATTGGAAGAGTTGTCTGCTTTATCTTCTGGATTGTACTATACTCATATACGAGTAATTAAAACATATGCAACAATGAACCTGAAGTTCATGAATCCAGACATATTTACAATTTAGCATGACCGTTGAGGTCATCCAAGATCTATAATGATGAGGAGAATTATTGAGAATTCAAATGGACACCCATTGATGAATCAGAAGATTCTTTAATCTAATGAATTATCATTTGATGCTTGCTCTTAAGAAAAATTGATAATTAGACCATCACCAGCTAAATTGGGGACTGGATCATCTACATTTTTAGAATGAATTCATGTTGATATATGTGAACCTATTAACCCACCAAGTAGACCATTTAGATATTTTATAGTATTAATAGATGCATCCAGTAGATGGTCACACGTATGTTTATTATTAAATCAAAATCTTACACTTGCAAGATTACTTGCTCAAATAATTAAGTTAAGAGCACAATTTCTTGGTTATATAATTAAGACCATTCATCTTGATAATGTTGATGAATTTACATACCAAACTTTTGATAATTATTGTATGTCAATTGGGATAAGTGTTGTTGAACATCCTGTAGTTCATGTTCATAAACAAAATAGTTTAGCAGAATCATTTATAAAATGCTTGCAATTAATTGTAAGACCATTACTTAGGAGAGCTAAGCTTCTTTCATCTGTATAGAGACATGCTATTTTGCATGCAACATCACTTGTACGCATTAAGCCAGTAGTTTTTCATAAGTACTCGCCATTACAATTAGCTTATTGTCATGGGCCAAATATTTTCCATATGAGAATTTTTGGATGTGCAGTATTGAAGGAACTCGTATTGAAGAGATCCTTGAGCAGAAGCGGATCGTCCAAGTTCCATTAATTATTGAAAACATAATTTATAGTATACATACAATAGATATGCATTTACAATAAACTACAACATGCTTTTTACATAAAAAGGGTTGAAGATACATCACCCTTGAAGAACCTTTCTTCGTAAAACTCCCTCGAATAATCACGAGCCTCGAACAGAAACAACAACTCTTGAAGACCTTCTTCAAGATTTTTTCAAATAGTAACAGGGACACTACCACAAAGAACCTTTGGTATTCTCGAGGTGAGAATCCAAGAGTGGTGGGCTCTGATTATTTTGGTTAGGAGAGATAGTTTGTGTGAAGGAAGAAGATTGAAAGAACACATATAACTCTCAATAATTTTGCAATCTAAAAAACGTTAGCAATAGTGGAAGAAGACACATTTCTTTTATTCCTCTTGCCACAAAAAACAATAACCACCCACAAAGATGGTTGGAGAGAAAAGAGGGAAGTTATTATTCAAATAATAATAAAATGATATAAATAAATATGAGAACTAACTTATCATATTATATTTATATTAAATTATATTTTATATCAAATATAACATATAACCTATAGATTTACTATTGTATCACATATAGTATAAAATATAATTTCTTTTCTCTATTTTATGGTATTTAATAAAAACTATGAATCACATTGATAGAAAATATATTTGAATCTCATTCAAATATTTATTTCCTCTCATTAAACTATAATGTATCAAATACATTATGACAATTATATCATATATAATTGAACAATTTAATTATATCATGTATAATTAAATCACTCTATTAATTTGAACAATTCAAATTAACCCAAAAACTGATTCTCAATTAAATTTTTTTGAGCTACCAACGGAACCTTATGGACCTGTAGTTTGAAGTTCCAACGGTACATGAATAATTAATTAAACTCTTTAATTACATTATCCACCATCCGTTAACTGTCGAACATTCCACTAAAGATCGATAGTTACACTATTCGCACTGGTGAAATATAAGTCTCTATATGAACGGTGTTATATAATGAGACTAAACATTTCGGGGTCCTATCTTATATAAACTTCTTTGTATAGAATATTCCCACCTGGATGTCTAATACATGAATGATCAGGATCAGATCATTTGTAGCACTTTACAACAATTGTAACACCTACAAAGCAAGCCATACTTGTAGTGTCACCAGGATAAGGTACCCAACCTTATCCATGTACTACAGACCATTTAAGTTATCACCTAAACATGATCCACCTGCATGTCTCCATATACATGTTTAAGTTACAAAGATAACCTTGGATGTTAGTTTATTGGTTTGTGGTTAATGCAACTAAAATATAACATATTTTATAAACAAAGTGAACAATATATCATATATTATTAATCACATAAAGAGTTTGTTCATACAATGTTTACAAACTATAGAACCTTACGAGATTTAGGGCATCAACCACAACAATCTCCAACTTGTCTTAAAGTTAGTGAGGTGTACAATATATAAAAATATAAAGTACACAAAGTATGATCTATGTTCTTGGGAATTAGCCACAGCACCACTATTATCATAATAAAGTGTGATGGACTTTGACATGTTTGGAACAATTTCCAGATCAGTCAAGAATTTTCTGAGCCAAACGGCTTTGTAGCAGCTTCAACAACCGCTACATCAGCCTCCATGGTGGAATCTGTGATGCACCCTTGCATGGTGCTTCACCATACTACTGCCCCTCTATTAAGAGTGAATAGTAATCTTGATGTGGATTTCCTAGAATCCCTATCATTTGAAAATCAAAGTCCGTGTATCCTGTAACGATCAAATCCTTAGAACCATACACAAGCTTGTAGTCCCACATTCTCCGTAGATACTTGAGGATGTTCTTAATGGCTATCCAGTGATCTAATCTTGGATTAAATTGATAACTGCTGACTATCCCCACTACTTAGCAGATGTCAGGTCTAGTACATAACATTGCATACATCAAACTGCCCATAGCAAATGCATAGGGGATTTGTCTCATAAGCCCCTCTTGGAGTTCTACATCAAATACTTGACAAGCATTTTGTCAATATACGATGCCTGAGACAGTGCTAGCACTATGTTCTTTTGATCTCGAATGATCTGAATATCTAGAACAAATCGAGCCTCTCCCAATTCTTTCATTTGGAATTGGTCGCTAGCCAGTTCTTAACTGTAGTTAGTAAACCTACATCATTCCCAATGAGTAGGATATCTTGTACATACGACACTAGAAAAACTACTAAACTATTGATGATCTTTCTGTAGACAGAAGGCTCATCAACGTTTTGATCAAAGCCATAAGATTTGATCGCAGTATCAAACCTTATATTCGAAGATCGAGATGCTTGTTTTAGTCCATAAAGGGACCGATTAAGCTTGTAAATCTTTTGCTCTTAATCTTGGATTATGAATCCCTTGGGTTGCGCCATATAAATTGTCTCCTCAAGATTGTCATTCAGAAAGGTAGTTTTGACACTCATTTGTCATATCTCATAGACATAATATGAGGCAATGGATAAGAAGATCTGGGTAGACTTCAGCATGGCAACAGGTGAGAAAGTCTCCTCATACTCGACTCCCTTTACCTGGGTATAACCCTTTGCCACTAGTCTAGCCTTGAAGGTTTGTACCTTCCCATCAGCACCTCGTTTTCTCTTGTAGATCTATTTATAACCTATAGGTTTAACCCCATCAGACTGATCTAAAATATCCCATACTGAATTGAAGTACATAGACTCCATTTCGAGATCCATGACTTTGATCCATTCATCCCTGTTAACATCCTCCATTGTCTTATTGTAAGACAATGGATCCTAAACCTCGCCACCAGCTACCATAGCCAGGATTTCAGTTAAACCTATATAGCAAATAGGTGAGTTTACAACCCTCCCACTACGTCGAGGTTTCTTTACTACTTGAGGTGGATTTAACCTACTAGATGAATCTACTTCAACAACTCTTATTGAGGTATTAGGTTTTTCACCAACTCTTGTTGAAGATACAGCAATTTCATTGGAAATCTCATTCAACACAATTTTACTTCTGGGTCTGTGCTCCCTTATGTGGTCTTCCTCAAGAAAAGTAGCATTTGTCGATACAAAAACTTTATTTTCTTTAGGATCAAAGAAATAATCACCTCTCATTCCCTTGGGTAGCCTACAAATAGGCATAACCTTGAATGTGGTTCCAATTTCTTAGGATTAACCTCAAACATATGTGTTGGGTAACCCCAGATTCTGAAATAACGTAACTAGCTTTACGACCATTCCATAACTCCAAAAGTGTTATGGAAACACTCTTGGAGGGAGCACAGTTCAAAATATACGTTGCAGTCTCCACTGCATAACCTCAACACGAGTCAGGTAAGGAAGCGTAACTCATCATAGGCCAAACCATGTCCAACAGGGTTTGATTTCTCATTTCTGATACACCATTTTGTTGAGGTGTACCGGGTGTTGAGAGTTGGGATACTATTCCATGTTCTATCAAATAGTTCTGGAAAAGTTAAATCCACAAACTCTCCACCTCAATCAGATTGAAATATTTTAATCATTCTATTTAATGCATTTTCAACTTCAGTCTTTATTCTTTGAACTTTTCAAAAGATTCAGACTTATGTTACATTAAATAAACGTACCAATGTCTTGAATAATCATCAGTAAAAGTGATGAAATATTCATCCCCTAGCTTTTACATTCGTAGGACCACAAAGGTCTGAATGCACTAGCTGTAGAGGTTCTTTGGCCCTATGAGCTTTTCCAGTAAAAGGTCTTTTAGTCATCTTGCCTTCAAGGTATGACTCATATACAGGTAAAGAAAATTATTCTAACTCGTTTAGAAGTTCATTCTTCACCAACCTCTCAATCTTATTGAGATTAATTTGTCCAAGTCTTAGGTGCCAAAATTGGACATTTTGCTTAGGAGAAATTTTAAGTCATTTATGTTGAGTTACAACAGTTTTAAACATCTCTATGTTATGGAAGGCATTTGTTTCTAACGGCTATAGCACATACAAATTGTTTTCCAGTTTAGTAGAACATATATCAATACCATTCTTTGTAATAAACACTTTATTAAAAGGAAAGTTTAATTGATAAGAATGTTCAAAAGACACTTTACAGAAATTAAGTTCCTTTTTAAATCAGGAACTACAAATATATCATTCAGAATGAGAAATTTGTTTTGTAAAGATAACCGGAGACCTCCCACTGCCATAGTTGAGACAACGTGCCTGGTTCTAACTCGCATCGTCATCTCACTAGCATCAAGTTGTCGCCAAGAATTAATTCCCTGAAATGAAGAACAAATATGGTTAGTGGCCACAGAGTCAATAATAGAGGCAGAATCATCATTCTCCACTAAACAAGTTTCCAAGACAAGCAAATCATATTTACCTTGTTTGGTCTTCTTCTTTTCTACCAAATACCTGGGGCAGTTCTTCTTACAGTGCCCATCTTGGTTGCAATGGAAACACTTTCCTTTGTCAACTTTAACAGGTTGTCTACCCTTTGGAACAACAACTCCTAGGTTAGTAGTAACCTTCCCCTTTCCACCCTTCTTCTTCTTCCACTTTTTGGTGGCGGAGGAAGAAGGTACAAACTTAGTTTCTGAGGTCGAATCTTTATGGAACTTTTTTGAAGATGAAGCAACATTTGCTTCACCCTTATTCTCCTTGCTTTTCAACAAGGATTGGAAAGTCTACAGCTCGTTGAGTAGAGTAGTCAAGTTGTAGTCAAACCTGTTTAGAATAACATATATGGAAAATCTCATTCAAATATTTATTCCCTCCTATTAAACTAAAATGTATCAAATACATTATGATAATTATATCATATATAATTAAATCCCTCTATTAATTTAAACAATTTAAATTAACCCAAAAACTTATTCTCAACTAAATCCTTTGAAGCTACCAAGGGGACCTTATGGACCTGTAGTTTGAAGATTCAACGGTACATGAATAATTAATTAAACTTTTTAATTGCATTATCCACCATCAATTAACTGTCGAGCACTCCACTAAAGAATGACAGTTGCACTTTGCACTACAGATATATTTCTGTGTCAATTGGATATATCAATCAACAGTACGATTGTTGGGGTTTGTGCCCTAAAGTATCGTGTCCTATAATTTGTGAACAACCTTGTACGAACACTTGTGATGTATAATATAAATGATATTTACTTCACTACTTGACTTTGCATATTTAGATTTTTTTATTTTACCACAAACTAATAAACTTAATATCTCCGGTTGTCTTTATGTAACTTACACATGTATGTAGTGACATACAAGTAGATCATGTCTTAAGTGACAACAAAAATAGTCTATAGTATATGGATATAGGAGGGAAACCTTATCCTGATAACACTACGGACACGGCTCGCTTTGTGGAATTGTTACAAATGTTGTGACTTGTCACAAATGGTCTGATCCTGATCATTCATGTAGTGGACATGCGAGCAGGGGCGTCCTATACAAAGAGTTTGTATAAGACTTGACCTCGAAGTGTTAATGTATTGTCATATAACATCGTTCATGGCTGAGACTTCACTTCACTAGAATAACCATAGGTATCATGACCTCAATCCTGAGTGAGTTGGGAAGTTTTGCCATTAAAGGCGGTCCCTTTAATTTGCATGGGTGCGAGTGGTTAGAACACCGACTCGAACCTACCATTTTGGGGATTCATCTAATTTAGGAGCTGGAAACTTAACTTCACAAGATGGTGTTCACTCCTTCCCCAAAGTAGGGGTAAGTAGATAGATTGCTCTCTTAAGGGCTGAACCCGGGGCTTGAACGATATGGCGCCACGCACCTTCTCATGACTCGAGAGGTGTTCACACATAGTAAGATTATGTTGTATTGTTCATTAGTGGGATCAATGGTACTTAAGGAGGAAGATGTAATTACAGAGGCAAAATGGTAAATTGGTCAGCTGTAATTACGAGCATCTGTGAAGGATCATCGTACTGATGATTGGTTATATCCAATGGACATAGAAATATATCTATGGTAAGAAGAGTTCAACTGTCGGTATCTAGTGGAATTCCTGGCAGTTAACGGATGGTGGATATCGTGACTAAAGAGTTTAATCAACTATTCACGTACCGTTGGAGCTTCGAGCCATAGGTCCATAAGGTCCCCTTGGTAGCTTGGATACAAGTTGAGAATCGGTTTTTAGGTCAGTTTGAAATGTTCAAATTGACAAGAGGTAGTTCGATTATATATGATATAATTGAACGAGTTAATTAAATATGATATAATTACTTTATATATGAGATACATTAATTTGGAGAAAATTAGATATAAATATGATTTATATCTAGTAGAGGAAAATATTATAATTAATATATGATATTAATTTATATGTTATGAATATGATAAGATCACATTCATTGGACGGTCATAAAAGAAATGGGAAGGCGTCTCTTCTGTTCTAAATAACGAATGAGTGCATTATAAATAGCTGACAGTATGTTAAGAACAAGTGCGCGGACATTGTAAAAAAGATAGTGTCATCGTTTAGAAAAATCAGTGCCTATACGATAGTGACTGCACGATCGCTTACATATACGATATTACTAAGCGATCGCTTACCGATTACACCATCGCGCGCTATTAACTAAACGATCATTTACCTTTCTTAAGCGATCGTTTAGCTCCCGATATTTGCTAAACGATCATGTAGACAATTGCTTAGTTTTTCCTACACGATCGTTTGGACGATCGCTCACCCTTTTCCTACACGATCTTTTATACGATCGCTTACCTTTTCCTACACGATCGTTTAGACGATCGCTTACTTTTTCCTACATGATCGTATACTTCACCTAAACGATCAAGCATCTTGTCTATGCGATAAACGACCTCTTCTCTCATTTGCTTGATCGTTGTGTATGGTCTCTCTTCCTCCTTCCCTTTACCAAATCTGAACAAAGCCCATTTGGATTCTCACTCCAAGAATACTGAGGGCTCTGAGTGGTGTTGTCTTCTCCGCTTCCTTCTGACTGAGTGGTGATTGTTCGAGGTAGACAGTTGAGTTTCAAACTCCCTGTGAAGAAGAAATCCTCATCTGGTATGATCTCTTGACCTCTTTAGCATTATGAATGCATATTAGTATGTTTTGAATGTATATGCAGTAATTTTGTCACAATGAATTAGAAAGACTCGCTTCCACTCGTAGGTACTCTTGAATAAGAGTTCCTTCAACGATGACCCTTCACAAACTACTCGTAAGTACAGTTGGGCCAAATTATCGTTTTTTCCCTATAATTACATCTAACTCCTTAAGTACCACCGATTCCTTTAATGAACAATAGATCATAGTTCGACTATGACTAAACCCTTATCGGGCCAGGAGAAGGTGTGGTGCCACATTGTTCAAGTCTGAAATCAACCCTTAAGGGAGTAATTTATCTACTTACCCCCGCTTCGAGGAAGGAGTGAATTCCATCTCGTGTAGCTGTGTTCCAACTCCCCAATCAGATGAATCCCCAAAATGGTAGCCTTGTTGAGTCAGCGATCTGGCTACTCTCACCCATACAAATCAAAGGACTGTTCTCATAGGAAGAGTTCACAACTCACTCAGGATTCAGGTTATATTCCTATGCTCATCTTGGTGAAATGTTAGTCTCTATTATGAATGGTGTTATATAATAAGACTAAATATTTTGTGGTTCGATCTTATACAAACTTCATTGTATAAAATATCCCCACTTCCATGTCTAATGCATGAATGATCAGGATCAGATCATTTATAGCACTTTACAATAATTGTAACACCTACAAAGCGGGTCATACTCGTTGTGTCACCAGGATAAAGTACCCAGCCTTATCCATCTACTACAGACCATTTAGGTTATCACTTAAACATGATTCACCTGCATGTCTCTACATGCATGTTTAAGTTACAAAGATAACCTTGGATGTTAGTTTATTTGTTTGTGGTTAATACAACTCAAATATCACATATTTTATAAACAAAGTGAATAAAATAACATATATTATTAATCACATAAAGTGTTTGTTCATACAATGTTTACAAACTATAAGACCCTACGAGATTTAGGGCATTAACCCCAACAAGTATATGTTCTAATTGCTCCACTACAACGCACTAAGATGGGTCCTCAAAGGAGGTTAGGAATCTATGTTGGATATGATTCCTCATCAATTATTAAATATCTTGAGCTCTTGACGGATGATGTATTTACTTCACGATTTACTGATTGTCTTTGTAATGAGATAAATTTTCCAATATTAGGGGGAGGAATTAAGAAGTTGGAAAAAGAAATTGCATGAAATGCATCGTTATTGTCTCATTTAGATCCTTGTACAGATTAATGTGAACTTGAAGTTCATAAAATAATTCATTTGAAAAATATAGAAAATCAATTACTAGATGCATTTATAGATGCAAAGAAAGTAACTAAGTCACATATATCAACTGCAAATGTTCCATAAAAAATTGATATCCCAATATGACAAGTTATCACTAATGAGACTGGAACACGCTAGAAGCATGGTAGACTAGATGGTTCCAAAGATAAAAATCCTTGAAAACGAAAAATAATTAATAGTGAAAAAAACTTGGTTAAGGATGTAAATACCCATAAAGAAATCCTCGATATGACTAGTGAGGAAGGTGAAATACCTAAAGATAATAATGAAATTTCAATAAACTATGTCATGACAGGAAAAATATGGAATTGAACTAATGTAATTATTGACATCATTTTTGTGTATAATGTTGCTCTTGATATTATATCTGAAAATGAGGATCCTGAACCAAAATCTGTTGAAGAATGTCGACATAGAAAAGTTGGTATCATTGGAAAGAAGCAATCAAGGTAGAATTAAACTCATTTTCAAAATGTCAGGTTTTTTGACTAGTAGTCCAAACACCAGAAGGTGTTAAATCTGTGGGATACAAATGGGTATTTGTGAGGAAAAGAAATGAAAATAATGAGGTCACAAAATATAAAACAAGACTAGTTGCATAAAATTTTTCACGACCTGGTATTGATTTTGAGGAGACGTATTCTCCAATGGTGGATGCAATTACATTAAAATATTTAATTGGCTTGACTGTGTATAAAAGTCTAGATATACATCTTAGGATTGTAGTCACAACATATTTATATGGATCTCTTGATAATGATATTTATATGAGAATCCCAGAAGGGTTTAAGGTACCTGAAACATATACATCAAATTCTCAGGAACGATATTCAATAAAGTTACAGAGATCACTACATGGATTGAAACAATCAAGACGGATATGGTAAAATCGCCTGAATGAATATTTATTGATAGAAGGATATCAAAATAATTCAATATGTCCGTGTGTTTTTATAAAGAAATCACAATTAAGATTTGCTATTATAACTGTATATGTTGATGACTTGAATATAACTGGAACTATTGAAGAGCTTTCAAAGGCAATAGAATATCTTAAGAAAGAATTTAAGATGAAAGATCTCGAATTTTTTTTTTTTTTTTTTTTTGCCTTAGTTTGCAAATTGAGCATTTAATAGATGGATTATTTATTCATCAGTCAACTTATACGGAAAAAATTTTGAAAATATTTTATATGGACAAAGCACATCCATTAAATATTCCAATAGAAGTTCACATTGGATATAAAGAAAGACATATTTTGACCTCGAGAAGATAGTGAAGAACTTCTTGGTCCTAAAGTACCATATCTTAGTGCAATTAGTGTACTTATGTATCTTGTTAATAATACAAGACTAGGTATTGCATTTTCAGTAAATTTATTAGCAATGTATATTTCTTTTTCAACAAAAAAACATTGGAACGAAAGTAAGCATATACTTCATTATCTCCGAGGAACAATCTGTATGGGTTTGTTTTATTCAAATAAATCAATTTTTGATTTAGTTAGTTATGCAGATTCTTGATATTTATCTAATCTACACAAAGTTAGATCTCAAACAGGTTATCTGTTTACATGTGGAGGAACTGCTATATCATGGCGATTGGTGAAATAGACTATAACAGCCACTTTCTTAAATCATGCTGAAATTCTTGCAATTCACGAGGCTAGTTAAGAATGTGTATGGCTAAGGTCAATGAGTCAGCAAATCTGTGAAACGTGTGGCTTATCTTCTAATAAAAATCTTCCAACAATATTATACGAAGACAACATAGCTTGCATAGCCTAAATCAGAGAATGATATAATAAAGGAGATGGAACAAAACATATTTCACCTAAGTTTTTCTACACTCATGATCTTGAAGAAAATGACAACATCACCGTACAACAAATCTGTTTGAAGGATAACCTGGAAGACTTATTTACAAAGGCATTACCAATCACAACTTTTGAAAATTTGGTGCACAATATTGGAATGCGGCGACTCAGAGATCTTAAGTGATGTTTTCATGAGGGAAAGTAAATATATTATATTCTTTTAGGAGTATGTATTATATAAAATATGCACTCTTTTTTCTTCACTAGGGTGTATTATATAAAATATGTACTCTTTTTTCTTCACTAGGGTTTTTTTTCCATTAGATTTTTCCTAGTAAGGTTTTAATGAGACATATTTCATATATATATGGGCATCTAATGGATAACATTATGAATATTATAATAATAAATAGATGTCCATTGCTTAGTGTCCCAAAAGCTATTTATCACCCTTCATGTTGTCCATGTGCCTTGTAGTTATTCATGCTTGGTGTCCATGTAAGTTCACATCCTACTTGCCACTTTGCCTATAAATGGTGGCATTCGATGGATCTTAAATATATACATACATTGATGAGAATTCCACTTCTACTAATTTTCATATTATCTAATTTTATAACTTTAGTTATTTTATTTTATATTATATTATATATATTTAATATTGTTGAAGGAGAAATTCCGGACCAACCACGGATCGCCACGTCATTTGCTAAATTAATGACGGAATTCCAAAATCCTTAAATTTTTGACCAATTAGGAGTTGACATATGCCCCAAATTGAAGTTGAAGACAAATTTCAATGATGCCACGTGGTTTCATCACGACCGTTGAATTGGATAAAATTAACTTGATCTAATTTAAGATCATTATTATTTGGATTAAAGTCTCTAAACCCAAAAATATGTTGAATTTGACACAAATGTCAAATCAAACCCAAATCCAACTAAATAGGGCCAAGAGTCAGGCCCATGGGTCAACCAAACCCAAGCCCATAAAGCCCACCTGAGAACTTTATAAATAAAGAAGTTCTCTTCATTTGTTGAGGTCAACAATTCTATGCTCCATAGAGTTTATAGAGAATTCTTTACAATCAGAAGACTCCTTGACTCCTGAAGCTGACCATACCTGAAGACTGAAGTTTTTCGAAGATACAAACATCCTAAAGACTGAAGTCCTTTGAAGATGCAAGCATTCCAAAGACTGAAGTCCTTTGAAGATACAAACACTCTGAAGATTGAAGTCCTTTGAAGATACAAGCAATTCTACATTTAGAGAGTCTAAAGAGAATTCATCAACAAGCAGAAGACTCCCAAGACTACTAAAGCTGCACTCTTAGAAGATAGATGACCCTTAAAGACTGAAGTCTTTTGGAGATACAAGTATTCTTCCAAGACTTTAACTCCACGATCATCACGTGCTTCGCTTCCTCAAATCAAGCTTACGCATTCAATTGAGAGAGAATCAGAGGATCAAGTACTAGAGATCGAACCACATCGCATCAAATCAACTTCAACATCAACACCAACTTAAGTTCAAGTCCACGAAACAAGTTTCTCTGGAAGCCTTGTGCGAACACTAATCCTTCAAGAGGATCAACAAGCCCAAAGGCCGATCATCCAAGAAAATCAATAAGTCCAAAGACCGATCCTCCAAGAAGATCAACAAGCCTAAAGGTCGATCATCCAAGATAATCATCAAGCCCAAAGGCCGATCATCCAAGAAGATTATCAAGCCCAAAGGCCGATCATCCAAGAAGATCAACAAGCCCAAAAGTCGATAACCGAAGAAGATCAACAAGCCCAAAAGCCGATCACCCAAGAAGATCAACAAGCCCAAAAGCCGAGCACCCAAGAAGATCAATAAGTCCAAAGGCCGATCGTTCAAGAAGGTCAACTAGCTTAAAGTTTTCAGTTTATTTTGAAAGCATCAAAATACTGTGTATTAGAGATTGTACTCACTTTCCACAAAATTAATACAAATACAAAGTTCAAGTTCCACGAAATAAATTTCTCATGAAATCTCATGCGAACGAATATTATTATATTATATTTTCTCTATATCCGTGTTCCCATTATGCTCTTCAAATTCAACACTCTAAGGTTTCTTTTACAATAGTTTCTAAATTAATCTAATTTTTCATTACTTTCTATTTAATGATTTTTTTAAAAAAACAAATACTTTTGATAATCTAAAATCATGCAAGAAACTATATTAAACAAATATTAAATTATTAATTTCTTAAAGATAATATGCTTATAGAAAAAGGAATTTTGCTTAAAGTTAAAATACCTGTTTTCCACGAGATCAGCTCTTCAAAATACTAGTAGTTGTTGAGTTGTCAATTCAACATTATATTTCTATACCATATAAACATTACATTTATTTTGACTATGAAACATACTGAATTTAGATACATTAGGAATATAACAGTTTAGACTAAATAGAAACTATTTTCAAAATTAAAGACTCACTAATTCAGACTCCACTAATAATAATTTCGTTTTAAATTTTTCAAAATTAAACTTATAAACAGTTTCTTTATTATATAATCTAGTTTTTGTATGTGTTTCTAAAATCCAAAGTCACGTTTCAAAAACTACAAAAAAGCATATCCCGTTTGACAACTATTTGATTTTGAGTTTTTGTTTTTGAGAATGAAGTTTATAGACACTACTTTTTCCCTCCAAATTTTCTTCTTTGTTAACTAATTTTTACTAATAATTTAAAAAACCAAGTCAAAATTTGAAAACAAAAAAAAAAAAAAGTAGCTTTTACAAACTTGCTTTTGTTTTTAGAATTTGACTAAAAATACAACTATTGTACTTAAGAAATATGCAAATCATAGTAAAAAATAGAAAGGAAATAAGCTTAATTTTTAAAAAGAGATACAAAAAATTAAATATTTACCAAACTGGACCGTAGTTTAAATAATTTTATTTTTAATTTTGGAATTTGACTAAGAATTCACCATGCTAGACAAGCACAATTTTGAAAAATAACTAAAAACTAATATCAAGTGTCTTTATTTTGTTATCAACTTTTTATCTATACTATCCAGCCAAATTTTTAAAACTTAAGAAAATAAGTTTACAGTTGTTTTTATTTTTAAAATACTAAAAATTAGTATAAAATTTCGAAGAAAATAAGCATAGAAGAGAAAAATAGTTATCAAACTGAATTTTCCTTTTCAATATTTCTCATAGTCTCTTCCTTCCCAAAAAAAGCTATAAATAAAGCCACAACTTTTCTTCAAAGACCACCAAATTTGTAATAACTAACCATTACAGCCAACAATATTTGGAGAAGTGAGTTATGGGCTTGAAAGAGTCATCATTCTTCACTTTCACTCTTCTCCTTCTTACCTTCTTCCCTTTAATTATATCATCTTCTCAACCAAACTCTGCTCATTTCCATGGAAAAGCACCATCACAATTTGTGTTTCTGAACCAACTTCATGGATCCCAGAAGGGTGACAAAGTTGAAGGTATCCACCAGCTGAAAAAATACCTTCAGCAATTTGGCTACTTGAACAATGCTCAAATTCATTCTAAAAATAACAACGACGAGTTTGACGAGTTGTTAGAATCCGCCATTAAAACGTACCAAAAGAATTACAATCTCAAAGTCACAGGGACTCTTGATGCCATGACGATAGCTCAAATGTCAAAGCCTCGATGTGGAGTTGCAGATATCATCCATGGCAATACTTGGATGAGATCAAACAAAAAAAGAAAGCAACTTGAACATGGAATTGGCCATTTTCATAGGGTTTCTCATTTTGCTTTCTTTGAAGGAAATCCCAAGTGGCCTAGTACTAAATCTCACCTCACTTATGGTAAGCTTAAGTCGATGGATTGTAGTAAATTTTAACTTTATCAATACTTCAACAAATATAAACTTGTATTCATATTCCCAACAGGGTTCGTTCCAGGAACTCCATTGGAAACGGCGAGTCCAGTAGCTCGAGCTTTTGCTACATGGGCGGCGAACTCTCACTTCACCTTCTCCCAAGCTTTGGACAACCAAACTTCAGACATAACAATAGGATTTGAAAGTGGTGATCATGGAGATGGGTATCCATTTGATGGTGTTGGAGGAGTGATAGCTCATGCCTTTTCGCCGCCAGATGGCCGGTTTCATCTCGACGCCGAGGAGTCTTGGGCAGCCGGTGTCGTTTCCGGTTCGTTTGATTTGGAGACGGTGGCATTGCATGAGATTGGACACCTTCTAGGCCTTCAACATAGCTCCATTGAAGGGGCTATCATGTGGCCACAAGTCCCAGAAGGAGCTTCCAAGGGTTTGCATGCAGATGATATTGCAGGCATTAAGGCTTTATATAATAACACTCTTTAAAATTTAATCTCTGTATTTCTTCATCTGAATTATTTTTCCAATTTGTTTCATGTCTGATGTCTGTAATTTAATTATTATTTTGTATATTTTTTGAAAGTATTGATCATTTAAGAATATGATATGTTTAGGTTTTGTTTTAAAATCAAAATGAGCATAGTTCAGTAAATCTAAAACATTGTATTATCAATTCGAAGTCGGAGGTTTGATTTCCTCTTTTCATATCATTAAAAAAATTCACTAAAAAATCCTAAACGATTTAAATTTACTAATGATGTATGGAGATACCTTTGTAAATCAAAATAATTAAGATTAGTAATAGACACCACCTATTTTTTTAAAAAAATGAATTATTTTTATTTTTTTACTTTGTAAAGAAAATGTGATGCATAAGATTAAGTATTGTTGCATTGATTGTATCTAATCATTGTTCTTTTTAAAAAGTGAATTAATATGTATGATAATAGCGATTCTTCTTTTACTTGAAAGGACATGAATCCTTCAAATTGGAGAAAAATAAGAAAACTCAACTTGATTACGTCTAGGGCTCCATCATTATGTTTGTGTAGCTTATCATATTATTTAATTATAGTTTATCACGTGACGTAATGGCGTCTTTTCTATTTTTCTTAAGGAAGTGTCTTCATTTTTTTTTACCTTTATGATCGAACTATTTTTCTTCATCAATTTTCAAGTTGAAAATGGAAATGTGAGGGGCAAAAAAGACTGCCAAGAAAAAGGGAAAAGAAAACAAGCTCTAGCAAATTATGGAACGACTACTAATAGTAAACAAAGAATTTAATGTTGGAAGGGAAAAGTCAAGGATAAGTTATTAGCTCTATTTCCATAAAATAATAGATTATCATTATTTAATTAATATCTTTTTAAAACTATATTATATTATATTATTATATATATACTTCAAGATTAAATTCAATAATTAAGAAGACTTGATATTAATTGAATACCAGATATGCTACCTAAAGTAAAATAATAAATTTTTAATTTAGATTATTTTATTTTTTTAGTGTACTAATCGAGCAAAGCATATCCCAATAAATGAGATAGAATATCGAAAAGATAATACAAAGTTGGTTGAACAACTCTTACTGACTTAAGATAAAATTTAATTCATCAACGGCACCTAATTCATCTCCATCATCAACTTCTCCTTTAAATTCTATCTCCGCTGTCTCCCGTTGCATCAAATTTCCTCGTCGATATTTCGTTGCAATCGCTGCTATAATAATTGCCTCCTCTGAATCTGTCGAACCCCGCAACTTCCACTTTTGACACTACCCATCACATCAGATTCTCTACCTAGTTCTCTGTTGTCGTCATCGTCGCAACGATCACCTTCAAATCTTCGGATTCTACGACTCCGACTTTATCTCCTCCACCGCCTTTTCCTTAACTATCTACTCCACCTCCACTAAAATTTATGTTCAAAGTTTAGCCATTGCATATTTGAGTAACAATTTCAATTTCTTTCATTTATAATATATGTTTGTGATTTCTCTTTTTTCTTTATAAAGACGTTATTTCTATTAAATTTAGAAAGTATGTATATAAATTTCAATGTTGAGAATAATATTTAATTTTTACTAGTCGTGTCCATCAATATTCATAGCTTGTCATAAATAATTGCTTTGAAAACTTTTCCAATTTTCAAAATGTTCCTTTTTATGTGAACAAAGGAAGTGTGTGTGAAAGATGATGGACATGTAGGTCCAACAATCTAGAATTTTTCGTTTATGGGTGACAGTATACTTCACTTTTCATGAAAATTAACAATGACACCCTTCACATCGGTCTGTATTTGGTGTATGTTTTTTTTCGTTTAAATTTATAGAGTATCTGATTATAATAATAAAATCAAAAGATCTCACAATATTTATAAGATATATAAGATATTTCGCTCATTGTCAATTAATTTTAAGATTAAACCTCATATTATCTAGTATGGTAACATATCTCACAAAGTTCAAACCAACATTAAGATTGAACATAAAGAAATATAGTCTTGAGAAATATGAGGAAAACTTGTGGGATCCACAATATATTTATACAGTGATTAAGGTCAGTGAGTTACCTCAACATTTGCAAAGCCTACTAATGTCTGGTTAGGGAAGAGACAACTCTGGAAAGGTAGAGTTAGATGGTCTTCCACTAATAGTTTATTTGTCTCTTCATGTCTGCTAGAAGGATTTAGGGGTGGGTTCAAGGTTTTAATTTTTTTTAAAAAAATAAATCAAAAATCAAAAATAAAAAATATTTCTTCCTATAAAGTAATATTGATATGTGCCAAATTTTGTTTTTAAAAGGTTAAGTAATTTTTAGGATATACTTACCAAGTGCTTTTGACTACAAGATTTTTTTCTTTTTTTAAATTACAAGTAGGATAGAAATTTGAACGATTTTTCTTTTGTAGAGGTAAATTTTTATGCTCATATGACCCTTCTTATTCTCGGTGATTCTGTAATAGCTTGTGATTCTAGTGTGAAGAGCTTGTAGTAGGATAGTCATTTAGATTATGCTATAAATTTAAAACTTGAAGAGTTGTATTGTTCTTAGGGAGATTTAAGTTGTTTTTATCTCTCCCATTCTTATTTTAAGAGATGTTAAGCAAAGTTGTTATTTAGGAGTTACCTAAACAAGTTAGTTTGAGGGATCTTAAACTTGTACTGAGAGTAGGGCATCGATAGAAGTGAGAAAATCTCATACTTAGGGAGCGCTCCTAAGTAGAAACTAGAAGTTAGTTGGTCATGGGTCTTTGTTAAGTGCGTCTAACAAATAAGTATTGCATTGTAATTGTTGAACCATTTGAACTAGTGAAGTTTCTTTCCATTGAGCAAAACGCCCCCTAAACGTAGGTGACTTTGCACCAAATGAGTTACAACTCTTGTGTCACGTTACTTTTATTAGTTTTTGTGTTATTCATTACCCTATAACATTCGTGTCGAAAGTAGTTTGATATTTATGATCCATTTTTTCACTTTTAAATATTTTATATGTATATTCTTCGATTTAATTATATATACAAATTTTCTTAAACAAAAGATTTTTTTTAAAAAAAAAAAAAAATCTTTTACAAAAAAGAAATTTACTAATATGGATTTTTTTCAATTTTATAAATAACAAACGGGGATCAAAATAATTGTCCTTTTAAGATGCAATAGGTACATTATCCATTAAGTCATACTCGGATTGACAATAACTCGTTAACTTCAATTAGATAAATTGGATAATCGTTATAAGTTAATCATTGATGAACTTAGATATCGATTAATTATAATTAATTAAATTAAAATATATCTTGGTTGACTATATTCATAATAAGGAATCCCCATTGAATAAATTATATATTATTGATTATTTTTATGTAATGTTTGTTCTAACATATGTATTATGATCAAAAGTTTAAAATGTTAATGTTAACGAAAATGTTGAGATCTCAATTTTATGAAAATAGTTTCTGTTGAAATATGTTAAATTAGTCCTAAGGGCATTTTTGTCTTTTTTCTATATTTGCTAAATTAGGGTTTCACCTCATTCTATTTATATCTGAGGTTGGGTCTATTGTAAAAATGACAAAAATAATAAGTTCTTTTCTATCGTGGTTTTTCTTCCCTGAATTAGGGTTTTCCACGTAAACTCCTTGTGTCGTCTTCTTTTCCTATTTCAATATGGTATCAGAGCAAGGTGATGAAACCCTAGTCTCGGTAGAAGAAACTCAGTCATCAAACTTGATAGGTGAAGGTACGCTGACTAATGAGGCTGTGATTTAATTAGCGGTTGCCGCTATCTCCGAACCATATCCCAGATAGCTCAGCCGAACAGATCCAGCTGGCGAGCCGAACAGCAGGTGGTGGGATTGCTCCAGCTGGCGCGCTGATTAGCTTCCAGTCTTAGCTGTTCCAACTGACCACCATCGATCGAACCTTTCCAGCCGAACAGTAGGTGGTGGTGGAAGGTCACGCTTTCCAGCCGCGCGCACGCGAACGGGTCAACACTGATCGGACTCTCGACTTTGCTTCAGCCTGCGCACGCGAACGGGTCACAACCGATCGGACCCTCAACTTCGCCTACAACCGTCTCAGCCTCGCACATTCTCCAGCTGGCGCACGCGATCGATCTACAGCCAGTAGGTATCTCGGCCTCGCACAGAATCGGGTCTACACCAGACGGTCATGGGTTTGCTCCAGCTGCCAGGTCGGGTCAGATCGGCGCGATTTCTTCAGCCTCGCAGCCGATCGCCGAGCCTTTTGTCCGTTACCCACCATCACAGCCGTCTGGGAGCAGCGCCGGTCCCGGGTTGCCGAACTTTCCCGCTGTTGAACTTCCGGCAGTAGCTTCTTCACAGTACCATGGTGGACAGCCTCTTCCTCATGTATATCTAGTTCAGCCCCAGTTTCGAATGGGTGATTCTATTGAAGAAAATCCCATGGTGTTTAGACAGAAAAATTCCAGATCTGAATCTCATGGGGAACTCCAACAAAAATTAGTTAGTCTTCAACAACAGATGGTCGCTCTGGGAGCCAGATTGAATGGCCATGATTCTTCCCCGATGTATTCAGAAAATCCGATATCAATGTTTCCTACTCCTCCAACTTCTAATCTTTTATCTGGAACAATTGGAAATTCTGCAGGAATGATCACGGGAGAGAAGTTGAATGGGCAAAATTACTTCTCTTGGTCCCAAACAATTAAAATGGTTCTTGAGGGACGCCATAAGTTTGGATATTTAACTAGAGAGATACCACGACCGAATCCTGGGGATCCTCAAGAGCGTGTCTAGAAGGCAGAGGATTCCTTACTCCGCTCAATGTTAATCAGTAGCATGGAACCACAAATCGGGAAACCTTTACTCTACTCAGCCACTGCTCGAGATATTTGGGATGCAGTCCGAAGGTTATATTCGAGGCGTCAGAACGCATCCCGCCTGTATACTCTATGTAAACAGATTCATG
Organism: Benincasa hispida; assembly: GCF_009727055.1. NCBI lineage: Eukaryota > Viridiplantae > Streptophyta > Magnoliopsida > Cucurbitales > Cucurbitaceae > Benincasa > Benincasa hispida. Next base: position 10,739,736 of record NC_052354.1, read on the forward strand.
AATGCAAACAAGGGAGCATGGATGTAACATCATACTTCAGCAAGGTGTCATTGTTATGGTAAGAAATGGATCTATGTCGGGAGATCATCTGGATCTGGCCACAAGATGGAATTCAATAATCAAAGATAGAAGAGGTTGAACGTGTGTATGATTTTCTTGCCGGGCTGCACCCCAAATTTGATACAGTTCGCAGTAGAATACTAGGGCAGAAACCAATATCGTCTCTCATGGAGGTCTGTTCAGAGGCTGTCTCTTATACACATCTAGATGTGTATAAGAGACAGGATGGTGACAAGCAGAATAGTAAAACACCCTCAGTTTGTGAGCATTGCAAAAAACAGTGGCACACGAAGGATCAGTGCTGGAAATTGCATGGTCGCCCTCCAAATGGTAAACGTCGCCCTCCGAATGACAAGTCGAAATCTGGCGTGCTCTAGTGGGTGAATCAGTTGAGGGGGCTGCACAACCTCAGACACAGCCTCCAGTGACTAATCCTGGTGATTCAGGTACCATAGGGATCGGAACAGTTGCTCAATCAGGTAACCCTCAATCTTTTAGTTTCCTTGTTGAAGGGAATGAGTTATGGATTCTAGATTCAGGAGCAACCGATCACTTGACTGGCTCATCCGACCGGTTTCTCTCATACTATCCAAGTGCTGGAAATGAGAGGATTCGAATTGCGGATGGGTCCTTCGCTCCTGTTGCTGGAAAAGGCAGACTGTCACCATTTCAGGGATTAACTCTGCAAAATGTCTTACATGTGCCCAAAATTTCTTACAACTTATTATCAATAAGCAAAATAACAAAAGATTTGAACTGTAGAGTCGTCTTCTTACCAGATACTACTTTGTTTCAGGACTTGAGCTCGGGGAGACCGATTGGCATTGCCCGATATGTTAGAGGCCTATATTTCCTTTCTACAGATGCTTCCTCCAGAAGCTTGTTTAGGACTAGTCTTTTATCTTCGTTACTATATCTGAAACAAATTATTTATTGTGGCATTTTCGTCTTGAACATCCTACTTTTCAATATATTCGATATTTGTTTCCTCATTTATTCCATAATGTGAATGTTTCTTCATTATCTTGTGATGTCTGTATACGTGCTAAACAACCTCGCGTGTCATTTGTTTCTCAGCCCTATAAGCCTACCCAACCCTTTCACCTGGTCCAAGTGATGTTTGGGGTCGCTCGAGCATCGCTACCCTGTCTGGTAAACGGTGGTTTGTAAGTTTCCTTGACCCGACTTACATGGGTATATCTTCTTGCTGATAAGTTCGAGGTTTTATCTACCTTCAAACAGTTCTATACCACTGTATTAACATAGTTTAACACAAAGATTGCCATCCTGCGAAGTGACAATGGTCGTGAGTTTGTCAACCACACCTTCCAGGAATTCCTAGTGTCAAAAGGGATCATCCATCAAAACTCGTATGCATATACTCCACAACAAAATGGGGTAGTTGAACGGAAAAATTGCCATCTCATTGAAGTTGCTCGTTCCTTGATAATTCCAGCGTCTCTTCCTTTGTACCTGTGGGGAGATGCGGTTCTTACCACAGCTCATCTAATTAATAGAATGCCTTCACGAATTCTAAAGTTTCAAACCCCTCTTGAGTGCTTCAAAGAGTCCTATCAGTCTACCCGTCTTATTCCTGAGGTTCCTCTTCGTGTGTTTGGGTGTACAGCCTTTGTTCATACTCATGGTCCACACCGGACTAAGTTTGCTCCACGAGCTAAAACATGTGTGTTTGTCAGGTATCCCCTTCATCAGCGAGGCTATAAATGCTTTCATCCATCTTCCAGAAAATATTTTGTCACTATGGATGTCACGTTCCTTGAAGACAAACCGTTCTTTCCCGTTAGTCATCTTCAGGGGGAGACCACGAATGAAGAGACTAACAATTCCACGTACTCCATACCCATTAGCCTTAACCTTGTGCCTAGTCCGAATATTCCTGAACCTGAGCTTAGTCCCAATGTTCCTGGACCTAGTCTTGAACCTAATTCTGCTCCTGTTGTTCCCATGTCGGTTCTTCCTACTAGACAAGTGCCCTGGATAACATATTATAGGAGGAATCTCAGAAAGGAAATTCAGGAAACCTCTGGTGTTCCATCGGAAAGTGTCCAAGCGTCAGAACCAGCTCAGGTTCAAGATCCCGTTGTTTCAAAGGAGAGTTTTGAAGAAAAGTCTGGGAACATAGAAAATGACGAAATGAGCTCAGAGAAGTTTGAAACTTCAGGAAGGAATGAGATGTTGAAAGATCCTCAAGAAGATGCAGAATTGTCTTAAAAGTCTGATACTGAAGAGGGACAGACGAAAACTGACAACTATGATACCACTCTGGATATGCCAATTGCTCTGAGAAAGGGAACCAGGTCATGTACAAAATACCCTTTGCATAGCTTTCTGACCTATAGTAACTTATCTCCTGTTTTTAAGGCTTTTACTACTCAGCTAGATGCTCTAACAATACCTACCAGTGTACATGCGGCCATGGAAGTTCCCGAGTGGAAAGCAGCAGTAATGGAGGAAATGAGAGCTCTTGCGGCAAATAAGACTTGGGAGTTAGTAGCTCTCCTTAGAGGTCACAAAACGGTTGGTTGCAAATGGGTGTTCACAGTGAAGTATAAGTCTGACGGAACATCGAGAGGTATAAAGCCAGGTTAGTTGCTAAAGGATTCACTCAGACGTATGGGATTGATTATTCAGAAACTTTTTCCCCAGTGACTAAGTTAAACACAATTCGTGTTCTTCTGTCTGTCGCCGTGAATAAAGATTAGCCCCTACATCAACTAGATGTAAAGAACGCATTCCTAAATGGTGAGTTGGAAGAGGAAGTTTATATGAGTCCACCTCCAGGTTTTGAAGCTAAGTTTGGGAATCATGTTTGCAAATTCAGGAATTCTTTATATGGGTTGAAGCAGTCTCCTAGGGCCTGGTTTGATAGGTTCACCGTGTTTGTTAAGTCCCAAGGGTTTGTTCAGGGGCATTCTGATCATACCTTGTTTACCAAAAAATCACCCTTAGGAAAGATTGCTGTGTTGGTAGTGTATGTTGATGACATCATCCTATCAGGGGATGATACGACAGAAATTGCTAAGCTAAAACAAAGGATGGCAAGTGAATTTAAAATTAAGGATCTTGGTAGTTTAAGGTATTTTCTAGGGATGGAAGTGGCAAGATCAAAAGTAGGAATATCTGTTTCTCAGCGGAAGTACACTCTGGACTTGTTAAAGGAAATAGGAATGATCGGATGCAAACTTATTGACACTCCTATTGAGGTCAATAGCAAACTGAAAAGTGTTTCGGAAGGAGTTCCTGTGAATAAGAAGAGGTATCAACGCCTAGTAGGAAAACTGATTTACTTGTCTCATACTAGGCCCGACATCTCCTATGCTGTGAGTGTAGTAAGTCAGTTCATGTAGATTCCATATGAGGAGCACATGGAAGCTGTGACTCGAATTTTGAGATATTTAAAGTCCACCCCTAGGAAGGGCTTGGTATTCAGGAAACATGACACACGAAGCATCGAGGCATATACTGACTCAGATTGGGCCGGATCTGTGACTGATAGAAGGTCAACCTCAGGGTACTGTACCTTTGTATGGGGAAATTTGGTAACTTGGCGGTGTAAAAAACAGGGTGTAGTGACCAGAAGTAGTGCTGAGGCAGAGTATAGAGCTATGAATCTGAGAGTGTGTAAAGAAATCTGGTTGCAGAAAGTGTTATCTGATCTTCACGAGAGTAGTCCAGGGCCTATGAAGTTGTATTGTGATAATAAGGCTACCATCAGTATTGCGAATAATCCCGTGCAACATGATAGAACCAAACATGTGGAAATTGACAGGCACTTTATTAAAGAAAAGTTAGACCGCGAAGCTATTTGTATTCCCTATGTACCCTCAGTCCAACAGATTGCCGATGTTTTTCGAAAGGGTTATCGAGAAAAACGTTTGAAGCTTGTATTAGCAAGTTGGGTCTTGCCGATATCTATGCCCCAACTTGAGGGGGAGTGTTGAAATACGTTAAATTAGCCCTAAGGGCATTTTTGTCTTTTTACTATATTTGCTAAATTAGGGTTTCACCTCATTCTATTTATATCTGAGGTTAGGTCTATTGTAAAAATGACAAAAATAATAAGTTCTTTTCTACCGTGGTTTTTCCTCCCTGAATTAGGGTTTTCCACGTAAACTCCTTGTGTCGTCTTCTTTTCCTATTTCAATAGTTTCTAAAAGATACTTAAGTAGAATTGACACAACAAATAAGTTGATAACTATATTAGCTCCTAGAACATTATCAAAATTTGACCCTCTAAACTATATTATTTTAGATATACTACTAGTGTATCAATGTCTTCGACCAAGAGGCCATAGCTAGATATTCAAATCTTCCAAAAACATATACTATTGAAATGAGAAAAAAAGGTTTAATCTCACAAACAAATAGAGGTAAAAGACATATAAGAAAGGAAACTAATCCTCTCTGTTTTTCCATGTGACTTTTTGCAATATGTAAGGTTTTGGGAATATGTGAAAGTTAATTATATAATTTTCTACAAATTCTATTTTTTAAATAAAATACTAGAGAATGGTGAGATCAATAGGTACACCGAATTATTTCAATTAGATTGACACAACCGTAATACCCTCATCATATCCCATGTCTAGCACCTTCATTCAATCAAAAGAGATCAAGATGTACGTGAAAAGAGCAGGAGGAATGCTCGTAATAGAAAAGGGCAACAAACATTAAAAGAACAACTTCCAATTTGTATAGAAATATTCTCTTCATTTTAAAAGTAAATAATTAATTAGAAAGCTCCAATTAAGTCCAAGACCAAAAAGAAACACAAGAGAACATGTTTCTCTATAATTCTTACTCACTCCAAATTCTGGCCTAGTTATCTTACATAAGCATATGCCGGCTTATTGACTGGTCCGTCATTAAATGACTGACATTAGAGTCTAAAATGACATGAGAAAATGGAAGGAGAGGTGCGCGTTCCCTCTTTTGCATGGCATTAATAATAATTATCCGTTGTTTGAATTAAACTTGATACCTGCACGTAACAACGTAAGACTTTTCCTACATTCATGCAAAATAAAACAAAAGTGGCCTAACTCAAAATCCCTCCGTTTCTACACATCAATCCCACAACATGTAAGCAACAATATCTTTTTTTTCTTAATTAAAAATTCAAAACCACGTTTTTTACTATTTAAACATCAAGAGACGTGCACTTCTTCTTATTCGTTTCATAAACTTTTCTTCGAAAAATACTTAGGTACATTCAATATGTACTTATCTTTTCGCATCCCACTAATGTTCAATCATAATTTGTCACGTGACAAATTCTACATACATATTTTTATAATTGCACTAATCTTTGTACATCTTACTCTCATCGCACACAAACAACAAAAATTAAAATATTTCAAAAAATAAGTAATTTTGTCATGTGACAAATAATGATTGGATAATTTGGAGAAATGTATAAGGATAGGTGAAACTGAAATGCACATAAATATTTTGCCTTTTTAAATATTTTAATCTTTTTTGTGTGTGTCATGAGAATAGAATGCATAGAAAGATGCAACTAAGTATTACCCATTTTCTTCCTTATCAAACCCTATAAATAGGCTTGAAAATCTCAAGTATTTTACACCAAAAACTAATATCTCTTATAGCAATGGCCTCTTCCAAAGCTCTCCAAATGATCTTCCCTTTCACCCTTCTTCTTCTTTTCTTCTTCCCTCATCCAAATATATCAACTCCAATGATTTTGAAACATAATTCCCACAACATGAATGCATCTTCCTTAATGTTTCTTAAGAAGGATCTCCAAGGATGTCGTGTAGGTGATACAATACAAGGCATTCATCAAATAAAAAAATACCTTCAACGTTTTGGTTACATTACCAATATTAAAAAGCACTCCAATTACCCCATATTTGATGACACTTTTGACCATATCTTGGAATCCGCCCTTAAAACTTACCAAAAAAACCACAATCTTGTTCCCTCTGGAATCTTGGACTCCAACACCATTGCCCAAATGGCTATGCCTAGATGTGGGGTTCAAGATGTAATAAATGGAACAACAAGAAAAAGAAACCAAATTTACAAAAATGGCCATACCCATTTCCACAAAGTTTCTCACTTTACTTTATTTGAAGGAAACCCAAAATGGCCTTCTTCAAAATTCCATTTAAGCTATGCATTTCCTCCAGGCTACCCAAGTGAAGCAATAATGGCAGTGTCAAGAGCTTTCTCAAAGTGGGCTTTGAATACCCATTTCACATTTTCACATGTTGTAGACTATAACAAAGCTGATATCAAAATAAGCTTTGAAAGAGGAGAGCATGGAGATGATGCTTCGTTTGATGGTGTGGGAGGAATTTTAGCACATGCTTATCCACCAACGGATGGAAGGCTTCATTTTGATGCTGATGAGCCTTGGTCTGTGGGAGCAATTTCTGGTTATTTTGATGTTGAAACTGTGGCTTTGCATGAGATTGGACATATTCTTGGCCTTCAACATAGCTCTATTGGAACAGCTATTATGTTCCCAAGTATATCAGCTGGTGTTACTAAGGGTTTGCATTGGGATGATATTGCTGGAATTAAGGCTCTATATCGAGTTTGATATAATCAATACTCAAATTAAGATGCTTGTGAATACTTGATTAAAGCTAAATTATGGAAAATACATGTAAAATGTCTTAATGTGTTGAATTATGTTTAGGTTTGTTGTATTATTTATATCCAAATCAATAAGGTGTAAGATTGTGGTGAAATAATCACATATTATTTTCTGTTAAGGAGTGGCTAGTTTTAATTTTAATGCATGTTATAGTTGTATTATTAAATTTTCGTCGAAATGTCGATATTTTCATCGTTATTTCAACGTTTCCATGGATTCGACATTGACATGAGGGATGAATCGATATTTCCGTTACATTATAAGAAAATCTATGAAACATGAAAAATAAGTAATAAAATGTCACTAATATAAATAATAGACATCTTAACTTATTTAAAAATCATATAATATTTATTTACTAATCTAAATTTCTTTTTTGAATTTTTGAATTTTTGAATTTTTAAAAAAATATCCATCAAAATCAATATTTTTTCGATATTTCCATCAGAATTTTGATAAAATTAAAACCTCGATATTTTCGTTGAATCGACATTTTAAACTTCGGTTATAGGTAGATAATGAAAATATTTTGTAACATAAATATTCACAAATTATTCTTGATTGACACCTTGAATCTTAAGTTATTTTGAATTTTGATCCAAGTTGAAATCCCTTTTCGATCCAACCCATTCCTTCATTTTTTTTTTTTCAAATGATATACAGATGGACCAAATGGAATTAGGAGGTGCAACCGAACATTTTAACTAGATTAACACCTTTATAACTTGTTAACAAAAGAACACTCACCATATCTCAAATCCAAAAGTGTTATATCATCATTTAATAACTTATTTTCAAAAAATATCTTTATGTTTCTCACACACGTAATAATATATTAACTTGGAAAAAATAAAACTTTATTACTTAAATCAACATTAATTCCAAAATTCCAAATACGCTTTTTAGCTCTCATTTAATTAAAATTAGCGCAACATTCTGAACTTGCGAAGTATAACGGGAATACGAATATCAATAAAATATAATATAATAATAAAATAAATAAATATTAAAATAAATTAAACATAATATATAAATCAAATCAAATCAAATAGCAAAATATAAAATAAGAAATTTCTATAAATTCTCTATTTTCTCCAATTTTCATGGACTTTGCCCAACGTGTATCTTCCAAAACTCACGAAATGTCACTAGAGATAGATTACATAGACACTAATAGTGTAATCTTGAGACACATGGACAGCACATGGGCTAATGGATAAGTGACACATGGCCAATGAACACTAATAATGGGCATCTACATTACACTTAATTTAACATATTTATAATACTCATAATTTTTTTTTTCATTTTTCCAATTAGTTAACCCTTGCTCCCTTATCATATTAATATTAATATTGTAATGGTTGTTACAGGTTTTTGGCGCCAAGAGGCCAATCTTGTTTTTAAAAGGGAATAGGATCCATTGGGAGCAATTGAGCACGAGCACGAGAGAAGGACTCGTTAAGTCCCCTAAGAAAATCCATTAGATTCTCAGTTTGAAGAAAGTAGACGAATTCCTCGACAATGACATGTTAGAGTTTTAAATTTGGTGAAGTACATACTCATCGAATCTTGATTCAGAGACAAGGTTGCAAGAGTCCTCTTAAACTGGAAGATTCGTGGAGCGTTTTTCTTTTGGAAACATTCTTGTAGATCGAGCCAGATTGCTCGTCCAAATCAGCAAACAATATATCGGTAGCTATAGGTTTCGAGACCGAATTTTAGAACCATGAAATAACAATGTTGTTATTTTAAATCCATGCCGGAAGAAGCTCACCGGTTGGACGAGGAAGAGTGTCGTTAATGAAGCCAAGTTTACTTTTGATAGAGAGTCTAATCACCATGGTCTGACTCAAGAAACGTAGTTGTCTTCCGTTAGAAGTTCTGTCACTAGAACAAGAGTGGTACTTTCATTGTAGTGAAGATAATATGAATTGAGTTAGGCTTCATTCTGAGAAATCGAAGGTGGAAAAGAGGTGCTCGGAGGAACAATTTCAGGATTGTTGAAGGAATTTGTATGAGGATCGACTGGTTCTTTAGGGTTGATGGGAAAATTTCCGTTAGACATGGCGGGAGGTTGAAGACGATTAAAAAAAATGTGGAAGTGTGAAAAATTTATTGAGAGAGGGAATGAACTTCTGATACCATATCAACAAAAGGAATTAATAAACCGTCCTCTCATTTTATTAGAATGGACCATGGCCATATATATACAAGAGTGGACTAAGAAGATAATTAGTTATATGGTCTAACAAACTAACAACCCATTTACAAGATAAACCAAAACAGTTATATACACATAATAGAAGGTTAACTATTTCTGATAGAGAGCCACTAATTTTTATTTAGAGTGTGATTGACACCTAAAAAATGTTTAAAATGGTATATAAATAAAAGACTAGAAATCAGAGGACTTTTTGTATGTAGAGAAAATAAGAAAGTTACTTTTCTTAGGTTAATTTAAACAATTAATTAAGATTAATGAATCATTTACTTTATTTTTCCAGTTAAATAACCTCTCTCATATTTTGTTAATAATTATACCTGGATATATTTTTGCTCAACAATTTTGAAATTATAATATATTATTAAAGATGAGTGTTGAATTTTGGTTAATATAAAGTGAAGAGAATAATGATGAATGTTGTATGTGTTTTTATCTAGAACTATTCATATATATATTTGTTAAGATGAGGAAAGTCAAGTTTTATGTATAGTTGGAGGGTTGAGGAAAATTTAAAATGAATTTTAATAGATTATTATTAGTATATGGTTGTGGTTTATTATTATTTAGTATGGTTTTAATTTGTTATACTGTGGTCTGCTAAGGGTGTGTTTTATTTTATCTCTTAACTAAATAGTAATTAATTTGTGAAAGTTATGGAGATGTAAAGAATGTAGTGGGTAAAACGGAGTTACAAACATAGTAGGAGTTACTAATGTGTGTGATATTTTAGAAATAAATGGAGAAAACTTTTTACATTCTAATTTTTATGAATGTATTCAAATTATTAATTTCAATGTAAATTTTTTGAAATTTAATCAATAAGTTTTTTTAAAAAATTAAGATTTCTTTTTTATAAAATGACATATAATTGTTTATACTATTAAACCAAAATATTTATCAAATTATACAGATAGGCCACATGAGAAAAAAATATAAAATATAATTAAAATTATTTGTATGATATATTACGAAAAATCCAAAGTTCAGGTAGATCATAAAAACAAATTTTAAGTTTGATATTGTAATGTTGTAAAAGAATGATTAAAGAAAATGAATCATAATGTTTTCCTTCATTACCCTATTTATTTATATTGATGTATTTTATTTTCATTTTGGGATGAAAGAGAGATTTTTTTATGGAAAATTATTTCAAATGGTAAAACTGTTGAAAATGTTTACAACAAAATTTTAGAACTATCAATGATAGACGTTGATAGATACGGATAGACTTTTATCAGTGTCTATCAATGTCAATAGACATTGATAGGTCTATCAGTGTTTATCCACATCTATCATTGATAGTTTTAAAATTTTGCTATATTTTGTAAATATTTTGATTATTTTTTTTAATATTTAAAAACAGCCTTTTTTTTTTTTTAACCAGAAGAAAAAATGAAGGTTTTCCTCTAAATTATGGTTTTCAATTGACCTATTAAAGCAACATAAATAAATTCAATTAATTATGAGAATTGTTCTTGTTATAGTATTGCTTTTCCTATTTACAAAAGTCAAATCTTAACGTAACAAAAACTAATTATAAAGATAGAAAAATTTTTTAAAATAAATAAAAGACTATGTTAGAGTGAGAAATTTTAAACCAATCACAAATTACCATCACTATAGGAAAAAGAGACTCTCCCGACGCCTAAAACAACCGTTGGGAGATCAATTATAAGGAGAAAGTGGTACAAAATCGACAATTAAATAATATAAAAATGTAAAAAGAAGCAACACAAAGATATAGTGGTTCACTAACGGTGTGTTAGCTACGTCCACGGGACAGAGGGAGAATAGTATTATTAGAGATAATTTTTTCTAAAATACACAAACAACGCCTCTAGAGCTAAAAAAATTATATCGCACATTACTCTAAACTCTAGGATCATAACCGTAAATAACTACAAATAAGTAAATATGCTAGATACGAATTTTGAATAGCAAGGCACGTTGCACATGGACCCCTACTCTTGAGACCCCTGTAATAACTCGAGTTTAGGAGGGGTACATGAATGAACCGGTATCACATCTGAATGAGAAGGATCCTGAGGACATGAAAGTGTGGTTAAGAAAGGTTTAAAAGAATTGAAAGTTACTACCTATACCAACAAGGTGTACTTTCCTTTTTGGTGGCTCAATCATAAGAATTTCAAAGTTAAGTGTGCTTAGCTTGGAGCAATCGTATGTTGGGTGACCTCTTGGGAGTTTTACTAGGATGCATGTGAGAAGCATGCTCCCGTACTTGGTTGTTCGAAGGCTCGTGAGATAGCTCATCGAAGATGCAAATCTTGTAGATCTCCGCCTCTCTATTCTCTTTGTTTGTCCGTTGGCCCGTCACGTCCCTCTCTGTAGAGATCTCCCTCTCTTTGCTTGCTTCTACGTTTGTTCGTTTGTCGCATCCTTCTCCGCCTTCGCCTCTTCGTTGAGAGGTAAGTTTCTTCTCGTTTAAGCTTTCTAAGTCTTTCGGTATCAGAGTTGATTTTACTTTTACTTTTATCGAATCTTTGAACTAACGAACTTCTTGGTAACACATATTTTATATATATCGATTGAAATGAGCTCAATTTGAGGATTTATATTATTATTTGATTAAAAATGCTAATTATTTCTTCTTTTTAATTTTTAATGGATTTTTGACTGATCTATTTAAATGGCTATTAAGATAAAATGTATAGGTGCTTTAAATAAAATAAATGGTTCTTCATTGTGCACACATCTTTTATCAGATGATATGTTTTAAATATGTTAGATAAGAAAATAATATGGGGTAAATATAATGTTCTTAATTATATTACTCTTTATACAAGTATACACTATGAATAGAACAATGTCCAAATTCAAGCGATTTCAAGTAAATAATATAAAACAAATTGGGCTTAGATAAGAAAAAAAAATTGGGTAAATATAATCAATCATTATTTTTAGATTGATTTTCATATTGATACTTTATCATATTTATTCTTGTTGAATAAACAAATTGGGCTTAGATACGAAAAAAAATAATAAGTTCTTGAAAAGGTTGCTTGTTATTGGCCATGATTGAAAAGGTCTCTCATTTATTAGGATCCATGCATGAAAAGTCGTTAGTTTCAACTATTTAATGTATTGATTCAAGGAAAATTGAAGCAATTGTTCCTATTTTGTGAATCTTGAATTAATGTTGATGTCGTGTTTCTCTTACTTCTATAAGCATCCATAAAGTACTAATCAATCTTTTTTTTTTTTAAAGTTATTGTAATTAAAGTATGGGTGGGGGAATCGAACCTCAAAACTTGAGGTCGATAATATGAACACTATGCCAGTTGAGCTACACTCTTATTGACAAGCACTAATTAATCTTAACATCCATAAACCTCTAATGACTTTTTTCAACAACTAACAATTCATTGTCTAAATAATATAGGCTATAAGACTCGTTTGGGATTGCTTTTAAAATCCTAAAGAGCTATTTAACGAGAATCTTAACCGCCTAAACTATTTGGTAAAACAACTTATTTATTAATCTACCTAGAATCACTTTTAAAATTGTTCTAGCCTGCAAAAGTTATTTGATGAAGCTTTTAGATTTTAGCTTTCCTAAACATTTGGTATCTTCCTTACCATCTCAAATTTACATTTCATTAACTTATTTTCTCACATTTAATTCAAAATTTTAATTGGTTCAAATTCTTATAACAATTATTTTTTAAAAAAATATTTCATAATTTTTTTTAATTAAACAAAAATGGTTGAATTCAAATCATATATATTTTCAAATAATTATAAAGCTAAATCACACTAATTTAATATTAATTTACCAAAAACCTTAACTAGTTTTTTCTAATTTAAAATTAAAATTTACCAAACACTCTTTTACTTCTATCCACAACCGATTTTTTTAGAAGCACAACTACTAGCAATTATTTTAAAAGTTACAGCAATCCCAAACGAAACCATAATTTATTTTGGATTACAAGTTGGTCAGAAAACGTTTTTTTAAGGATGAATATAAAAGCGGATCAAACTTAGAAATAAGTTATCGGTGGAGTATACAGAAGGAATATCCTAAATCTTAGATCTGGCAAAGTTTCATGGTAATAATTCTAGACGAACAAGATGTCCATGCAAGAATTGTATGAATTCAATGTAGGAAACATTAGATGGTGTGGAGCGACATCTATTTGTTGGGGTTGGTGCCCTAAATCTCGTAGGGTTCTATAGTTTGTAATTGTATTGTACAAATATTTTTTTTATTTAATAAAATATGAGATGTTTTATTTGATATTTTGTAGCATTAAACCCACAAATCAATAAACTAACATCTAAGGTTATCTTATGTAGCTTAAGCATGTATGTAAAGACATATAGGTGGATCATGTTTAAGTGATAACCTAAATGGTCTGTAGTTGATAGATAAGGTTAGATTAGATACCTTATCCTGGTGACACTACGAGTACGACCCGCTTTATAGATATTACAGTTGTTGTAAAGTGCTACAAATGATCTGATACTAATCATTCATGTAGAGACATGTGAGTGAGGGTATTCTATACAAAGGAGTTTGTATAAGATCGGATCATGAAAATGACAAGTCTCATTATATAACGTTGTTCATAATAGAGACTTACATTTAACGAGGATGACCATAGGTGAAATGACTTGAATCTTGAGTGAGTTGTGAACTCCTGCCTATGAAGGCAGTCTTTTGATTTGTACGAGTGAGAGTGGCCAGATCGTCGACTCAACAAGCCTACCATTTCAAAGATTCATCTTATTGGGGAGCTAGGAACACAGCTACAGGAGACGAAATCCACTCCTTCTCAACCGTCGAGGTAAGTATATAAATTGCTCCCTTAAGGGCTGATTCCAGAGCTTAGCAATGCGGTGGCGCCACACCCTCTCTTAACCCTAGAGAGGTTTAGTCATAGTTGGACTATAAGTTATTATTCATTAGAGGGATCAGCAATACTTCAAGAGTTAAATGTAACTATAAGGGCAAAACAATAATTTTTGCCTAGTTATACTTACGAGCAATTTGTGAAGGGTCATTATGTTGTTGATTGGTTATATCCAATAGACATAGAAATATATCTGTAGTGCAAAGAGTGCAGCTGTCGGTTTTTAGTGGAATGTTCCGCTGTTAATGGATGTTGAATAATACTATCAAATCAGTTTAATTAATTTATTCAAGCTACACGTCCATAAGGTCTCATTTGTAGCTCAATAGGGATTGAATGAGAATCAATTTTGGATTAATTTGAATTGCTCAAGTTAATTGAGAAAATTAATTGTATGTGATATAATTAATTTAATTTAATTATATATGATATAATTACTATAATGTATTTGATACATTATAATATAAAGTTTATTTGAGATGAAATAAATATTTGAATATGATTCAAATATTGATTATGTGAATTGGATTCATATAATTAAATTTAATATAAGGGATTTAGATTAAATATCGTTGTTAAGAGAATTAAAACTATCGATTATATTGTATGTGATACAATATTAGACCATAGGTTATATATACATACATACATACATACATACATACATACATACATATATATATATATATACACATTAAAATTATTGAGAATTTAATGACCATATTAGGATTAAGTGTTACCACAAATGTAATTGAGAATTTAATGACTTAGGTGTTGGAAATGACTTTTAGGCTTAGGCCCGTAAAAAATGTTAAGGGGAGTGAGAGAGCTTTGTCTCACATGCGAAAATTTAACATTTCCTAGAGAGTATAAATACCAAGGCATTCTAGATATGAGTCCAAAGTGTGTTGGTGGTGGAAGTATAACTCTTTCACCATACACATGTGCAGTTTCTATGTCTGTTCGTTTGCTAGATGGATGGACGAGTGTAGGTAACCGTGCTTGTGCGAGAAAGAACTAAAATTTTTATTACTTATTCATTTAATTATTTTTTAAAAAACTTGATTTATTCTTTTCCTCTGTTATTTAATAGATATCATACCTGTGAGAGGGGACACACCTAAAAATTCTTACTTTCCTTTTCTATTTTTCTTTAATTGTTCTTTTATTCTAAGCAACCTTCTTTTTCGATTCTAGTCCATTTTTTGGCAATTGCACGCCTGAATTTGAAGGCTGCATTAACCTTGGGGAGCAATCGATACAATGATTAGCATCAAGGTCGCGCTGTAATTGCTTTCAGGGTAGTGGTTTCTCCATGACATAGCAATCTTTATGACATCTGTTCATTGTTCTAACAATCTAAAGTGATTCCAGATTTCGATCAAGAATGGTAAGGTTCTACCCGATTTGTTCAAGCTCGAACCACTAAAGAATCAAACTTATCGCCGCTAGTCTCATAAATTATTGATCTTTTTCGAGCAGCTAGAGGTTGATCATATCTTCACCATCGAAGCGCCTGCTGATACCAATAAGATGACAACTGTCTTCGGTCCAAAATCCTCCAAAGAACCCCTTGATCTTTCTAATCAACCAAAGCAGTCTTCCGTTCAGGTAACCGCACTTGTGCAAGAAAGAACTGAATTTTTATTACATATTCGTTTAATTATTTTTTAAAAGACCTGATTTTTTTTAATTATTTTTTAAAAGACCTGATTTTTTCTTCTTTTCTGTTATTTAACAGATACCATACCTGAGAGAGGGGAAACACTTGAAAGTTCTTACTTTCTTTTTCTATTTTCTTTAATTGTTCTTCTATTCTGAGCAACCTTCTTTATCAATTCTAGTCCATTTTTCAGCAACTGCACACATGAATTTGAAGGTTGCATTAACTTGGGGAGAAACCGACATAACAATTAGTACCAAGGTCGCGACTTAATTGCTTTTAGAGTAGTGCTTTCTCCATGACATAGCACCCTTCGCGACATTTGTTCATTTTTCTAACCATCAAAAGAAATTCCATATTTCGATCAATAATGGTAAGGTTCTATCCGATTTGTCCAAGCTCGAACCACTAAACAAAGCGAACTGTCCCCGCTGGTCTAAAAAATTATTGATCTTTTTCAAGCAGCTGAGGGTTGATCATATCTTTACCATTGAAGCATCTGTTGATACCAATAAGATGACAATTGTCTCTGGCCTAGAATCCTCCAAAGAAACCATTGATCTTCCTGATCAACCAAAGTAGTCTTCCGTTCAGGTGATCGCGATTGTGCGAAAAAGAACTAAATTTTTATTACTTATTCGTTTAGTTATTTTTTAAAAACCGTATTTATTCTTCTCCTCTGTTATTTAACAGATATCATACCTGAGAGAGGGGACACACCTAAAAGTTCTTACTTTCCTTTTCTATTTTTCTTTAATTGTTCTTCTATTTTGAGCAACCTTCTTTTTCGATTCTAGTCCATTTTTTTACAATTGCACGCCTGATTTGAAGGCTACATTAACCTTGGGGAACAATTGACACAATGATTAGTACCAAGATCGTGTCGTAATTGCTTTCAGGGCAATAGTTTCGCCATGACATAGCAACCCTTCACGACATCTGTTCATTGTTCTAACAATCTAAAGAAATTCCATGTTTCAATAAAGAATGGTAAGGTTCTACCCGATCTGTCCAAGTTCAAACCACTAAAGTCTCAGAAATTATTGATATTTTTCAAGCAGCTGGAGGTTTTTAATTATCTCACTGGTCTCAGAAGAAGAACAAGTGAATGATGGATACGGAATTGGAAAATGAAATAATATGTAAATTATGATTTAAATATAAAATTAATTTATTGGTGAATTTGATACTTTATTAATTTAATATTTAGATATTAAATTAATATTATTTTAACTAAAATTAGTTTTATTTAACTTAATTATTTTGAACTAATTTTATAAAACTGATTTAAAATAATTAAATAAAATGATTTTTGAAATCATATTAAGTTAATGGGTTTTTCCAATTTTTGGAAAAAATTCACGAACTACATTTGATGGAATATCACCAAAATTCAATTGAATTTATGATAATCTTCAAGGAGGAGCTACCTTCCATTCAACCCTGAATATTTGCATGAATTCTACCTATATATAGAAGCTCCATGCATGAAGACCATTAAGCATTCTGAGTTTTACTTGCTGAAGTAAAAACCTGAAAACCCTACACATCCCTCACTTGTTCTTCTTCAATTCAACTTGATTTAAGTGTTTCCACCAAACGTTCCAGCTTGAGCATAGTAGAGAAGATCTTGGTGTTAGTCTTGAAGTTTCAAGCTCTATCTTGGTGGATTTCAGCTGAATTTGTGAAGGAAATCTTCAAAGGTAATATGTGTTTCAAACTCTCTTCTGAATATCATATGAACAGAATGCTTAAAACTCAAATTAAATGTAGTTTAAGTGCTTATTGATTCTGAAGTCTTCCATTGCATGATATTTCATTCCTTCAATTGGTATCAGAGCATGATTTAAGCGCTTAACAATTGTTAATTTGATTTTCGTGGGTGTTTTTTTCATGAAATGCATGAAGTAGTATGCTGATATGGTTTTTCCAGTGTTTTGGCATTTTTAATCCTTTCAATTATGTTGTTTCTCTTGTAAATAGCTCTTGTTTGAGATGGGTCTTAATGTGTGTTTAAGAGTCTGTAATTCATATGAAGTCATTAGAAGTTGAAATTAGGATGTAATTGAAGAAAGAAGTGAAGAAGGTCGAACTGCAGATTTCCAGTTCTTCAGCTACTGTTTGAATTTCAAGCGAGATTTTGAATCAAGTTTGAGCGAGATTTCTAGTTCGAGCGAGATTCTGTTGGAATTTTGAGCGAGATTTCGAGTTCAAGCGATATTTTGAATCAAGTTTGAGCGAGATTTCTAGTTCCAGCGACATTCTGATGGAATTCCAAGCGAGATGTCAAGTTCGAAAGAGATTTCAAGCAAGGACTGAGATTCTGATGTTTTGAGCGAGATTTCAACCAGCAGCGAGAGATCAAGTTTGAGCGAGATTTCAAGAAAGGACCGAGATTGTGATGTTTTGAGCGATATTTCAACCAGCAACGAGAGATCAAATTTGAGCGAGATTTCAACATGGAGCGAGATCCTGTTCAAACCAAGCGAGATCATGGTCCATCAGCAAGATCTGAGTTATCCAAGCGAGATTCTTGAATCGGTTTGTTGAGGATTGACTGGTTTGATCGGTTTTCTTCAAACTTGACCCGGTACACTTTCAAAATTGTTTTGATTGACCTGGT
>NC_052354.1:10757853-10814603 GCF_009727055.1 Benincasa hispida
AACCTTTTGAGCTCGATTTCTCCATGACTAAATGAGATCTCTATATAAAGAGAGTAGAAAAAACCTTATATATTGATATCACAAACTCCCAAAACTAAAGACACTGGACTATATATAGGGTGGTGAGAAACACTCAAATTTCTGCATTTTATAGCACCAATAAACGATAATACTTTTAGCGGAATCGATACACCAAAGGAAAAGGCAAACGCTACTTCTCAGAGTGGTTCGAATGTAGCTATAATCTTATCGTTGAGGGTATCATGTGTAAGAGAGAACTTTTGTTCGAATCTGCACAACAATCTCAAAATCATTTTTGCCAGAAAACCTTATAAGATTTGGGACTTGTAAAAACACGCATTTTGTGTGTCGAGAGAGGCACTTTACAGGTCATTATTGGGCAATGCTGAAGGTAGAATGTAATTAGAGGCGTTTATTGTATTAAACTCAAAATTTACCATACTGAGAATTAGCCAAGAATTTACATGATCAATAATGTGATATTCCAGTATCAAGTAAAGAGCAAAAAAGACGTTAAGAGTATGGCAGCATGAGTGGCAGGTTTATTTGGAAGTTCGGCTATTTAGTGTGAGGGAGGGAGAGAGAGCGATTAGGTACGTCAGGACATCACCTAGGCAGGGTGGTGCTTGATACTCTATCATACCTAATGCGAGCTTAAAGTTAATTTACATATTTCAGCTAGCACGTCCATATAAAAGGTTCAGGTCTCATTTGGTAGCTCAATATGAACTGAGTGAAATTATTTCTAGGAATTATCCTAATCATCGTAAATGATATATATCACCTAATTTTTGGATTAAAATTTGAATTCTCAACCAGATTGAATGTACAAAGAATATCATAATTGTAAACAATGTGGATAAACTGACCTAAGGTTTATTTAGTATACAATAATTTAATTTAATTTAAATTCATATAGCTGTTTTAAGTGATAATTAAACACTTATTTCAATACCTTTTTCCCTTGTACTTTTATTATGTATTGGATACATTATATGAGATACTAATGAGGAGATTTATTGAATTATAAACGCTTTTTTAGTATTTGAAAGGAGTGAAAAAAATACAATTTTACAATAAAATCATTTTTTGAAATTAGCTGTTTACTGAATTGCAAAGACATTATTTGTTATGAACATCATAAAATCATGTGAATTAGGTTTTTCGGATTTAAGACATTAATACAATTTCTTGCATACTTCATTAAGGAGTGCTCAACCAAACATTAAGATCACATATCTACAATGAATAAACAAATAACTTGTAACTTAAAACATGTCATATAGGAAATATATAGTCTTATAGTATCTTATTTGTCATAAAAGCTACCAATCGTTCAAAGCCATTGTATAGAATTCTAAAAGGAAAATAATATACTAATTAATATCAACTTTGGTAGATTAACTAGCATTGATGTATGGCATGTATTATATTAAACTTTAAGAAGAAATGCGTAGCTTTATTGGAGGCTTTCTAGTGAAAAAAGCCTATATTATAACATCAGATTAATTTTCTTGTCAATTTATATAGCATGGGGATCTATTTAAAAATATTATTTATACCATTTATAAAATATTTATGACTCACATCATAGTCCAAGAATTTCCAAGTTTTTCTATCCTAAGTTGATTAGATCTTTTCTCCATGGAGTTGAAGAAACCTACCCATATAACATAACTAATTACTTTAGTTTTCGATTAGCCATTCCTTTTTAGGCCTACTCAATAAATTAGCTCAGCAATGCCAAGACATCATCACCATTGTTGCCTCCAAACCAATTCACACTTAAAATTAAAGGGGTCGAGTAATCTTACGCACTATTGAAGGGTTCTTTAGAGGGTGATCAAAGATGCATTCCCTTTGATCAGCCCCACACTATCACATAATCCCTCAACACTACATTTATTGGGAAAAAAATATTTGCGAGAGCATCAAACTACACGGATATCTATTCCCAAAACCCACTATTACATAACTAAAATTTCACATAGAAACTGTGAGATTATACTCAAGGAATAATTATTTTCTTACCAATACTACAAACCTTCTTAGGAAATCAAGTTAGCAAAAACATTACCCATTAAATTTAAAATTTCACAGCTCGAAAATTACACTCGTAAGCAATAAATTTTTTATAATCTGGAGAATGTTCAATAACTTCATGCATAGGCACATAATCCTTTACAAAATGCAAGCAGACCCAATAAGTCTGCCTAAGCTGTGGTATTAAATCAAATTTTTTTCCAAATTTCGCAGAGTTCTAAATAATAATAATAAACCCTCGATTTTCAGGCCTCATCTTTAACAAACAGAAGTTTCATTTCTACACAAGGTCTTAGTTTATAATACTGAGTTACACAAAAAAATATATACACAATGTAATTGAGTCAAGTTATTTTATAGCTTAAAAATCTTTGTGATTCGTACCATGAGAGGCTTCAATATGTTCTTCACTTAAGAGGTTGCCTTAGGAGTCCTACTCCGGAAAAGAAAACGAACACTCTTTGTTTTAGTTTCTCCTTTCGAGCCTCTTTATTCTCGGCGATTATTTAGTCCCTTCGAACAGCCATACTCCTATTAGAAAGGATTGATACACCCCTGAGTCATTCACGAAATAAGCCACTAAAGAATATTACATGATAGCTAATGAAGTTTTTGTTCAAACCAATTAAATGAAGTCGGCCCTCCTACTTACCACCAAGGCCACAAAATCCTGTAGTGGAGAATCAATTTGGGCAGACTTAGGCCGCGACTAATGAGACGCATTAATTGCTGTAAATTTTGATTAAGTGCCATTTTCCTCTCCCACGTCCCAATCATCAGCACAAATTCACATTAAAATCTCATAGGATAGCTAAGTCTCTTCTGTGCGTTTCGACCAAACTTGCCAAAAATATTGATCCATTTCTATTCACTACATACGACCATTCGAGAGTTATCTTTTGCTCCTTATTTTCTTTCTTCCTTCCATTCTCACTTCCTAACCAAAACACATCTCATTACATCTCATTGGAAGGACCATCACATTACACTTACACTTATGTAGCTGTTACTACTTAAGGGTAATTAGGGTTCGGATTTATCTAGATCATTTTTAAATGATAAACTTTAAGGAGTAAATCGTATTACCTAACAAGCCCGCCGATTTCTGCGGCTAACACACGAGTGCACATGGACGATCAGCTTCTGCAAGCCTTCCTCGTAACGGTCTTATTGCGCACCATATAAACATTAAGACTAAAGGTCCTTAATCATCTAGTGCAATGGCTGAAGGGCGTTCGTTTGGGTGGTGAGAAGTAAATCTAACACCTGCTAAAGATTGATTACATTAATGAGACCATCCTGGCGGTTCTCATCAGACCCTGGTTTTTTCCGCACCTGTGAAATCACCGATTTGCTTGATGGACGAAATTAATAGATAGGTGTGTTGTGTCATCAGTATTCCGGGTTCTTTTTTGTGCGGTTATTGAATGCGCTCATCCTCCGGTCCATTAATCTATTGTTTAATACTGCGATATAATGTTTTATTAATGTCATATTTTCGTTTTGGCAATGCCACATTATATGTAAATTCCACCCTTGTAGGTTTATGCATTGATCATTGCATATGCATACTCTCTTATATATTGTGTATAATTTAGAGAAGCATGATTTTGATTTAATTAGAGATGGGAACAAGCATGACTTCATTGCATCCATTAATATGAAAGAGTTAATTTATTTATGCATGCATTAAAAAGGCCATTGAATGGTGCATCATCATATAATATAATCTGCGTTATAGAATGCATTTAAGGTGAAGTTTTGCTTGGTTAATTCGAACGCCATTATGATAAAATTATAGTCAGGAATAGAAGACACGGCAGACACAATTGCAACTGTATAGCATAGAACACATAGGTTATCTAATTATTTAATGTTATAATATCGCCTTTGTTATACGACATGTTTATTATTATTTTACTTTTTAACGATGTTAAAAAGTAAATTAGAAACTAAAATAAGAAAATTATAAAAGAACATGAATGTTCACCTTTAGGTTTAAATTCTTGTTTTAAAATGTTTACTAACTTGGATTCACATATGACCTAAGATCCTATGAGTTCTAATATGATATATGAACAACTTCCTCAATTAGGCTTTATAATTATCATTTTTAATCGATTTAAAATAGGATTATAATTGGCTAATAAAAGGTTATATAGTATAAGCAAATTTTAATCTATAAGGTGACCTTTTGTCTAAAGGTGAGGGTTCCTTGTCTAGGCTGGGAATATTCTAAGTTTGACTGAATAATTTTAACTACCCTCTTATCTTGGGAACATTACACCTAGAAAGGTGGAATTAGATAAGATTTGATACATGCATTTAAGATTAATTGGTACAGTCCCATCTATAAGTTGTTTTAAATGTGAACTAAATTGAAACTTGTTATATAATTTCATAAAACAAACGTTATATTAGAAGACACGTTGCATCTTTTCTTTTGAAATTTGATCTCCTGTAAGATATATTAAGGTAATATATTTTCTTTTTTTAGTTTTCCTTCCTCCTCCCCCCCTCGTTTAGTCTCTAATCTGTCATTTCTTCCCCTTACGGTAAAGAACATATAGGATGAGCGGGATATACTCTTTAGCATACCATATAAATCGAAAGGGCTTCATCATCTTACTGAGAAGATATTAAAATGTGACGATTCACTGGAGCGCGAGAAAAATGGATGAGGCTTTAGAACGATTACAGATCACCAAAGAGTCTGGTTCTGCCTAATGGTTTAGAATGTCTCATCCCAGTGCAAGGACAACTGACTCACACTCTAAAACACATTCGGTTGTGCGTGTTGTCCTGTACTCAACTGGGCTATCATTGGCAAAATCAGTAAGTCTATATAATCCTTAGTTGGTACTTGAAATCTTTGTTCTTAGCAAAACTATTAAGTTTAAAATGTGATTATTAGACAAAAAACTATCCAAGAATTTATGTTCGTTTTAATTTTCAAGCAACTTCTTTTCTCAATATTGGCTTAACATACCAACTTATCTTTGTTAAGCTGCGAAAAAATTAACTTGGTCGATAATTTTTTTCCAAACATGGTAAACACATGATCACGAACGATTCTCCATAATCAATTCGAAAGGATCTACATGAGTTTGCTCTCAATAGGAGAAGCTTTTTGTCCTCCTATTCTCCAGCTCCTCAAATTGTTGCTGCTAAATAATTTTCTTGAAGCACATAATGAAATCGATGGATCAGCTTATCGAAATGAGCTTTAAAGTCCCGAGCCTATAATTATTGGCAAGTCTTTTTAAACGTCTTGCTAAGAAGACAGATGAGCCTTATGGTCTCAAGCCTCGAATGAAATCATTGGAAGTACCCTGCTGGAGGGAATTTTTGGTTGTTGCGACAATCCTCCACATGAACAGCTTATGACATGAGGCACTTAAAATAAACAAATTCAACTAAATAAATAATGTGCATTAGAAGGCACCTCTGTTGTGAAGCATATCTATTTTGTGCTAAAACATAGAAATAGGATCCATCTTCTTTTCTATTATGACTATAAGTTGAATGGGTCTACCATTCTTAAATGAAGCGAGTCAGCACCAGTGTGCTTTAAGACAAGGAATCCTATAGCATTTCTTTGCCAGGAAGCTTCCTGCGCAATCTATCCTGTTTAGTAATGTGATTTTTTAACACAAAAGGCTAGAAAGTAATAAAACCTTACAAACACCTTAACGCAGTTGCAGACATACCATCATCAAGTTTACTGAATAAGGTAAGGACGAAGGACAGAAGGGTTGACGCGCAAAGATTACTAAATCATTCTCCTTCAAGACATTCCATCTACGATGGTTTTCCGACTTTAAGGTTAACCGAAGTCCCTGTCTCTATCCCTCTTCTATCTTTCTAACTGCGTCTAGCATTTAACGAGTGAAGAATGAATGAAGGGTTGGTAAGCCAGGAAAGGCATAGGCACCATTGAATCTAACACCAAGCTCCGACTGTCTGCCCCATTTCGATTGTGAAGATACTTCCAGCGCAAGTCCGACTATAGGGAAAGATGTTTTGTGGGCTCATTGAGCCAATCAAGAATGCGAATCATTGGAATAAGTGAGACCCGTCCCTCAGTATTCTAGAAGGAGAAACGAAAGCAGCCAAGGCAAAGCCAAAACGGATCAAAGGAAATATATGGACTACCGTGACTCATAGAGAGACTGTGTCTTAAGATGGTAGAAGTGCAAATTGCATTGCCTACCTGAAAATAATTGATCAGTAGGCGCTTCCACTGGCAGAACCATAGTTTGTTTTTCTTTTCAAGGGGAGTTCAGATCTAAAGACGAAAACTGGGAGCCTGGGAAAGATGTACGATTGAGCGAGTCACGAGCACAGGCACGTCGTCTCAAAGCATTGGCTAGTTGGGAAAGGTAGCCCAGTTGAACTTAATTTAATATGTAAAGCCTAGAGTTATTTTTTTGTTTGCTTATCCTAAATTAAATGAGTATTATTGTGATCCTCCTCATGGGCAAGAACTAAAAAGGAACTTTATTTACTGTAAAGTGCTTTATGTCTAGCAATGTAAATAACAATTGCAAATTATCTGCGCTTATATCTTTTGCTCAATATGAGTAAAAACGTTTATTCCATAAAGATGGTAGTTTTTATATTTTGGCAACCCACGCCTGATATTTTGGAAAGGCTGGCATTATACCATGCAAATCTGTGTATATTTCGGATATTTTTTATGTGCTAAAGGTCGTTAGCTTAAGTTTACAATACTGTATCCTCTTATCCATAAATACTATAGAAAATTGTATTCATGAAACTGTCGTAAACTCAATATCAATCACCGTCAACGAATTTCTCCACAAAAGAAAATAGCCTGACTTTGGCATCTACGCTTAGAGCACATCAATCTCAATAGGATTGAGAGATGATTCGTGAGACGGAATGAAACTTCTAAGTGAGTTAAAGACAAATTCTTTTGTATCACTGTGTGCTGAAATCTTTCCTGAAGGGTAAAAGTATGACTAGGAAGCGAAACACTTTTATCTTCGAAAAGGCTTTTAGAGCCGAAAGAGCCTCTTTCGAGCTTTTAGTGACAATTCTGACCTTTTTGTGGTCCTTATGAATGTGAGCGCCTTGGGTGAGCCTATTGAGTTATTTTATTTAGTTTATTAAATCTGATTTGAGCTACTTCAGCTTTATGGTGCGTCACTAGAGTTTGAGTACTATTTGGCAATGTAAGTCTGGAGATCCTTTTTTGAATAAGTCTCAAGAGTTCTTACACGCTGTTCAAGTTTTAAAATGCAGTGTATTTAGATCGGAATTATAAACTAATCTTTTGATAAGTTCATCAGTAGAGATATGAGAGTTTTTGGACTCCGCATTCACAGACTATTTTGAAATAGAGGCACATGAGAAATCGTTTCTTAACTCTCAGTTGCTTCGTGTGGATCATCCTCAGCTAGGAAAATGTCGTATATGCCAGAGAGGAAGAATAGACCATCTTGTGTTTAGACATCAAGAGAGTGTTCGTTCTGATCTAAAGCAATTTGATTAGAAGTTATTGCTGATCCTTAGTCCTCCCAGAATTTCGGGTCAAAGAGGTCTGCGTTTGTTGAGATTTTCGCAAGTGGAGACTGTTTCCTATGTGTTTTACATTACTCAACTATTGTTCCTCCAATAGTTGTGTTCATATAAGAAAACCATCTGTGAGTTGATTGGAATGTTGCGTAAAAAAGATAAGTTTTACGTCATTTTTTGCAATTTGAGGTTTGCTCCTGTTTATAATATGCTTGAGGCTAATCCCAAAGAAGGTTGAAAACACACACGGTCGAGAGGTTAAGGACCCTGTCTTTGTAGCACCCCAAAGGTACACAAGGGGTTATTTTTATGATTCGACCGAAAATATAGTGGTTTTTTGTTTTCAATAAACACTACTTTTCCTTGGAGAGAAGGATCATATAAATTACAACAAAGTGCCACGAAGCATAAGTCATGTTATAGCGTGTAGCTTTGTTAATATTTAAGTCAAAACTACTGGGAATCTTCAAACAAGATTGTTGAATATGCAAGACTAGCTACATCAACAAGAGTTGTTGATGGGGAGTTCCATTCAAGTAGGTCGATTTCTCTCCACCTCAAGCAGATTGAGGGAAGCCGGTCGACGTAGTGGGTAGGGGTTGTGACGCCACGGTCCGTGTTTCTACTCTGAGGTTCATGAGAAATCCTTTGCTATGGAGTAGCAGATGGCGGATGTTGAGGATCTGTATATCTTATAAAAGAGCAAATGGAGGAGATGTGACCCAGATGAATGGGATCGAGTTGGGCGGCGATTGTGAATCTCGAGATGGAGTTGATGTTATCTTCAACTTATGTATAGATTCGAGATTAAAGCTCTGATGGGGTTCGCGCCGGTATACGTGCTTTATAAATGATAACTTATACAAAGTGCAAACAGGGTGTTGATAGGAAGGTACAGAACCTTCAAGGCTCGAAACTTGTTGAAAAGGGTTATAACCCAGTAGGGAGAGTCGAGAGACTAAATGAAGAGACTTTCTAGCCTTGTTGCCATGTTAAGTCGATCTACACCATCCTCCTGTCCATTGCAGGCTTTTTAATAAAATGAGATTCTGGCAATGGACGTCAAGACGGCCTTCCTTGAATGGCAATCTTGAGGATACCATTTATTTTGCTGCAGCCCGAGGGATTTATAACCCAGGGTCAAGAGCAAAAGATTTGCAAACTAATCAATCCATTTATGGATTGAAAACAGGCTTCTCGAACTTGGAACAATACAGATTTTGAATGCTACGATCAAGTTCGTATGGCTTTGACCAAAACGTTAATGAACCTTTAGAGGTTACAAGAAGATCATCATACAACGCTTTTAGTAGTCTTTTACTTGTGTTTATGTAAGATGATATTCTACTCATCTTGGAATGATATAGGTCACTGACTGCGAGTTTAAGAACTGGCTAGCGACCCCAATTCCAAATGAAAGATTTGGGAAAGAAGCTCATGTTTTGTTCTAGGATCCGATTTTTCTCGAGATTCATAAGAACAAGTGCTAGTATGGTCTCAGGCATCGTACATTGACAAGATGTTGCTGCAAGATACCCGATGTAGGACTGCAAAAGGGGCCTACTGCCGTTCAGGCATGGAGTTACTTTGTCTAAGGAAATGTGTCTAAGACGCCTAAAGATGTTGAGGAGATTAGACGGGTCCCATAATGCATCTTCCGTTGGCATTTTGATGTACGCGATGCTCTATAACTCATTCAGACATCTACTACGCGCTGTGGGTATAGTACAGTAGGTATCAGTCTAACCCAGGCCAGGGTCACTGGGCTGTAGTGAAAGAAACATCCTCAAGTATCTTCGAAGAATGAGGGACTATATGCTCGTGTATGGTTCTAGGGATTTGATCCTTACAGGATACACGGATTCTGACTTTCAGACTAATAAGACTCTCGCGAGTCCACATCAGGGTCAGTCTTCACTTTTAACGGAGGAGTTTGTAGTGTGGCGAAGTACTAAGCAGGGGTGCATCACTGACTCCATATGGAGGCGGAGTACGTAGCGGCTTGCGAAGCTGCTAAGGGAGGCCGTCTGGCTCAGAAAGTTCTTGACAAACTTGAAAATTAATTCCAGATATGTCTAGGCCATTTACCCTCTATTGTGATAATAGTGGGACAGTGGCAAACTCCAAGGAGCTAAGGAGTCACCGCGGCGGTAAACACATAGAGCGGAAGTATCATCTGATCCGCGAGATAGTGCATCTAAGGGACGTGATTGTCACACAGATCACTCTTGGAGCACATGTTGCTGACCGCATTTACGAAGGTCTCAGGCTACAGTGTTTTGAGGGTCACCTACGGAGGATGGGTTTACAGGATAGCTCACGACTGAACTAGGGCAAGTGGGAGATTTTCTTGCACTAGGCTTTTATGTCGCTTCGTTTATTGTTTTGTACTAAGTTTTTTTGTACACCTCACTTCGCTTTAGGCCAAGTGGGAGATTGTTGTGGTTGATGCCTTAAGTCTCATGTCCTGTAGTTTATAAACAGTATATATGAACACATGTGATTGTTAATTATATGAATTTACTTCACATCTTGTTGTTTTACTCATTTACGTGTTTTATTTTGCTTTACTACAAACCAATAAAACATAAAATCTATACTTATCTATATGTGACTCAAGCATGTATATATGGTTATATACAAGTGGATAACGTCTTGAGTGATAACCAAAATGGTCTGTAGTATATGGATATAGGAGGGAAACTTTATCCTGGTAATGGTACGGACGTGGCCCGCTTTGTTGAATGGTCACAAGTGTTATGACTTGCCCAAATGGTCTGATCCTGATCATTCGTGTTGGGGACATGCGAGCGGGGGCGTCCTATACAAAGAATTTGTATAAGACCTGACCATGAAGTGTTAATGTCTCTTATATAACACCGTTCATGACAGAGACTTCACTTCACTCGGATGACCATAGTAACATGACCTCAATCCTGAGTAAGTTAGGAACTCCTGCCATTGAGGGCGGTCCTTTGATTTGTATGGGTGCGAGTGGCCAAGTCGCCGATTCAAACCTACCATTTTGGGGATTTATCTGATTTGGGAGCTGGGAACTCAAACTACACAAAATGGAATTCACTCCTTCCCAAGGTAGGGGTATAGTAGATAGATGGCTCCCTTATGGGCTGATTCCGGGCTTGAACGATGTGGCACCACACACCTTCTCTTGGCCCGAGAGGTGTTCACACATAGTTGGACTATGTTGTATTGTTCATTAGAGGAATCAGTGGTATTTAAGGAGTGAGATGTAACTACAGGGGCCAAACGATAAATTGGTCCAGTTGTACTTACGAGCATCTGTGAAGGGTCATCGTACTCATGATTGGTTATATCAATGGACACAGAAATATATCTGTTGTAAGAAGAGTTCAATCTGTTGGTCTTTAGTGGAATCACTGATAATTAACGGATGGTGAATCTCGTGGCTAACAGTTTAGTCAAGTTATTACGTACCGTTGGAGCTTCGAGCCACAGGTCATTAGGTCACCTGGATAGCTTGGATAAATCGAGAACCAGTGTTTGTGTTAATTTGAAATGTTCAAATTGACAAGAGGAAGTTCAATTATATATGATATAATTGAACTAGTTTAATTATATATCATATAATTGGCTAAATGTATAGAATACATTATTTTAGAGGAAACTAGATATAAAATATGATTTATATCAAGTAGAGGAAAATACTATAGTAGATATATGATATCAAACTATAAGATATAATATAATATGATTATATTATTAATTAAATTAATTGATTAATTATTTAATAATTAACCA
The DNA here is from genome assembly GCF_009727055.1 of Benincasa hispida. Classification (NCBI taxonomy): domain Eukaryota; kingdom Viridiplantae; phylum Streptophyta; class Magnoliopsida; order Cucurbitales; family Cucurbitaceae; genus Benincasa; species Benincasa hispida. Next base: position 10,769,239 of record NC_052354.1, read on the forward strand.
ATTAATTCATGTTTGAATGTGGAACATGGGGCCACGAAGGTTAAGGTAACCGGTGGGTTGAAGTATGAAAATCGTTTTCATTTTGAGAAATAATCATTCATGCATTCGATATCCTGTGCCGAAAAAGAAACCGTGAAAGAGCGATCGCCGAGAGCCTATACGATAGAATCTCATTCGTCTAAATGATCGTCTAGTTCATGCGTTCCTTAAACGATCCGTATACCACTTTCCTAAACGATCGTCCAGTTTTTCCTAAACGATCGTGTAGTTCTATTATACGATAAGCGTCCCTGCTATATGAAAACAGAGTTCCTCTCGTGCGTGCTTATCGTCTACATGAAATCTTCTCCTCCGTCCTCTACCAAACTCACAGAGCCCACTCTTTTGGATTTTTTGATGCCGAGGATACCCGTTTTCCCTTTGTGGTGGTGTTGTCCCAAAGCCTTGTTCGTGTTTGTCGGATCGTGCAGTAACAGTCGAGAAACTCGCCGGGTGCTGGTAGATTGGTGGGAGTTTCCGTTGCTGTGGGTTTACACAAACAAAAACCGTCTTCCTCTGGTATGAACCCCTTTCTCTATGTTTTATCGTATTCTGAGCATGCTGTTGATGAGTTTTAATATGCATAACTGTTAGTATAGAATGTATATCGTTTATGTTCCGGTCATTGTGAAATTGGATGATCTAATTCCGCTCATGGAACTCTCGGTATGAGATCCTTCAAATTATTGACCAAATACTATATCAGAATAACTCTTTACTCCTATAGTTATTTTGGTTATCGTTTTTGGTCAATGTTTTTACTAACAGTTAATAATTCTTGTAAGTGTGGCCCGCCATTTTTAGATTTTATAGAACGGTATTAATATGCAACCCGAGATGGAACAGAATACCCAAGAGGGAACTATAAGACCCTATTCATTACTGAAGCTTGGGTTGTTTCGAATCCTATGTTACAACCTTCCGTGGGATCGCCGTGGTTAACGATTAGTAGTTCGCCTAAAAAGAACAAGCAGGCGCAACATAGGAATCTCACGATTCAGACTAATGGAGGAGACCGTAGGACAATGTTGGCACATTTCCTTCACCCACTTACTATGAACTACTTCCCCCACTGATCTTAGTATTGACCCATGCAAACACTTTCAAATGGAGTAGTCATGATAAAAGCAACATGAAGCCGAGCATGGATCTCATGGTGTAAACTCTTAAGGACGTAAGAGCTAATAACTATATATCGAATATATTATTAATCTCCACTGAAGTGTTCTAAATATTTTGGGTATCTATTTACTTAGGTTAAAAACCGACTAACTTTTAAACCTTAAGTCTATTATTTTATCCAAGTATAACATTTATATTTGGATATAACCCTACGATGTCTAAGTGTTTAAACTAGTTTTAAACCTTACACCGGACATGGAAACTCATAAAATCAGTTAACAATACTCAATATTTCAGGCATAATCCCAGGTAGGAGTGTTACGTAAACCGTTAACTTAAGTACCCCCAGCCTTAGATAGGTTTATGAGCCGATTTGAGTTTGTAACTAAATTTTATAAGGTAACAATCTATTTTTAATAGTTAAAACTAGTTGTTAACCTAAATGAGCACGCTATGTATCTTTGTTATGGATTTTAAAGTCTAATTACATTTATAAATAACTTACAAAAAAAGACATGCTAAACATCCACAACTTTCATCAATGACACTCAATATAATATTTATATTAAAAGAAACCCCATACATGCATACTATAATATTTAACAATTTATATCATACTTTCAATACATGTAACATATTTCCTACGATGGATTTTAAATCTATATGGCATACTGTATGCACATACAAGATTTATTTAATTATAATCATACATCACATCACATAAACAATTAAATACATACTCATACGGTTTTAGTTTTGGCATTTTTATAGGAAACACAAGTCTTAATATAAAAAAAACAACAGGTAACAGTTCCAAACAACTTTCGGACTGCTCGAACAACTCCAAAACTGGGCCCAAAAAATGCTTGAACCGGATGTGAACAAACTGAAAACACTCTTGGAGGGAACATAGTTGAGTATGTACACCACAGTCTCCACTGCGAAACCTCAAAACGAGTCCGGTAAGGAAGCAACTCATCATCGAACGAACCATGTCTAACAAGGTCCTATTTCTCCTCTCTGCTACACCATTCTGCTGAGGTGTACCCAGCACTGAGAGTTAAGAAACGATTCCATGTTCTATCAAATAGTCCTGGAATGCGGAGTCCAAAAACTCTCCACCTCGATCTTATCAAAGTGTTTTAATTCGTCTATCCAATGCATTTTAAACTTCAGCTTGAACTCTTTGAACTTTTCAAAGGATTCAGACTTCCATTGCAAAAGATAAACATACCCATACCTGAAGTAATCATCAGTAAAACTAATAAAATACTCATAGCCACCCCAGGCTCACACATTCATAAGACCACAAAGGTCAGAATGTACTAACTCAAGAGGCTCTTTGGCTCTAAAACCTTTTCGAGTAAAAGTTCGTTTAGTCATCTTACCCTCAAGGAAAGATTCGCACACAGGTAAAGAATTTTCTTCTAACTCACTTAGAAGTTCATTCTTCACCAATCTCTCAATCCTATTGAGATTGATGTGCTCTAAACGTAGATGCCAAAGTCAGGCATTTTCTTTTGGAGAAATTCGTTGACGTTTTGATTGAGTTACGACAGTTCTGAACATTTTAGTATTATGAAGGGAATTAATAGCTAACGACCTTAGCACATATAAATTCGATTCCAGATTTGCTGTGCAAATAAAAACACCATCTTTATGAATAAACGTTTTACTCAAATTGAAAGAAACAGTGTATTTACATTGCAATAAGCACTTTACAGAAATAAGGTTCCTTTTTAGTTCATGAACGATATATACATCATTTAAATTTAGAAACCTATTCTATAAAGTCAACTGGATCCCTCCCACTGCCAATGCTGAGACGACGTGCCTTGTGCCTACTCGCATCGTCATCTCACCAGCCTCCAGTTTTCGTCTAGATCTAATCCCTTGAAAAGAAAAACAAACATGGTTAGTGGCGTCTGATTCAATTATTCAGGTAGAATCATCATTCTCCACTAAACAAGTTTCGAGCACAAGTAAATCATATTTATCTTTATCCGTTTTGGCTTTAGCCTTGGCTGCTTTCTTCTCCTTCAGATACCGAGGACAGTTCCTTTTCCAATGTCCATCTTGATTGCAATGAAAACACTTTCCCTTAGCAACTGGTGGACGTCTCCTCGAGGCGACAGTCGGTGGGTTAGTAGGTGCCTTCCCTTTCCCTTACCACCCTTCTTCTTCTTCCTCTTTGCAGAGTTAGAAGTAGAAGGTGCAGACTTCGTTCCTAAGGTCGAACCTCTATGGAATGTCTCTGAGGATGAAGTAACATTTGCCTCACCCTTCTGCCTCTCCTTACTTTTCAGTAAAGATTGGTATGTCTGCAACTCGTTAAAGACTGTTGTAAGGTTATACTTCACTTTGTTAAAAATCACATTACTAACAAAGTGCAGGAAGCTCTCTGGCAAAGAATGCAGGATTCTGCTAACCTGGCTGCGCTCATAGATGGTAGACCCATTCAACTCTGTCACATTGAAGTGGACCATCATGTTTAGCACATGCTTCACGAACAGAGGTGCCTTCTTGCATTTTTTTTAGTTGAATTTGTATTTTAAGAGCCTCATGATAAGCTGTTCAGACGGTTTGTCCAAAAATTCTCCGCAGGGACTCCATGATCTCACGGGCTGAGACCATAGGCTCATGCTTCTTAGCCAGACGTTAAAAAGACTTTGCCAAAATATAGGCTACCGGCCCTTCTCATTCGCTCTGTCCATCGCTCATATGCCTCAAGAAATAACTTTCGAGCAAACAATTTGGAGCTGCAATATGGAGGAACAAGCTTCCATGAGAGCAACACATGAGATCCTCGATGATTAGGATCGGTCGGTGATCAATGTGTTTTCCATGTTGAAAAAATTATCGCCAGTTAATATTTTTCAGCACTTTAACAAAGAATAAGTTGGTTGTAGCCATTTGAAAAAGTTGCTGAAAAATACGAAATAATCTTGATTAGTTTTTGCTAATACATGTTAACACTAAATTTAGTTTTGGCAAGAGCAGTTCAAAGTACCCTAAGTTTATAGACTTCTATTTTGCAATGATGCCCCAGTGAGTCAGGACAAACGCCACCGGTAGGGTGATCAGTTGTCCCTTCACTGGGATGAGACATTCTCAACCATTAGGCAGAACCAACTCTTGGTACTGAACCTAACAGCCACCATTTTTCGGTCCAGAATCGTCAACATTTAACTATTTCGTGTAAGTGTAACCCTTCGTTTATGGTGCAAGAGTCCCGCCCTAATGTTCTTACCGTAGGGAAAAGACAGATTAGGACAAGAGACTAAATTACCTTATCCTCTTACAGGAGATCAAATAAAGAAACGTGCAACTGCTCATAAACAACGTTTGTTTATGAAATATAAACAAGTTCAAGTAGTCACATTTAAACACTTTGATGGACTGTCCTTAACTTACATGCATGTATCAAATCTATCTAATTCACCTTTCTAGGTAAGTTCCCAAGTAAGGGTGTTACATTTTCGTCAACTTAAATATCCCAGCCTAGACAGAACCCGCCTTAGACAAAAGGTCCCTTATAGATAAATTTGCTATACTTTAACCTTTTATTAGCCAATTTAATCCTATTAAATCGATTAAAAGATTAAAGCCTTAGGGTTGCTAATCATATTAGAACCATGATCTTAGGTCTATGTGATCCAAGTTTTAAACATTTTAAAACAAGAATTAAACCTAAGTGAACATTCATGTCTTTCTTATTTCTTTTAGTTCTAATTTCTTTTTAACTCTTAAAAAGAAACAACTAAAAAACATTGCGTATAACAAGGCGTTTATAACAATTATAAAGTAACCTATGTGTCATGCTTCATGCAATGTCCGGTCATTACTATATAACTTTTATATAATGCGTAATAACCAAGCAAACATTCACCTTTATACTATAACAATTATAATATAGATGATGCACATCAATGCTTTTTATGCATGCATAAATATAACTCTTATATTAATGATGCATGAGCATGCTCTTACATAATAAAATCATGCTTCTCTAAATTATAACAATTACAATAAAGAGATGATGCATGATCAATGCATAACCTAAGGTGGGATTTACTATATGTGCATGCCATATGACATATAAAACATATATCGCATGTATTAAACAAATAGATTAATGGACCGGGATGAGCCTTTAAACCAAAAAGAACCGGAATGAAAAACCCTATCTATTACATTTGTCATCAAGCAAACCGGTTCACAGGCGAACCGGGTCTTGAACCGCCAGGAGGTCTCCATAATGTAACAATCTTTAGCAGGTAGACGAACGTTCAGCGTGCACTAGATGATAGGAACTTTAGCAAATGATCGCATAGACGACGAGGAGGCTGCGAAGCCTGATCGTCCATGTGATCGTGTAGCGCGGCGATAGGTAAACGATTTACCTTAAGTTACTAAATGATCTGTAAATCCCGAACCCTAATTACCTTAAGTAAGCAAGTGTAAGTTATGTGATGTCTTCCAATGAGATGTAATGAGATTATGTTTTGGTTAGGAGTGATGGAGGAAGAAAGAAAACTAAGGAGCAAGAGAACTCTCGAATGGCTATGTAGGAAAGAATGGTCAAATTTTGGCTAAGTATGGGAAACCAAGAAGAGACCATGCTATCCTATGAGATTTAATGCTGAATTGTGCTATGATGGAGTGGGAAGAAAATGGCTTAATCAAATTTCAGCCATTAATCTTCATTAGTGGGCTAAGTGGCCCAAAAAGATTTCATACAGGATTTTGGGCGGTGGTAAGTAGGAAGGCCGACTTCATTTAATTGGTTTGAACAAATTACTTGAGCTATTCATGTAATTCTAGTGGCATTCGAAAGCTAGGTGTATCAATTTTCTATGGCTATGCTGTTGAAGGGAAAACTCGCCGGAATAAAGCCGAAGGAGCAAACTAAAGACAAAGGGTTCGTTTCTTGGGTGAATCTAGGCAATCAGTGAACAATTGAAGCTCCAGGACGAATCACAAAGATTTTTAAGCTAAAAACTTGAGGTAATATTTAACTCAGTTATAAACAACTTTGTAGAATGGAACTTCTTAAGATGAGGCCTGAAAATCGAGTTATATATTTTTGAAACTTGGATTGGAAATTGTTGAACAAGCAGGCAGCTGCTTGAATTGGGGCCAATGATGAAGTTTTGAATCTCCAGATAAAATGACGAGGAATTTCGAGCTGAAATTTTAAGGTAATGTTTCTAACTTGTCCTAAGAAGGTTTGTAGAAGAAATTTCCTTGAGATCAGTTCTGGAAATTTAGTTATGAATGGTTGGAATTGAATCTGTAGTTTGATGCTCCAAAATTTTTCCAAGTGTGGGGAGTGTGGGCGATCAAAGGGTGCATTCTTTTGACACCCAATCCCTCCAAATTGGCTAAGTGTCCGACCCTTAAAGTGAATGNGTTTGTTGAGGATTGACTGGTTTGATCGGTTTTCTTCAAACTTGACCCGGTACACTTTCAAAATTGTTTTGATTGACCTGGTTCAGTTTGTTCACATCCGGTTCAAGCATTTTTTGGGCCCAGTTTTGGAGTTGTTCGAGCAGTCCGAAAGTTGTTTGGAACTGTTACCTGTTGTTTTTTTTATACTTAAGACTTGTGTTTCCTTAAAAATGCCAAAACTAAAACCGTATGAGTATGTATTTAATTGTTTATGCATGTGATGTATGATATAATTAAATAAATCTTGTATGTGCATACAGTATGCCATATAGATTTAAAATCCATCGTAGGAAATATGTTACATGTATTGAAAGTATGATATAAATTGTTAAATATATAGTATGCATGTATGGGGTTTCTTTTAATATAAATATTATATTGAGTGTCATTGATGAAAGTTGTGGATGTTTAGCATGTCTTTTTTTGTAAGTTATTATAAAATGTAATTAGACTTTAAAATCCATAACAAAGATACATAGCGTGCTCATTTAGGTTAACAACTAGTTTTAACTATTAAAATAGATTGTTACCTTATAAAATTTAGTTACAAACTCAAATCGGCTCATAAACCTATCTAAGGCTGGGGGTACTTAAGTTAACGGTTTACGTAACACCTCCTACCTGGGGATTATGCCTGAAATATTGAGTATTGTTAACTGATTTTATGAGTTTCCATGTCCGGTGTAAGGTTTAAAACTAGTTTAAACACTTAGACATCGTAGGGTTATATCCAAATATAAATGTTATACTTGGATAAAAATATAGACTTAAGTTGTTTAAAAGTTAGTCGGTTTTTAACCTAAGTAAATAGATACCCAAAATATTTAGAACACTTCAGTGGGAGATTAATAATATATTCGATATATAGTTATTAGCTCTTACGTCCTTAAGAGTTTACACCATGAGATCCATGCTCGGCTTCATGTTGCTTTTATCATGACTACTCCATTTGGAAAGTGTTTGCATGGGTCAATACTAAGATCAGTGGGGGAAGTAGTTCATAGTAAGTGGGTGAAGGAAATGTGCCAACATTGTCCTACGGTCTCCTCCATTAGTCTGAATCGTGAGATTCCTATGTTGCGCCTGCTGTTCTTTTTAGGCGAACTAGCTAATCGTTAACCACGGCGATCCCCACGGAAGGTTGTAACATAGGATTCGAAACAACCCAAGCTTCAGTAATGAATAGGGTCTTATAGTTCCCTCTTGGGTATTCTGTTCCATCTCGGGTGCATATTCATACCGTTCTATAAAATCTAAAAATGGCGGGCCACACTTACAAGAATTATTAACTGTTAGTAAAAATCTTGACCAAAAACGATAACCAAAATAACTATAGGAGTAAAGAGTTATTCTGATATAGTATTTGGTCAATAATTTGAAGGATCTCATACCGAGAGTTCCATGAGCGGATTTAGATCACTCCAATTTCACAATGACCGGAACATAAACGATATACATTCTATACTAACAGTTATGCATATTAAACTCATCAACAGCATGCTCAGAATACGATAAAACATAGAGAAAGGGGTTCATACCAGAGGAAGACGGTTTTTGTTTGTGTAAACCCACAGCAACGGAAACTCCCACCAATCTACCAGCACCCGGCGAGTTTCTCGACTGTTACTGCACGATCCGACAAACACGAACAAGGCTTTGGGGACAACACCACCACAAGGGAAAACGGGTATCCTCGGCATCAAAAATCCAAAGAGTGGGCTCTGTGAGTTTGGTAGAGGACGGAGGAGAAGATTTCATGTAGACGATAAGCACGCACGAGAGGAACTCTGTTATCATATAGCAGGGACGCTTATCGTATAATAGAACTACACGATCGTTTAGGAAAAACTGGACGATCGTTTAGGAAAGTGGTATACGATCGTTTAAGGAACGCATGAACTAGACGATCATTTAGACGAATGAGATTCTATCGTATAGGCTCTCGGCGATCGCTCTTTCACGGTTTCTTTTTCGGCACAGGATATCGAATGCATGAATGAATTAATTCTCAAAATGAAAACGATTTTCATACTTCAACCCACCGGTTACCTTAACCTTCGTGGCCCCATGTTCCCACATTCAAACATGAATTAATTGGTTAATTATTAAATAATTAATCAATTAATTTAATTAATAAATATAATCATATTATATTTATATCTTATAGTTTGATATCATATATCTACTATAGTATTTTTCCTCTACTTGATATAAATCATATTTATATCTAGTTTCCTCTAAAATAATGTATCTCATACATTTAGCCAATTATATGATATATAATTAACTAGTTCAATTATATCATATATAATTGAACTTCCTCTTGTCAATTTGAACATTTCAAATTAACACAAACACTGGTTCTCGATTTTATCCAAGCTATCCAGGTGACCTAATGGACCTGTGGCTCGAAGCTCCAACGGTACGTAATAACTGACTAAACTGTTTAGCCACGAGATTCACCATCCGTTAATTATCAGTGATTCCACTAAAGACCAACAGTTGAACTCTTCTTACAACAGATATATTTCTGTGTCCATTGGATATAACCAATCATGAGTACGATGACCCTTCACAGATGCTCGTAAGTACAACTGGACCAATTTATCGTTTGGCCCCTGTAGTTACATCTCACTCCTTAAATACCACTGATTCCTCTAATGAACAATACAACATAGTCCAACTATGTGTGAACACCTCTCGGGCCAAGAGAAGGTGTGTGGTGCCACATCGTTCAAGCCCCGGAATCAGCCCATAAGGGAGCCATCTATCTACTTACCCCTACCTTGGGGAAGGAGTGAATTCCATCTTGTGTAGTTGAGTTCCCAGCTCCCAAATCAGATAAATCCCCAAAATGGTAGGTTTGAATCGGCGACTTGGCCACTCGCACCCATACAAATCAAAGGACCGCCCTCAATGGCAGGAGTTCCTAACTTACTCANGAGGCACAATGTGATGGTTTGGCATGTGAGCTTGATTTATTGAGTAGGCCTAAAAGGATGGCTAATGTAAACACTAAGTAGTATGCTTATATGGGTAGGTTCAACTCCCATTGGAAAAGCCTATCAAGCCTTAAGGAAGAAAACTTGGAGGACCTATGAGTGAGTCATAAATAATTTATAAATGGTTTATAAATATTTTAATGATCCATGCTTTATTGACAGTTACTTTTATACTGGTTATTTTACAAGAAGCTCCAAGCAACGCATTTCTCTAAAGTTTATAAATGCATGCTAGTTACAAAGTTTATGAAATATGCTTTAGTACAATGGTTGAACGATGGTAGTTTTCAAAAGAAGATTTTATGACATGTTTAAGTTACAAGTATTTGTATTATGTTTTAAAGCATATGTGATCTTAATGTTGTTGAGCATGCGTTAGCAAATGATATTCTTATGAAAACTATGATTTATGAGATCAAGCTTTCAGTAAGCATGTTTTATGAAAATGTTTTCCTATCAGGTATTTTCAGCTCAATACTAAAGTACAAGGAAAAGGTATCCGAGCTGTACTACCTAGTTTCAGTTATGTTATGATTCTGATGCTGAAGTACATAGAGAAGGTATTAGAATAATTCACTCAGTTCAGTGATAAGCAGTGGTACCCTGCCTTAGTTATGATCCTTGACGTCAGGATCCAGTTTGCTCTACGTGCACATATGACAGTTAATCTGTTCAGAAGGATTAAACAAAAGGTTTCTTTCCTAGCATTGCCTGTAAGGTGCTGAACAAAAGGGTTTTCACCCCAATCTAGGTTTATGTTTGAGAGATCGAACAAAAGTGTTCTCTCTTAAACATGATACCCAACGATAAGATTGAACCACGAGGGTTCTTTCCTGGTATTGGCTAAAAGGTATTGAACAGAAGGGTTCTCACCCCAGGCCAGGCTAATGTTTGGGAGATTGAACAAAAAGGTTCTCTCTTAAATAGGATAGTCGATGTTGAGAAATCGAGCAAAAGGGTTCTCTCTCAACCGGGAATTAGTTTAGCTATGTTTTCAAATACAATGGTTTTAAAAGTTTTATGTACACGTTGCTTGGCATGTTTTAGTTCCAGTATTATGTTTTCTAGCTTTCAGTTTAAGCATGAGATTTATGTTTTTATTAAGTCACTCACTAGGCGAGTAGCTCATTCTTTCAAATGTTTTTCTTTTCCCAAGTAGTGGTCATCTCCCTAGAGGTTAGCTGTCATCCTATTTTGCCACTCAAGGACTCCAGTTAAAAGTCCAAAGTCTAGAGAGAAGTTTTAAGTGTTTACTCTGTAAATGTCTGTACATATGTGTTGCTCATATTAGGGACTAGTAAAGTTTATTAGGACCGTTGAACATTGCATGTGTTAATATGATGTAATTATGTTGTTGTTGATCCCTGGTGTTCTGAGGTTATTTTTCAAGTTTCATTAGTTTGGTGAATGTCATATATGTATTCCAAGGATCTAAGAAGGTTAAGGATGTTAGTTAGGCAGTAAGTTCCATAAAAGGGTTGGTAAATACTGTCGTCACATTCACTTCTGGATTAAGAAGGGTAACCTAAGAGGGGGTGTGACACGATCGTTTAGTCAGTTACTAAGCGATAAAGCTTGTAGACCTAAATGATCGTCTAGCACGCTTTAAAGGATATGCAAGCGTATGATCGTCTATCTGATGCGTGCAACTTGGTAACCGATTTACCTTACGATGCTAAGCGATCGTTTAGTCAGTTACTAAGCGATGAAGCTTGCTGATCTAAACGATCATCTAGCTCGTGTGCACATTAAATGATACTCAACAATCGTGTGCCCGATCGTCTTCTCTTCTCGATACGACAAACTCATGATCGCGTACCCTATCGTTCAACCGATGTGTTCAACCATGATCTCATAGTCCTTCATCTTCACGATGCGATGGACAGCGATCACATAGAACCTTTTCTGCACGATGCGATCAACTCTAGATCATCTCCTTCCTCGAAGAGCCACAACTTTTGCCCAGAACTTCGACGAACGACTAAATACATCAAACACTTTGAATAGAGACTCGATTACGATTATATATGCCCAAAAATGCAGGGGCCTTTACATACAACCGCAAATGTAAAAGGAATTTAAACAGACCGAGCCAATTCATCCCGAAAACATCCATTAATCTGGCACATCCACAACAGTATTAACACTTTAAAATAGCGTAGAAATGCACCCACCATGAATAAAAACGTTATTTCGTTGCAACAAATGAAATTGGAGTATCAGAAACCTGGCTCTGATACCAATTGAAGGATCTCATACCGAGAGTTCCATTAGTGGGTTTAGATCGCTTCGATTTCACAGTGACCAGAACCTAAACGATATACATTCTATACTAACAGTTATGCATATTAAACTCATCAACAGCATGCCTAGAATACGATAAAACATAGAGAAAGGTGTTCATACCAAAGGAAGACGGTCTTCGTTTGTATGAACCCATAGCAGCGGAAAACTCCCATCGCTCTACCAGCACCCGACGAGTTTCTCAACTGTTACTGCACGATCAGAACATACACGAACAAGGCTTCAGGGACAACACCACTACAAGGGAAACCCGGGTATCCTCGACATCAAAAATCCAAAGAGTGGGCTCTGGTGAATTTGGTATAGGACGGAGGAGAAGATTTCGTGTAGACGATAAGCGCGTACGAGAAGAACTCTGCTATTGTATACCGGGGACGTTTATCGTATAGTAGAACTACACAATCATTTAGGAAAAACTGGTCGATCGTTTAGGAAAGTGTTATACGATCGTTTAGGGAATGCATGAACTAGATGATCGTTTAGACGAATGAGATTCTATCGGCCCTCGGCGATCGCTCTTTCACAGTTTCTTTTTGGGCGCGGGATATCGAATGCACGAATGAATTAATTCTCAAAATGAAAACGATTTTCATACTTCAACCCGCCGGTTACCTTAACCTTCACGGCCCTATGTTCCCACGTTCAAAAGTGAATTAATTGGTTAATTATTAAACAATTAATTCAATTAATTTAATTAATAAATATAATCATATTATATTTATTCCTATAGTTTGATATCATATATCTACTATAGTATTTTTCCTCTACTTGATAATAAATCATATTTATATCTATTTCTTCCAAAATAATGTATTTCATACAATTTAGCCAATTATATCATATATAATTAAAAAATTCAATTATATCATATATAATGAACTTCCTCTTGTCAATTTGAACATTTCAAAATTAAACCCAAACACTGGTTCTCGACTTTATCCAAGCTACCCAGGTGACCTAAAGAACCTGTGGCTCGAAGCTCCAATGGTACGTAAATAGCTGACCAAACTCTTTAGCCACGAGATTCACCATCCGTTAACTGTCAATGATTCCACTAAAAACCAACAGCTGAACTCTTTCTACACAAATATATTTCTGTGTCCATTGGATATAACCAATCATGAGTACGATGACCCTTCACAGATGCTCGAAGCACAACTGGATTAATTTACCATTTTGCCTCTGTAGTTACATCTCACTCCTTAAGTACCATTGATTCCTCTAATGAACAATACAACATAGTCCACTATATGTGAACACCTCTTGGGCTAGGAGAAAGTGTGTGGCACCACAACGTGCAAGCCCCGAAATCAAACCCTTAAGGGAGACAATCTATCTACTTACCCTGCCTCGGGAAAGCAGTGAATTCCATCTTGTAGTTAAGTTCCCAGCTCCCAAATCAGACAAATCTTCAAAATGGTAGGTTTGAATCGGCGACTTGGCCACTCGCACCCATACAAATCAAAGGACCGCCCTCAATGACAAAAGTTCCCAACTCACTCAGGATTGAGGTCATCTTACCTATGGTCATCCTAGTGAAGTGAAGTCTCTGTCATGAACGGTGTTATATAACGAGACATTAACACTTTGTGGTCAAGTCTCATACAAACTCTTTGTATAGGATGCCCCCACTCGCATGTCCCCAACACGAATGATCAGAATCAGACCATCTGTTGCAAGTCGCAACACTTATGACCATTCCACAAAGCGGGTCACGTCCGTAGCATTACCAGGATAAGGTTTCCCTCCTATATCCATATACTACAGACCATTTTGGTTATCACTCAAGACATGATCCACTTATATGTCATCACATACATGCTTGAGTCACATACAGATAACAAGAGATTTTATGTTTATTGGTTTGTGGTAAAGCAAATAAAACACGTAAATGAGCAAAACAACAAGATGTGAAGTAAACATAATATATTAACAATCACATGTGTTCATATATACTGTTGACAAACTACAGGACACGAGACTTTAAGGCATCAACCCCAACAGAATTGTCTTACTTCAGTGAAGGAATTGTTGACTGCCCCACGGTAGCAACTATTCTAAATCACTAAAGTATTATTGAAAATAAATAAAGATTTTTTGTACTTTATTATTTTTGCTAAATTAGGATTTAGATGCATAAAGGTTAATAAAATTTGTTAAAATTTTTCAGCAGTGTCAAATTCAATCATACAACTTCTAGCTTTCGATAAGTTTAACGATGAATGATATTCAAACTGAATGTCCAACATCAATACGATATTAGTTGTGGATGATTTGAGGTTTGTGTTGACATAAAAATATCCTTCGATTCTCAATACAACAGCGAACTGAAATATTCGGGACATCTATGATCGATGGGTTAGGGCTAACGAAAAAGTCTGGGCTTATATCTTAGCAAGTATATCTGATGTACTTAATAAGAAACATGAGGTAATGCGCACCGCCCATGAGATAATGGCGTCGCTTCAAGAGATGTTTGGGCAACCGTCATCCTCTGTTCGACATGAAGCCATTAAGTATGTCTATAGTACTCGCATGAAAGATGGTTCCAACACGTTCTTGATATGATAGTCTATTTTAATATTGCTAAGGCTCATGGGCCGATGATAGATGAGATAAGTCAAGTAAGTATGATATTGGAATCTCTCCCGATGATTTATCTGCTTTTCAAAACCAATATTATTATGAACAAAATCAATTATAATTTGAACGAGTTATAGACATATCGGTCTATGGTGAAACTTAAGGACAAAGAAGTAAATGTTATTTCTCGATCAAAAAAGTTTTTTAAGGGGTCGACGTCTGGACCAAGACCCACTGATAACAAGAAGTCTGCTCTTTCTTCTTCAAAAGAAAATCTGTACAAATGAAGAAGAAAGGTAAAGGGAATAAGAAAACCATTGCTAAGAAAAACAAAAATTGCTAAGAAAAACAAAAACAAAAACAAATACAAGACTCCCAAAGGAAAGTGTTTCCATTGCGAAGAGGATAGGTACCGGAAACGTAACTGTCCAAAATATTTGGCGGAAAAGAAAGTAGAAAAGGCGAAACAAGATAAATCAGATTTACCAGTAGTTTAAACATGTCTAGTGGAGAATACTCACCTAACCTGGATATTAGATTCAGATGTCGCTAATCATGTTTGCACTTTTCTACAGGAAACTAGTTCTTGGATAGAACTTTCTGAACAGGAAATGACTTTCAAGGTGGGAACTAAAGGAAATCGAATCCAAGATTTCCATGAGCAGTGAAAAATAGATCATTCCAAATTACAATCATAAATGAACATTACAAATTACAATCGTAAACAAAACATATAGTTATGCAATCAATACAAAAATTACAGCATGAACAATCAAATCAACAAAGAGAATGCTACGAATGATTGTCGACTCGTTCCCACGCTCTTTGCTCACAAACGCTCAAACACAGCAACCTCGAACGCTCGAACAACACGACCGCAACCCTGACGAACACTTCATGCTCGTCCTCAGCGATCGCCTCGATCACAAACTTCCCAAGAACACGAACGGCCTCCACAGAACCTCGACGGTGTCTAGTTGAGTACGACACCATCAAGAAGGTTACCTTGATATTCTCGGTGTGAGAATCTAGAAGGTGAGCTCTGTGTGGACTTGGAATGAGGCAGACGAATGAGGAATGAACAATCATGTACACGATTGGGCAAGTGGGAGATGGCTGAAACCTATCGCATAGGTCGATGCCCAATTGTTTAGCTAAAGCTAAGCGATCGTCTAAAAAAAGCTAAGCAATCAGTAACTCATCGTTTAGCTCAGTGTCTATCACCTGCAAAACACTACACAATCGTTTACTTCGCTCAAGCTGTCGCTTAGTAAATCTGTATTTACTTGACAAGCTTCCGTAAGATGCTTTTTTTTAGAGAGAGAATACTCAAAACAATTTTTCAACCTTTTGCAAAAACTTACTAAAATTAGGAAAACAATTTTTCTTTTATCTCACAATTACCATGAACCACCAATAACCTCCCACTCAATTGGATATTAGAGAAAAAGATTTTCCAAATAAAAGATTTGGGTGATGCTCAATATGTTCTAGGAATACAGATCTTTCGGAATCAAAAGAATAGAACCCTAGCATTATCTCAGGCATCTTATATTTACAAGATGTTGTCAAGATATAATATGCAAAATTCCAAAAAAAAAAAAAAAAAAGTATGTTACCTTTTAGACATGGAATTCGTTTGTCAAATGAATTGTGTCCTAAGACACCTCAATATGTTGAGGAAATGACAAGAATTCTATATGATCTGCAGTTGGGAGTTTGATATACACAATGTTATGTACATGTCCTGATATATGCTTTGCAGTTGGAATCGTTAGCAAGTTCCCGTCCAATCCAATACACCCAGTCATTGGACTATTGTAAAAACCATCCTCAAGTATCTAAGGAGAACGAGGGACTATGTGCTTGTGTATGGACCTAAGGATTTGATCCTTACTGGATACACTGATTCTGATTTTCAAACTGGCGTGGATTCAAGGAAATCTACTTCAGGATCAGTTTTCACTCTCAATGGAGGAGCTATAGTTTGGAGAAGCATTAAGCAAAGTTGTATCGCTGACTCCACAATGGAAGCAGAATATGTAGCCGCATGTGAAGCCGCTAAAGAAGCAGTATGGCTATGTAAATTCTGGGTTGACTTGGAAGTAGTTTCAGATATGCACCTACCTATCACACTGTATTGTGACAATACTGGTGCAGTTGCCAACTCAAAAGAACCAAGGAGTCACAAACGTGGAAAACATATTGAAAGAAAGTACCATCTCATCAGAGAAATAGCACCGAGGAGACGTGATCGTCAGAAAGATAGCCTCTGAAGACAACCTTGTTGATCCATTTAGAAGGCCCTCTTGGTTAAAGTGTTTGAGGGCCACCTGGTTGGACTAGGACTTCGAGCAACGTAATCTAGGGCAAGTGGGAGAATATCTATGGTATTAGAGATGCCCTAGTTTATTGTATTTTCCCTTTATGTTTCTCAATATTGTATTGTGTATATTTATTCTCACTGGAGTCTTAGTCCAAGTGGAAGATTGTTGGGAATGTCCTAAAACTCACAGTTCGTAAATTTTGTGTTAAACATTATATTTATCAATAAAATATTATCAAGTATCTTATTCAATAAAGTTGTTGATTTTGCATTCTATTATGAAAATCCAATAACATATCCATAGTTATAGTAGGAATACTTTAATTTTATGTGGTGACATAAACAGGATCAAGTTAATAGTATATAGCCTAAATGGTCTATAAGTATATGGATGAAATTGGGTATCTCATCCTGGTAACGCTATTGGATGCGGTCCATTTTGTATAGGTAATACAGATGACGTGATCTACGGATCATTCATGTTGAGACATGTGAGTGGAGGCATCCTATGCAATGAGTTTGCATATAGACTGGGCCACGAAATAGACACTTTTCTTTATAACGATCGTTTTCTGTTAAAACTGACTATTTTATACTTAAGTAACCTAGGATAACTCGATCTTAATCCTGAGTTAGCTATGAACTCCTGTTTATTCAGGATTATCCTTTGATCTACATGGGTGAGAGTAGTCCAACAGCACCATTCAATAAGCCTTCCATTTTGAAGATAAGACCGGATAGATAGTTGGGGACATAGCCCTGCAAGATGGAATTCACTTCTACCCATTTTAGGGTTAGTAGATAGGTTGTTATCTTAAGTGTTGATTCCAGGTCTTGAACAATCGGGGCCCCGCCTTCTCATGATAGAGAAGGACATGATTTATAAGTAGTATTATGAATCAAATTGTTCATTGGATGGTCAATGGGAACTTAAGGAACAAGATGTATTTATAGGGGTAAAACGGTAATTTTGACCCAGCTGTAATTACGAACAACCTGTGAAGGATCGACTTACTAATTATGATTTATATGGACAGAAATATATCTATAGTGAAGAGAGTGCAACTATCGAGCTACATTGGTGTGTCTTGATAGTTAACGAATAGTAATTAATTCGGTTAAAGAGTTTTAACGAATTAATTACAGATCATTGGAGCTCATCATCCGTAGGTTTATTAGGTCCCTCTACTAGCGCATTAAATTGCAATAACAAATTGAGTATTGATGTATGAAATTAGGGTTATGAATTTGAAATGTTCAAAATCATTTTTAGGGTTTTCGATTGATTGTATATGATACAATTAAAAACGTTTAGTTTAATTAAAATTAGATGGAATTGGAAAATAAATTAATAGTTAAATTATGATTTAAATATAAAATTGATTTATTGGTGAATTTTATACTTTATTAATTTAATATTTAGATATTAAATTAATATTATTTTAATTAAAAAGTTTAATTAAAAATCAATTAAAATTAGTTTTATTTAAATTAATTATTTTGAATTAATTTTATAAAACTGATTTAAAATAATTAAATAAAATGATTTAGAAATCATATTAAGTTAATGGGTTTTTCCAACTTTTGGGAAAAATCGACTAACTGCATTTGATAGAATAACACCAAAATCCAATTGAATTTGTGATAATATTCAAGGAGGAGTTCCCTTTCATGCAACCTTGTATATTTGCATGAATTCTACCTATATATAGAAGCTCCATGCATGAAGACCATTAAGCATTCTGAGTTTTACTTGCTGAAGTAAAAATCTGAAAACCCTACACATCCCTCACTTGTTCTTCATCAGTTCAACTTGATTTAAGTGTTTCCAACACACGTTCCAACTTGAGCATAGTAGAGAAGATCTCGATGGTAGTCCTCTTGAAGTTTCAATCTCTATCTTGGTGGATTTCAGCTAAATTTGTAAAGGAAATCTTCAAAGGTAATATGTGTTTCAAACCCTCTTCTGAATAACATATGAACAACATGCTTAAAACTCAAACTAAATGTAGTTTAAGTGCTTATTGATTCTAAAGTCTTTCATTGCATGATATTTCATTCCTTCAGATGTTAGCACTACGGTTAGAAGATATAGAACCTAGAAGAAGTAAGAGACAAAGAACTGAGAAAAATTTTGTTCCAAATTTTTTAACTACTTTTTTAGTTGAGATGCCAAATGATATTGATTGTTAGTTTTATATATGTATCTAATAGATGAGGATCCTAAAACTTACCAAGAAGCCTTAAGTTCTATAGACTCTAGCTTATGGAAGGAAGCCATTAAGAGTGAACTGGATTCTCTAATCATCAACCAAACTTGGAACTTAGTAGATCTTCCAAAAGAAAGTAAACCTGTTAAGTGAAAGTGAATTTTCAAAAGGAAAACAAGACCAGATGGTTCAGTTGAAAGATACAAGGCTAGATTGGTAGTAGTAAGGTATACACAAAAATAAGATATTTACTACTTTGACACGTATTCCCCTGTAACAAAAATAGTTACAATTAGATCCTTGATTGGACTAGCTACTATCCATAGACCTATAATTCACCAAATGGATGTAACAACAGCATTCCTCAATGGTGATCTAGAAGAAGAAATCTATATGGTACAATCTGAAGGCTTTACAGTTGCTAATCAGGAAAACGAAGTATGTAAACTGGAAAAATCTCTCTTAACCAAGCTCCCAAACTATGGTATGAAAAATTCAATGATACTTTGATAAATAGTAGGTTTAAAGTTAACTCCTCATATATGTGTGTTTATTCAAAGTTGTTTGGAGCTGAGTGTGTGATTATATGTTCATATGTTGATGATATGCTCATCTTTAGAACAAACACAGAGATGATACGTAATACCAATTTGTTACTATCGTCACATTTCAAAATGAAGATTTAGGGGAAGCTGACATAATATTTGGTGTTAAAATAAGAAAAACTGAAAACAATTTTTCTCTATGTCATTCATACTACATTGAAAAATTACTAAATAAATTTGACTTTTTTAATGATCCTCCTATAAGAACTCCATATGATGCTAGTGTAAGTCTTAAGAAAAATAAAGGAGATAATGTATTTCAGTCTGAATATGCAAAGATCATAGGTAGTGTTAGTTACTAATGAACTATACTAGACCTAATGTTGCATATGCTGTGAGTAGATTGAGTAGATATGCACATAATCCTGATAAGGATCATTTGAGTTCTTTTCATCATTTGCTAAGATATCTTAAGGGCACCATAGACTATTGTTTGCATTTTAACAAATTCTCTTATGTATTAGAAGGTTAGGTATCTGATAATGACGAGGCCAGTTCTACAAATGGATATGTATTCTTACTCAAAAAAGGAGCAATATCGTGAAAATCTGCAAAACAGACTTGTATAGCTAGATCAACCATGGAATCTGAATTTATTGTTCTATAACATGCAGGACAAGAGGTTGAATGGCTTAGAAGCCTACTAGGGGATGTACCATTGTAAGGGCATCAATAATAGTCTTTATACACTGTGGTTCACAGGCTGCCATAGGTATTGCCAAGAATAGTGTATATAATGGCAAATGAAGACATATACGTCTTAGATATGGAGTTCTGAAATAATTGCTAAAGGAAGGAGTTATTTCCTCGGAATATGTGAAATTTGAGAAAATTTTGGCTGATCCTTTAACCAAAGGCCTAACAAGGAAAATAATTTTAAAATCCTTAATAAACATGAGGCTTAAACCCTTATAGAGTTCCATAACCCTTTGTCTGGGTGGTCTATTGTGATAGAGTTGATGGTCCATAGCCCTTTGTTTGGACAGTCTGTTGTGATAGCCTTGATGGTTCATAGTCCATTATGTGGGTGGTCCTAGGATGGACTTGACAGATAATATTAAAACTTTTTAATGATCCAGAGCCCTTTCTTTGGGTGGTCTTGATGTGGACTTGATGGATAATGATGAAATCTTCATAGCTTAGTATTTGGGTGGTTTTTCTTTGAATGACTTGATGAAGATGGTCCTGACAAAGGCTAGATGATGAAGTCTTCATAGCTCAGTTTGAGTGGTTTGTTTCTAATAAACTTGAAGAAGCATCTAACGTGATAGTGAAGGTTTGGCCGTCTTCTATGATAGAGTTTAAAGGTTTCTTTCTAACGCTTTCACGATGACGAGGTCTATGTGTATGGCCATAATAAGCACACTCTATATCGTAGAATCAAGAGAACTAGGAGTATAACGTGTTATGGGGATCTCAACCAGTGTTGTTAAAAGTTCAAGAGGTATCTAACTATCTCCAAAAAGATTGTTGCCCTACTTCACTATGCATCAATTCAAATCGTTAGATATTGATGTTTAAGTTTGATCTCCTTTACTTGCTCAGAACAGTTTTTTTTCAAAATAATCTCTTATATTGTTTACTTGTTAACTTTTCTTTAACAGTCATTTGTAGGGGATTGTTGGAAATCACTTTTAGGTTAGGCCCATAGAAAAAGTTAAGAGGAGTAGGAGAGCTTTGTCCTACATGGGAAAATTGGCAATGTTTAGAGAATATAAATACCAAGGCATTCTAAACGTGAGTCAAAAGTGCATGCCTAGAAGATTTAAATTTAATCTTTAATTGTTCATGAAGTTTAAAAATAGTTTTTTTTCTTCAAGTATATTTAATGCTTGATTGTAATAGGGGAAGTTGCATGAATAATTATTTTATGATAAATAGTAGAGTTTATGTAAGAAGATAAAAGTATTTGCAATATAGATTTTTTATATTAAAGATTTAGGCCCAGAAAAGGAAAAGACTAAAATAGACATGGCTCATATAAAACCGTTTGGTCCACCTTATTTCGACCCTTCATCTTCTTCCGTGAAAAACAATGGAAAACACTTCTAACCCTTATTTCGAGCTCTATAATCGCGGAAAACACTTCTAACCCTTATTTCGAGCTCTATAATCGCGGAAAACACTTCCAACCTTTCGATTTCGACAGTACCGTCTTCTTCCGCTCCGACAGTGTCATCTTCTTCCCCATCGGTTCTGCTCCAAACTTCAAAAGGTACGTTGTTCTTCTTCGTTTCTTCGTTTCTTCTTTTTCCTTTCTTCATCTCTTCATCATTGATAGCAAAAATTCGAAAACGTATGGCTTCGATCTTCTTCCATTGACAGTTTATATAAGAAGATAAATAGTTATTTCAAATTAAGGCTACATGCATTCTCCATCTTTTTTAGGTGTCATTCAGTGTTTTATTATGCATTTTGGTCAGAGTGCAGTCATCACAGCGTAGTCATCATAGACTAATAGTCATCAAAATGTTGATTATGTGAAGATTATTTGTTGATATTTGTTGATAGTTGTTGATATGCTGATTGTGATTTGCTGATTTTTCAAGGAATATGTTAATAGTTTATTATTGACTGTGTTTGATTGATAATTATGTGAAGATTATTGTACTATGCTTCGTTGTGATTTGCTTATGTTTTAGTGAATATTATGCTAATTTAGTTATTTATTAGTGATAGAAGTTATTACTGATGCTTAAAGGAATATGTTGATAATTCATTGATAGTTTATTGATAGAATGTGAAATTTATTTCTTGATATTTGTTGATATGCTGATTGGGATTTGCTAATTTTTCAGTGAATATATTGATAGTTTATTGTACTGTGTTTGATTGTGATTTNTTTATTTCTTGATATTTGTTGATATGCTGATTGGGATTTGCTAATTTTTCAGTGAATATATTGATAGTTTATTGTACTGTGTTTGATTGTGATTTGTTGATGTTTAAGTAAATATTATGCTAATTTAGTTATTTATTAGTGATAGAAGTTATTACTGATGCTTCAAGAATATGTTGACGGTTCATTGATAGTTTGTTGATGGATTTATCTATCAATAAACTATCATTGATGGTATCATTGATGATAATTTAGTTTCCTGTACTATGATTTGATGATTGTTTATTTATAGGAAAACTATCTATCACTTTTATTGCTATTAGTGACACTCTTTTATTGCTATTACTAATAGTGTCTATCACCGATAGTATCACTAGAGTATAACATTAAGAGAATGTAATTGATAGCATCTTTTAAGTGATATCTCTAATAGGGTACTATCAATGATATGAATGTAATTGTTCCATATGTTTTTTTTTAGGATAAATGGAGAAAGAAAATAGAAAATCATTGGAAGGATCAACATCTGGAAAAAAAACACAAGAAGATTAAGATCCACAATCTAATGATATTTTATAACTTTATTTAGAATTGTGGTTGCTTTTTTCTTACATTCAGGTTATTGTTATATATACAGGAAAATGTATTAATTGTTCTAGAAAGTGAATGGACAAACCCATTAAAAGTCAGCTCCTTCATAAGTTTAGAAGTTCTGTCTAACATAGGAAAATTAGATGAGTCATCATTCCAACTATTTAGAGAAGGTCCTTTTGGGCACTTCTTAGATATGAAAATGAAAAGGGTGTCCAACCAACTCATATCACACCTAATTAGAAGGCAATGCACAACTACCAAACAAAATATCTTGGCCTTTAATTTAAAAGGATATATTTCAGAATTCAGCCTCAAGGATTTTTGTTTAGTAACAGGTTTAAATTGTGATGATTACCCTATAGATGGTATCTATCGTGAATAGGAATCAATGGACAACACAATTAGGAACTTCTTTTTCAAGAAAAATACAAAAATTATAAGAAGAGAGCACCAACTTACTTTTAATTTGTTAGGTTCTGATGTCAATATACCCATTGATATAAAGGTCAAACTTGCACACTTGTATTTTCTAGAAGCTTCCTAATTCCTACACGAGGACATAACAAAGTTAGTTGGAAGCATCTTAAAATGTTGGATGATGAAGAAAAGTTTAGATCTTATCCATGGGGTAGGGCTTCCTTTGACATAACTGTAGAGTTTTTTAAGAAGGCTGTCATCAATAAGTCATCTTCAATTTTCCTCCAAGGATTTTCACTTGCTTTGGTACATTGGGCTTTTGAAATTATACCAAGATTATCCAACTCCACTATTGGATTTGCACGAAGAATAAAAAGTGATAGATCTAGACTTACTCAATGGGAATCTCAAGAATCTAATGATTGGCAACACATCAACAGTAATATTTTCAAAGCCACTGGTGTAAGTCTTTTATCACTGTTATTTCATTTATTTATATATATTATTAGCATGCTATCAAATGATAGAAACTATAACTGATATTTCAGCTTTTATGACATAGAAGATACCACTATCAGTGATAGCTTCTATCAATCATTTGGAACTATTGTGATTTCTTCTATCATTGATAGCATGTTATTGTAGATAGAAGCAATCAGTGATTGTTTCTATAAACATGATGTATCACTAACATCTTTATTAAACTTTTATTTTACCGTTGCTTCATTGGTTTCAACTGAACAAGAATTACAATCAAACTATTATGGTTATTTTGCGGAGCTAGAAACAAGGGAGATGGATATTGAAAAAGAAAAAGAAGGAAAACAAATGTCAACTGGGAGAAGAATTGCATCATTACAAGAAGGAATTGAATAATTAAAAAGAGGACAATAAGATATTAAGAAGGACATCCATGAAAAGCACAAGGAGATTCTTGATATGTTGGGCACATAAAAGAAGCTATCGGTAATAAACTTCCAAAAAAAGATGAAGGTGGTAAAAAGCAATCTCAAGAATCTTTTGAGAAGAACAAAGCGCCATCATCTAGTTTGGAGCTTTTAGATGCAAGTTTGGAAGTTCTAGAGGTAAAACTTGTGATTTTCTTTTTCTGTAAAGAAGTACAATAACATAAATGATATATGCATGCAGGCTAAAGTTGAAACTGCTAAGAACAAGGAGGCTCAAGAAAAGGGTGTTCAAGAGAATGACTTGCAAGAACAATTGCAAGATGATCCTGAAGATAAAGAGAAAGATCAAGAAGAAAAGGGGGATAAAGATAAAGAAGAGGAAGAGAATGTAGATAAAGAAGATATGACGAAAAAGAAGGTAAGTATTGATTGATTGATGATTTTAATTATCAGATTAGCATGCTATCAGTGATATCTGAAATCACTGATAACCAACTATCAGTGATAACACACTATCATTGATAGTTTGTTATCAGTGATAGTATAAATAATAGGAAGCTTTATTTACTTGACTGATACTTATAGCACATTGATAGATGTCATGTTATATTTGATTCCATGATTTCAGGTTATTGAAAATACTCTTAAAAAGAATCCCAAAAAATATAGGCCAAAGGTTGTCGACAAAAATATGGAGGACAACAAGAGATAAAAAAGACAAGCAAAACCAACCAAGAAAATTTTGGAGAACGCAAAAAAACAAAAGAAAGACAAAAAGAAGGTTTCTCCAAATGTGTCAGCCAAGGTGTCTCCAAGCAAAGCTACAAGGCATTCTCCAAGGTGGAATGACGACGCTCCAAGCTTTGATCTCAAAATATCACAACTTTGATTGACAATAGATAGACTTGTTTATTGATAATAGATAGACTTCTATTTGACAATGATGATTGCTTTTTTTTTTACAATAGATAGGTTTATGTGATAGTTAGACAACGATTGTTATGGCTTTGAAAATTAGATTGCTATGGCTTTGGAAATTAGATTGTTATTGTACAAGATCAGTGATAGTTAGATTCGAAATTAGATTGAAAATTATTTTGGACAATAGACAATGATTGTTATGCTTTTGGAAATTACATTGTTATTTTACAAGATCAATGATAGTTAGATTGAATCAATATGAATCCTTCATAAATGTGATTGATATAGTTGTAACTTTCAATTTATTTTAGTGTTATTCAATAGGTTGTTCAGTTTTCTTCTATAGGTTGTTGGGTTGATCAAACTTTAAACACAAGCTGCACAGCTTCTATCACTAATAGTATAGTATCAATAATAGACATGCTACAGTGATAGAAACTATCATTAATGAATTTTCTGCAAAAATTCTTATCTTTTAGTATAGTTATTAACAAAAGAAGTTTTGATGCTTTTGAATTCATTGTATTAATTACTGACAAAAGCTATTTTGGAGCTATTTAACTACAAGTTGTTGGGTTGATCAAACTTTAAACACAAGCTGCACAGCTTCTATCACTGATAGTATGGTATCAGTAATAGGCATGCTATCAGTGATAGAATCTATCGTTGATGGATTTTCTGCAAAAATGCTTATCTTTTAGTATAGTTATTTAACAAAATAAGTTTTGATGTTTTTTAATTCATTATATTAATTGCTGACAGAAGCTATTACATATAGCTTGATATCATTTATTTTAATTGTTGTGGCTAAAAAAAAACGAAAGCTTCATTAATAAAAGCATCATATTGACTAAAGAATGGATATATCAACAACAAAGTCTGTTCCACTGACAAAACATTAGTAACGAGGTCTCTAATATATTTATGACAAACATCAATAACAAATTGTCTCACTATCTAATGGTTAAATTGATGACAACAAGAAACAACTACAATCTAATTGATAAATTGGTGAAAAACATCGACTTTCTCACTATCATTGATAAATTGATGACAAACATCAATTACAAAACAAGCTTCTTCATTAAACAACTGGTGGCAATTTGCATGTCCTACAATTATGGCCACGGCGATGACATCGACTACACTTCAAGCTTCTTTTCTTTTCACCAATTGATAATATTATTTGTTTACATGGTCGTCCAGCCAGACGTTTAACTATTGGAGGTAATACATTCACACCAACATCAATAGATCTCCAATCAGAATGATTTTCAATAGGATAAACTGATCCTTTATAAGTTGATAACAATGTACTGGAAAAATAGTAATCCGACACAAAAGCATATATATCTAAATTTAGCCCACGAATAATAGCACAAGCATGAGCACATGGAATCTCTACCAAATCCCAAACACGACAACTGCACGATTTATAGGCCAAATTTTCCAAAAAGTGATTATCTCCATCAACTACTTTGTATTCTTCATTGTTAATAGGATCAACCTGAAAAATAAAATAGTCAATGAAATGTAATCAACTAGGTGAAGTAATGGAATGTCAATGAAACTGTCAATGAAAACTAAAATATAAACGAAAATGTAAGTGATACTATCCCTACCTGATTAAATATTTCCAAGCTATCAATGAAAACAAAAAATATCAGTGAAAACAAAAACTGTCAGTGATAGCTTTTATCACTGATAACATGTTATCAATGATATTTTCTAATAGTTAAGGTATTTGTACCTTGAACCTTCTTGACTGACTGTGTTGCTCTCGCAACTCAGACTCTACCCAACTAGTCAAAACAGTCCTCATGGATAATGTTGATTGACCTTTTTCATAAAACCAATTTTGAAGTGTTTCTCTAATATAATCAAGTAATGATGCAACAGGGAACTCCCTAGGCTCTTTCAAAATATTATTCAAGCACTCTGAAATATTAGTAGTCATCATATTATACCTTCTTCTCCTAGAATGTACACATGCCCACTTCTCAAAACCAACTTTACTGAGATATTCTCAAATTGTAGGATATATTGATTCATCCATTTCATATAAAACTCGAACTTATCAATTGTATAAGCTTTTGCACAACTATAATATATGTCATCAATTAAAGAATCCTTATAAATCAACTTCATATTTTGCAAAAGGTGTCGTAGACAAACACAATACTCAACATTTGGAAAAACATTCATAACACCTTTTGGAATACTAAAATGTCGATTAGAAATAATGACTAATCATTCTCATTCACCAAAAATTTTCTTTAAATTCTCAAAAAATCATCTCCAGGATGCATCATTTTCATAGTCAACAATACTAAAAGCAAGAGGAAAAATCGGATTGTTACCATCAATTGTTGAAGCCGTCAAAAGAGTCCCAACATATTTACATTTCAAGAACGTCCCATCAACTGATATATTAGGACTACAATGCTTCCAACCCTCAATTGATGCTCTAATAGCCATATAATAATACTTAAAATGCTCATTTATGTCAGCTTCATAGGCAGTGAATGTACCTAAAAGAAGAAAATAAATAACTAAGCCAGATTACAAAAGATATATAATTGATTGATGTCTACCACCAATAACTTCTATTACTGGGTGCAGTCCATCACCAATAGCTTCCATTATTTTCATGTTATGGAAGATATCAGTGATAGACTCCAATCAGTGATAGAAGCTATCATTGATAGATCAAACAAGAAACCTGGATTCTTTTCTTTTAACTTCATCAAAAACTTTGGAATCAAAGCATATGATTCGCGTGCATCGCCTTTCAAAGACTTCATTATTTGCTCTTTTACCCTTCATGCTTTATAATAGCTAATAGTTACTCCAAATTCCTTATGGACTTTATTCACAATATCACTAGGAGTTGAGGTATGAGAAGAACTAAATCTAAAATCATTTCTCAAACATTCAACTATTAAGGACGAAGAAGCTTGCCTATAACAAGTTTGAATACTTTTTATAGAACAATCATGAATATCAATAAACTTCCTAAGCATCCACAAAACACTCCGCTTGTAACAGGATGCCCTCACATACTACTGACAACCATCTTGAACACATCGAAACACAATTGCTCTTGAATTTGACGTTATAGTCTTAAATTCAAAATTCTTCTTAACCGCTATCAAGTAAAAATAATTTGATAAAATCTCTTTACTAGCAAACACATCTTTTTCTTTCAAATCACGAGTAATATGTATATCCATAATCACTTGGAAATCACCATCATCAATCATAGGTTTAAAAGAAGGAACAGTAGACAAATAATTCTCAGCTCCACTAGAAACAACATTAGAAGACACTTCCAAACATGAACTACTGGCATGAGCAACCAAAAGATGTCGTGTATTGTGTTCCTTAACTAAAGCCAAAAACCAAGCTATATCCTTATCTTCACGAATTTGAACTACATTTTGAACCTCATTCATAACAAAATCTAATAAAACTGAAAGTTCTATAGAAGAAGTAGACACATCCAAACAAATCTCCTTAACTATTAAACCCATAAAATCTTCAAAAACTATTATATTATCTACTAAAACTCCAGTAGATTTGTAATTCACATAACAGTGTTTTCATTCCATATTCCACTATGAAAAACAACTATTGGAATAACCATGTTTTAAAATTCCTGCAAAAGTAAAACAAAAACTCTTTAACAACAATATCAATAGTTCTAATATCTATCAAAAGCAAATATAAATCTATCAATATAGTTGATACCAGTCTAAAACTAGGCATGTCTTTCAATGGATATCAATAAAAAAAATAATGAACGAATAAAAAATTATAGCAATCACATATATTCTATCAGTGATAGACATTATCAATGATAGCCACTGATATCTTCCAATTGATTACAGTAGCTTTTAAACCCTAAGTTAATACATTGTAGCAGAAAAATCATAAATGATAAACAAAAAGCCAAGGTAGCTGTAATATCAAACATCAAAATACACTGATATATTTATAGAAAGAATATACAGTATCAAATGAGACAGTGAAGAATGCAAGCCCTAACTTAATTAATCAATCAAAACTCAAAATATCAAAGAAAAAGTAAACAACACAATGAACAAAGCAAAGTTTCATGAAAGCACACAAACTCCGCTCACAATCCTTTATGTTCACAGTGAGCTGAAGAAATCATTAGATTCTTGAGAAAAAGAGAAAGAAAAGACTAAATGACTTGAAGAAATCGAGGGGAAAATTGAAAAACAGAATCGAAAAAACAATAACGCTAAAAGAAAAAAAAAACTCTCAATCAAAGATAAAAAAGAAAAACGAACTCACGAATTGGAATTGATCGAAGTATCACGAATCTTCACGAATGGGATTTTATGGAGACTAATTCATCGACTGATGTTTCACCGTGAAAGAAAAAGGAAAGTATTCACGAATGACAATGTGAAAAAGGAAATTTAATAAAGGGAAAGAGAAGGTAAATTTGGAATTCCAAAAAAAATAATAGCTTGACTGGTCAATATTTGCTATATTAGCAAATATTTGAAATGTGGTATATATGATCGTTTTTTTTTTTCATTAGTATTATTCGATACAAATTTCCATTGTAATATAATAGAAAATGACGTTCGCTCTTAAAATATTATTGAAATTTTTTCGTACAAACCACCGATTCCAAAGAAGAATTTTTGGATGTATCCGTTTAAAGAAAATACTTTCACAATTTTTTTTTTTTTTTTTTTTTTTTGAAACTAAGAGGAAATAGATTATTAAATTCATAATGATATTGGGAATTCGCAATGAGAAGAGTTAATATTGAGGTGCAATCCAAACTCCACTCATCTTATATATTCATATTTATGTAATATTTGTTATAACTAACATACACCAAATTAACTTATGTCATATAACCTCCATCTACCTAACAATTTAACTAACCAATTACCCGTTAAAAATTGTGCCATCAGTGACTGAGGCTAATGGCTACATGGCTTTAAAACTCACAATTACATTTTTCAGAAATTGTGGGCCAATAGCTGACAATTATATTGCTTTCAAAGAGGAGAGCATGGAGATCGGAAATCCTTTTGATGGACCAGGGAATGTTGAACTGCTTCTGCATCCAACTGATGGGAGATTGCACTTCGATGGGAACGAGAGTTTGGTCGCGGGGTGGTTGATAATGAGCCTTAATGTAATGACTTTGTGGCACTTCATGAGCTTGGACATGTTCTTGGACTTGGCATAAGCTCATTCAACAAGCCATCAGTGGCCCTATATAATCCCTGGTAACTATAAAAAGGCTTGAATGATGATGATATTGTTGGACTTCGTGCTTTGTATGTTAAGATCTATCTGTCTTTACTCAGAGCATTATAACTGCATCATATTTATGGAAACATTCAAAAGTGATTTCTTTTTTTTTAAGATTTTTTTTAACATTTTATATTTCTTTGTGATTGAAAGAGATGCTGAAGATGGATGAAGTTTGATTGCATCTAATATTATATCTTTTTATCACTTTTTTACGAATTATATTGCTACAAATTTTTTTTTCCTAAATATGTTTTTTCTTGTTCATGAAAAATCCAATTGGTTGTAGTGGGATGAGAGTTATTTTCTTAAACAAATCCATTAAGATTCTTTCTGAGGAACCACAATTTGTGGGGCTAATTCGAATGATTTTTAGGAAGTGATCTTGGAACTATTTTTAAAATTTCACGGACAATTAAAGATTAAATTAAACTTTGATGACCGTTGACAAAATCATGTTACCTGAGTTAACACAATCAATCAAGTATTTTGAAACTATATCAAACATATATAATACATCCTATTTTATAAAGCTGAACAACACCATATATTTCAAAGAAAAAACATTTAAACCCCCAACTCCGTCCGAGAATTGATTCTCTTATGCTCGATAGGTGACATGTTTGGGACTTAATTTTGAAATGATAAAAAACAAATACTTTTTGTTATGTTTTAAAAATCACTATGAATACATGCTTTTAATTATTTAAAATCAAGTTTGATCGGTATCAAAATTAAATTTAACAAATATGTATTCAAAACTAATTAATTAAAGTTTTGATTTTACGGATGACTAATACGTACCATGTTTAGAAGTGATTTAATATATCAAAAGTATTTAACCAAATGTAGCAATGAACATCAAATGAACAAAATAAAAGGGTAACCATCATTAAAGTATACTTTTCAATATAAAAGCTTTGAAATATCTTTCATTATTAATTAATTAATCAATTACATTTGCCAATGCACCCACGTGCTCGAACGTGACAGGAGTGTCAACAGTTTTCAAAGGGTTAATTTAAAAAAGAAAAAAAGGAGTTGTCACAATCTGTTTACAGTGTTGATTGGATTCCAAAATAAAGTAACACATTTTTTCAAATAAAAATGAATAAACTGGTACGTGAAAAATTAGAGTTAGGTTTATGATTTTTTGTGGTAAGGGGAAACTATTAGCACTCACAAATAATGTTTAGATTATGGGGCCCAACATTTCAATCTTGAATTGAAATCTTTAAAGAAATTCATTTTTTAACCATAATAATCTTATTTTAATTTACCCCTAGTGCTCCAATATTTTTGGAGTCATGATCCCATAGAAATAAGTGAAAAAATTCCATCAAACTGGCTATGTTCAGAATTGAAGAAAAAATTTCTCATCTCAAGCAAATTGAGAAAATATCGCAATTTCTCATCCATCATAGCGATAGTTCCTTTTAATAATGAAGTTTTTTTTTTTTAATAAAAAATATTAATTGAACTCTTTTTTTTCTTGGGATCAAATCTCGGATTCTGAGGATTATATTCCTCCAGAATTAAAAATGAGACTCCATATTTCTAGATTCTTTTGTAGGAACTCTTTATTTAGTGAAAATGATTTAGAGAAACAAGTTGTTAGAGAAACTTCTTGAAATAATATATAAGTTTTTAAAATGGTTAAAACCAAAAAAAAAAAAAAGAAAATGTAATTTAAGGAAATATTTAAATGTTTAAAAGAATTTATTATATATTTTTTAAAAACTTAAGAGATATTTAATTAGAATCGAAATCAATTTAATATGACATATGTTTAGAAAATAAAATAACAACAATATAATAGAAGAACATAATAAAAGTTTACAATAAATAAAGAACAATATTATATATCCTAATGAAAAATATTAAAAATTAATCTCGGACTCTCAAAGAAATCAGTTCATCACCTTGAAAATTTCAAAAGTTTCAGATCTCTAAAACTTCCTAAGATCTCATCGACGTTATTTGAGAAAATAAAGCAAAGTTTATAGAATTATTGGAATAATATATTTTGGGAAACATAACAAGATTAAGTCGAAATCCCTACATTGGAAAAACCCAACTGATCCACATTCGTTATAAAATTAGAAGCTATTCCTCACAACATAGTTTTGAGATGGACCCATACTAATCAAATATATATCAAAACCTATAAAGTCAAACAGAGACACCATATCTGAGAGAGACATGGGTTTGAGATTCTCATATCGAAAAAACCAAGATTTATAGATATATGAACTACTCTTCACAACATTATCCTATAAGTTAAAATATAATACTAAAAAAATAGATAAACGAAATAGATAGAGCAGCACAAAAATATGAAACTAAAAAAATCAGAGCGAATTAATATGCAATATTTGTAAATTTAAATAACTTAAAAGTAAAAGAACACTATATAAAACTAAAAATTTTTTGTCACTAAAAGTAGCTCTAATGCATAACTCATCGAAATAAAAGGACAAAAAAAAAAAGGAAGAAAACCTAAAATCTTTTAGGCCCCATCAACCACACACAACAAAATATAATAAATTAGCAACCATCTTGAATTTAACAAAATCAAAAATAAGATTGAAAAGACTTGTCCTACAAAAAATATATTTAACACTAATAATGTTGTTGAACCAGGACGTAAATGAAACTACTAATAATACTTCCTTAACTTTTACTGTATATACCAGAAACTCCTAAATTCAACTTTTTACAAAAACAAATTCTCACTCATCTATAAAACTCCAATCTTTCTCATCCTATCTATTCAATCACTTATATTTCTCTCCGAACTCCTCTAGGCGGTCATGGCTTCAAATAATCACGAAATTAACAAGAATTACTTGGCGCTAGAGCCAGTTACGACTCAATCTATTCGAGCTCAAGCTTTAACATATTGGTGGAATCTGAAGTATGGTAT
This sequence comes from Benincasa hispida, assembly GCF_009727055.1. NCBI lineage: Eukaryota > Viridiplantae > Streptophyta > Magnoliopsida > Cucurbitales > Cucurbitaceae > Benincasa > Benincasa hispida. Next base: position 10,802,790 of record NC_052354.1, read on the forward strand.
CCATTGTACATCACCTAAGCTTCTCCTATTCCCTCATCATTTTTCATATAGCAATCCACCCCCGTTCGTATTCATTGAGACTCACTATTGTTCACACTCTGAAACCTGTTGGGAATTGGTGTCCTAATTCTCTTTGGTGGTCTTGTAGTTTATAAACATTTTGTACATATTATTATTTAATGAAAAATAAATTGTTTATTTTATTACATTTACTCAATCTAATAAACATACTAAGAATCCGTAGTTATTTCAATGTAATTAAGCATGTAGTGAGACATTACAAGTGGATCTGCTTAAAGTAATAACTAAATTTCTGTGTATAGATAAAGGAGGGATACCTTATCCTAGTGACACTACGGATACAGCGCCGTTTTGTAGATATTTACAAGTGTTGTAAAGTGGCTACATTGTTTGATCCTGACCATCTGTGGCACATGCAAGCGGGAGTGTCTTATACAAAGAGTTTGTATAAGACTGGACCAACGAGATGAAATTAGTCTCTTTTTTATTATACGTTGATAATTAAGACTTACATTTCCTAAAATGGACCATAGTGACATGACTTTAATCCTGAGTGAGTTGGGAACTCTTGCTCCCTGAAGGGTCCTTTAGATTACATGGGTGAGTAGTGGCCAGATTGCCAACTCAACAAGTCTATCTTTTTGGAATTCGTTGTGTTGAGGAGCTTGGGAACTTGCTACATAGACGAAATTCACTCCTTCCCCAAAAGCAGAGGTAAGTAGATAAATTGCTCCTTTAAGGACTGATTTCGGGTCTGAACTAGTGGCCAACCCGCTCACTTTGAAGAGAGGATTCAGTCATAGTAAGGCATATATACTTATTGTTTTAGAGGAATAAATGGTACTTAAGGCGTTAATGGTAATACAGGGAAAAAATGGTAAATTGCTCAGCTGTACTTACGAGGCGATTTGTGAAGGTTATCACACTGCTGATTGGTCGTATGGACACAAAAAAATATTACTTAATCGCGAAGAGTGCAAATATGGTGGTCTTTAGTGGAAGTGACCAACAGTTAGGATGGTGGAATCTTCATATTAAACGAGTTTTAGTAAGTATTTCCAGTACCATTGGAGCTTTAAACTACAGGTCCATGAAGGTCCCTTGATAGCTCAATGGATTCAAGTTGAGAATCAGATTTAGGTTAGTTGCAAATGTTCAACATTAATAAGAAAGAATTCATTATATTGATATAATTGATATGATGTATTAGTAACATTAATGGAGGAATTAATAATAAATATGATTTATATTAAGTACCTACAAAATAAAAAAGAACTATGGTTTATTGTTTCCATATGATGAAATATTAACTATAGTATAGATATAATACATAACTTGGTTATCATATTTATTATAATATATTAATTATATATAATATAATTTTTTTCTAATAACCGATTTGAGTGGGAGGTTAAAATTGGAAGTTGTTATGGTAACCGTGAGGAGATAAAGGAATTTTTTTTCCAAAATTTTGTGGTTTTGATGTCTTCGGACGAATCTCATAGAAAGGTTTATCAGTAAAATAGAAATTTTTACTAATCCGATGCTGTTGGAAGCATATACGATCGGTTAAGAGTTGACTATACGAAAATTTTCGTGTTGATTGTTGCCTAACACGATCAGTACAAGTCATAGAATACTTTTCATTATCTAAATGATCGAGTACATCTCTATACGATAGACAAACTTCTATCTCCACCCTTAATAGATCGTCACTTGATCATCTACTTCATGTTCTTCCTCTGTATACGATAAGACTTTGTATATAACGTCGTTGATAACTGGAGACCTTAATATCATTAATGAATAGGTGCCATGACTCAATTGAGTATTTTTGGAGAACTTCTGCTTTTGAGGGCGGTTCCCTTTGATCTAGTATGGATGAGAGTGGGCCAGATTGGCCAACTCAACTGCCTACTTTTGGGGACTTGTCTGATTTGGGAGCTTGGGAACTTAATACAGCAAGATGGAATGTCACCTCATTCCTGAGCAGGGTAAGTAGACGAGATTCTTCTTAAGGGCTGATTCCTGGCTTGAAACTAGTGGATACACAACTTCTCTTTGGAAAGAGAGGACTCGTCATAGTAGGACTATGATTTATGTTTTCATTAGAGGGATCCAGTGGTAACTTAAGGATTAGATGTAACTACAGGCATAACGATTATTGGTCCGCAGCTCTTTACGACGAATCTTGTGCAAGGGTTTGTCGACTGTTGATTGGTTAAGAATGAACATAATATATCTGTGGTAAGGAATGAGTTCACTATCGGTCTTAGTGGAGTGCTTGGCAGTTAACGGATAGTGGATTCCAATGACTAAAGAGTTTAGTCCAGTTATTCAATGTACCGTTGGGTTCGAGCTCAGTCCTAAGGTCCCTTGTAGCTCAATGGATTCTAGTTGAGGATCAGTTCTCGGTGTTGATTTGAAATGTCAAATTGAAAAAGAGGTAATTCGATTCATTTATTATGTATGATCTGGTAGGTGTATGAGGTCATCACGTGGAGAATAATGTAATGAGGATTTTATTAAGTACAATGGAATAGAAAAGTGTTATGGTTATATGTCTCATGAGATGAATATTAAAACTATAGGGTTATAATATATTATGGTAAGTTAGTTGATCATTTATATTTATAATAATATTAAATTATTGGATAATATCTCTTTTTCTCCTAATAACCAAATTGAGTTGGGAGGTTATTGTGGTTTCATGGGTAACTGAGATAAAAGGAAAAATGTTTCCTAATTTTAAAATATTTTGCACAATTGTTGTTTTTGAGATTCCAATCTCGAAAAAGTTCTAACGGATAGTTGTTAAGCTAAATCAGATTTACTAAGCGATCAACTTAGAGTTAAGCTAAAAGATTGAGTGTTAGTACACGATAGATAAGCTAACAGATCGCATAGCTTTTGCTAAGATGGATCACTGTTTTTTCCAAACGATTGGCCATCGACCTATAACGATAGGTTGGTTCCATCTCCGCAGTTGCTCAATCGTTTACAACGAATTGTGGTTTCTCCTCTGGTTTTTCTGCCTCATCCAAGTCCAACAGAGCTCACCGCTCTGGATTCTTACACCAAGAATACCAAAGGTAGTTCTTGGTGGTGGTCATACTCAAACTTACACATCGAGGTTCTTTGGAGGCCGTTCGCCGGTGTTCGTAACCTTGTGATCGTTTAGTTCGAGCGCTTGTGTTCATTGCAATGTTAGCGGTCGTGTTGAACGAACGTATCGTGTGTTGCCTGTATTGTGTGATCTGAGCGTTTGTGATCAAAGGCAACTCGAAGATGAGTACTGCAAAAGGTTTGTTGATTCTTCCCTTGAATCTATCAATAAGGCATGCTGTATTTCTATTTTAGCCATAACCGTATGTTTTCTGTTTGTGATTGTGATTGTAATTGTAAAGTTCATATACGATTTGTAATTTGGAAAGATCCTATCGCTGGCTCATGGAAATCCTCGTGTCCTATTCCTTCAAAACGGAGTTGGGGAAGGGCAGCATGATGATGGATTTGGGCTAGGGACAAGGCGCGAGCGGGGCAGAGGTTGGTGTGTGCAACAGAGAGGTCTCATTGCATGGATTTTGATGGATCTACGGACCGGAAACACGACGATAATAATTGATATGAACAATTTCTGTATATTAATTGAGATTTACATGGGAAATTTATAGAAAGACGATAACTCTATTTATAGCCTAACTACATAAAATTAGGCTAAATATCTCAACATTAAGTAAGAAATTCTATTCCATAGTATTAAATTTTCCATCACATGTAAATTTTCTCTTTTCTTAGGTTTGATATCGACCATGAGGGTGACTTCGATTATTTTCATTGTATTGTAGAAACAATCATGAAGTTAAAAAAATTAAGCAATAAAAATGTCACTGATGTAAATATATATAAATAATTAAAATGTAACTTATTTACAATCATAAAAATGTTTATCTTTATAATTTAAATTTATTTTTTTTTGCATTTTCATTTTATAATTCTTTCCATTAATTATCCTTCTATCGACGATTTTATCAAATATTATTGATATTTTATGTTAAATTAAAGACCCGATATTTCCGTAGAAATCGACATTTTAACCTTGGTCCTATTCTATATTCTCTTTAGTTTTTATATATTCCTCCTCTTTTTTATACATTTATTTCTTTTATTTATTTTTCGAAGGTAATCTTCTTTTTCTATATTTCTTTTCCTATATTTTATTCTTTTCTTTATTAATGCTTTTATATTTATTATGCTAATTTATTTTTCCAATATTTAGATTATCTATTACTTAGATTTTTTAATTTTTCAAATTATCAATTTGTATTTTGTTTATAAATATCCATTAGGTTCACTTTAAATTTTACAACCATAATATTACATATAATATAATGAGTTGATTTGAGTCGGCATCATTTAAGATAAATGACTTGAGTGAAAAGATGAATATAAATCAAATTTTAGCAACATATAGAGTGATTGAAGCAGTTGGCATTATTTTATTAATTTTGCATGGAACTTATTTAAGTATTTGTAATGATATTCTGATATATATATATTATATATTATATTTTTTACTGCATCTATTGGAAAAAATCTCACGCTTCTCCGTAGAAATAAGCAGAAAAATAATACAGAGAAAACAATGAAAATAAAAAAATAGAAACCAAGGATTTAACGTTAAACTTCAATAGAAGAAAACTACGGCCTACAAAAGAAATAGTATGTAGAATTGTTACAATGACACAAAATAAATCTATCCCGATCACAATTGGGGAAAAACATTCTTGCAAAAGCTTAGCCTTGACTGCTCACACCCTTTTCTTCACTGCTCGAAAAAACTAGAGAATAGCAAGGAAGAATTTAATTAGAGTTAGCAATAATAAGCTTAAAATATTTTTAAATAGGAAAACACCTTAACCAAGACATAGGCTCCTTATATAGTGTTTGGAGTTTTGACTCTGGAACATTTTCATTGTTGGACTACACTTACTCAAATTTATGTCAAGTCCAACACATGCTATATACTTTTTATTTTACATTAATTAAGTTATATTTAAACTATAAAAATAAAGGTAAGAGAAAAATGTACAAGAAATAGAAATAATAATATGATTATAAAAAAGTTTTATTTTTTGTTTTCTTTTTTTAAAGAAAAATGACACAGTTATCAAACATATTTGTTTTAATTTTAAAAAAAGAAATGAGAAACGAAAACATTATTGAATATATGTCTTATTTCTTCTTCCTTAGATAAGATATTCATGTGGAAGATGAAATTAACATTATTAAAAGGAATTGGTAAGAGGAGTGCTTAATTCTTTTCTAATGTTGGGTTCGTGTGGAAAAAAGATGAGAGATGAAAACAGAAAGAACCAAAGCAATACGAGGGAAAGAAGAAAGTCAGAAGTGAAAGAGAAGAGAGAAGTGATCGATTTGTTTTGTGGGTAAGAAATAACTGTTTTGGGATTGAAACATGAGATGTATATCTCAACATTCTATACTAATCTTTGAGGCCCAATTATCCTATCTCACTTGATTTTAATTGTTTGTGGGCCTATTTTTGAATCGTGTTTCGTATCTCACCGTCATTATTCCTTCCGTGACTCACATATATCATCTTAGTACTTAAACATATTCGATCATATTCGATCGTATCATACTCACTCAGAACCTTCACATAACATCAGAACTCTCTAGTCTCCAGAACTTCATCATATTCTATATCATTCTCAACGTCTTCAACAAAAAGTCTCAATGTTTTATTGAATGAATGAGTAGTGACGTCACTGTTGAAACTAAAATGATAATGTTATATTAAGGTAATAAAGAAAGAAAAGTAGAAAAAGTTGGGAAAGTTGAAGAAGATATTGGTTGGTTTGTTTATTTATTTTTGAAGTAAAGGACAAAAGCGGAAAGAACGTGAACTTGTATTGGGGAAAGAGAATGGTGATTCTTAGAATATAGTATAATACTTTAAGTTTTCATTTTTCAAAAATTAGTATGTTTTTTTTTGATAACTCGTTAATTTAGTTTTTTTTTTTTATATATTCGGTGGAAATAAAACTACCGAAATTTGTGTTTAAAAAATTAACTTTTTTCTCTTATTGATTGTTTTGGTTTCTCGATGAAAATATCGCACATATTTAAAACGAGATTCTACTATTTTTCAAACTATTATTTAATCTTTCAACATCTTATATTTTTCCAAATTTTCCATCCTAATTTTATCCAATTTACATATTTTCAAATGTTTGCCACAAATTTTGTTTCCACCTATAATCCATTAGAAACGGATCAAATTTTGTGAAATTAAGTAAGAATTTGAAGAAATATAAAGAATCTTGGTTGTTAATTTACACAATTTCATCGAAAAAGCCCAATATATTATGAATCTCGATGTATAATCTTTACTTCGAAATAAATACCAAGATTCTTTATATTTTTTCAAATTCTTACTTAATATTCTTGCAAAATTTGAATATTTGAGCTAAAGTTTAAAAATTAGGTAAGAATCCGATTCAAATTTAGAAAGATTACATAATATTAGAAAAAATTAGTATAATGTTGGTTGAAATATGCGTTAAGATTTCACTGGAATGCCCAAAACAACCGATAAGAGGAAAAATTAAATTTTTTTAAAATAATCTTGGTGGTTGATCTCGACCGAGATGAACCGAGAAAACTATTTTAACGAATTTTCAAAAAGATGCTAGTTTTAAATGATATGAAAACTTTAAGGAGGCTATTTCTGACAATTTTTCAAGAGAAATTGTTAGGGTTTATGTTAAAACCCGTGGTTTGTAAGCAATAAACTTACTCTGTTAATCAATATAGATGTCATTGAAGTTAGATTCAGTAAAGTTTGTTATTAAATAATTGAATTGCTCATTTTGTTTTTAGAAAATAACCTAAATTCAATAAACTAGATCATAGCTAATATGAATACTTGAACTTTATGTGGAGACATAAAGAATGGATCAAGTTCGAGTAAATTAGCCAAAATGGTCTATAGTACACGGATAGGTTGGGTACCTTATTCTGGAGACATTTGTATGGACTGCCCTACTTTTGGAGATGTTACAATTGTTGTAAAGTGCTATAAATGAATGATCCTAATTCGTTCATGTGGTGACATGCGAGTGGAGGCGTCCTAGTATGCAAAGAGTTGTTAAGATCGAACCAATAATAAAGTCACTCTTACTCTATATGTTGTTTACTGTTTAAGACGGGCTATTTCAAAGCGATGACCTAGGTAACTTGATCTTAATCCTTTGCTAACTATGAACTCCAGTTTATTCGAGATTATCTTTATATTTCATGAGTGAGGGTTGACTCAACAACGTCGACTGAATAAGCCTTCCATTTCATGAATAAGATCGGGTAGATAGTTGGGACATAGAGTGGAAACGGAATTCTATCCTACCCGTGTTTAGGGATAGTAGAGAAGTTGTTTCCTTAAGTGCTGTAACGATTTGGGTCTTGAAAAAGGTCCCACCTCTTCATTGGATCGAGAGGGACTCGGTTTAGAAATTGGATAAAAAATCTTATTAGAGGATCAGTGAGACTTAAGGAACAAGATGTAATCTTGGGGGTAAAATAGCTTTTTGAACCTAACCATTATTACGAACAACCTGGAAAAGGGTTGACTTACTGTTATATTAAGTGGACACAATTACACATTATAGTAAGGGGAGTGCAACTACTAGGCTTTAGTGGAGTGACCTGGTAGTAAACGAATTTGGTTAATTAGGTTAAAGAGTTTAGTTGATTAATCTCGGATGTTGAGCCTATAATCTGTAGGTCCATTAGGTCCTACTAGCTTACAAATAGATTAAACTTTAGAATAGCATGATGAGAGATTTTTGAAACATTCAAATTCGATTTGAGGGAATTATTAATTATATGTGGTATAATTAAATATTTAATTATCGAATTAACCGAAATTGGAGAATTGGATGATATTTAAATTTTATTTAAATATTAATTATATGAATATAGATTCACGCTTTTGGAAATGGTTTTTTAAATAATTTAGTATTGGATATTGAATTATTTTAATTATTAAACAAATTATTTGAATTTATTTTATTTAAAAAAATTGAAAAATTCAAATTTGAAAACCATTTTGTATTAATTTAATTTTTTAGAAATTAAATTAAAATTGAATTTTAATGAAAAATTCAATAAATTGATTGTAATAATTTTAAATAAATTGGTTTGTTTATTTGAAATGAAAATTGTTCTTAGTGGGGTTATCCTCCCACTTTGGACACTCAATTCCACCAAAATCTTCAAGGAGGTGTTGTCAATCTTGTATGCAATTAGATTATATGAAAGAAGAGATAAAAACTCAGCTCAATCTTGAGAGATGACCATGCAATTGTTTTTTCTTGAATATATAAGACAAAAAGGTGGTTCAACAAACTAAGAAAAACTAGTGACTTCTCCTTTAAATTCCTAAAATTCCAACTCATTTTGAATTCCACAATTCAATCTAGAACCAAGAGATGCTAGGGAAGATCAAGTGTGGTTTACTACAGTTTGGAGTCAAGAATTAAGCTGAATTGAAGTTGTTGAAGAAGGTCTTCAAAGGTATATCTTGAAACCCTATTTTTCTATTATGAACATGCGTACTATATGCTAAAATTGATGAATTAGATTGCTTAATGATTCTATTTGCTTCCGCTAATTGCATGCTAATTCCAACTAGAATAGCTAATTGGAATTTAACTAAATGTAATAACTAGTAGATTAAGTTTGGAATGTAGGATTAAGTATGTACTTATATTTATATTCTTTTGAGCCGTACTTTTTAGGTGGTAAGGAAAGGTGTTTTCTATGAATGGCAATCCTTGTGATTGTGAATTTTTTTATATTATATGATCTTGAGATGGTCTGTAGATCATCTTGATACGTTCTACTACATTTGGAGAAGGGATTTTCATATTTAGAAGGAGTCTAGATTTTCCAAGTGAAGTGGGATCTTCATATTTAAGCGAAAAGATAGAAGTTCTTGTTGAGAGAGAGTCTCACACTTAATGATCATTCATTAAGTTAAATTATGTGTATTTCTCACTGTAAATTTCTATTTATTTATAGATAAGTACAACGTTAAAATCATTTGACTTTATATTAGTGAAATTATCCTTCTTGGACACTCTCTCCAAGGTCAAAGTCAGAGGTGGTATTACATCGAATTGAGTTATCAGACATTGAGTTCTGTCTTTAGTATTTTTATCTGGACTTTACTAATTTGTCTTGAAATTGTTATAAACATTTATGTACAGTAACATGTTACAGATAACTCTTCTCTCATTATATATACTCTTTCTCACAAGCATATCAAATGACACAATTTTTATAAAAGTTAACTCAAAGAAGGGAAGATTTGGAAACGAGTTGATTTTTAACTATTCAAGCTAAGAGAGAAAAATACTACAGAAATGCATTTTAATCAACAATAATAGTTGCAATTAATTTAGTTTTTCCTCAGTTAGGTTACAACTGAGAAAAGAGGAAAAACAATCCTATTAAAATGATAATAATTTCTGTTTTTTTTAGTATGTGTAAACAATATTATAAAAAAAAAAAACATTCATAAAGAGAGAGAAGATATTTTTGTCCTCTCTTTACATGAAATATCTCCAAATTAAATTATATTATAAGATGTTAATGAAAGCTTGAAAGCATTGTCAACCTAATTATGTTTCCATGAAAAAACGTGCTCAAATTAATATAGATTAGAAGAAAAGGTAGATTTTTTATCCCAAAAATGTAGGGTAATTTTATTCCCTAAAAGAAAAACAAAGAAACAAGGAACGTTATTTATCCCACAAAAGGGGAAAAAAGTAGGTTTTCTCCTTAAAAAAAAAGGAAAAAAAAGGTGGTTTTCTAATGAATTCCAAATTTTTCACATGCATGCATCAACAAACACTCAATGTTTGGCTTTCTTCTTCATGCATAATTTCACTATAAAAACCCTCCAAATCCCTCCCTTCCACATCAATATCATTACATATAACACTAAAAATTCCATTAGTTGAAAAATAATGGCGTTCAAGTCTCTCCTAGTACTCTTCCTTATTCTCGCCATCATTGCATCTCCACGTAATCTCCAAACACAATCCAATCTCATTTCCTCAACATCTCCAAGGATGTTGTAAAGGTGACGACGTCAAAGAAATCCACAATACCAAAACATACCTTCAACATTACGGTTACTAATTATTACACAACACGAACACCAATTTTCTATATAGATATTTTTGAGAGGCCTTAAAATTCTCCATTAAATCATTAAAAAAAAGTTCAACATCAAACATGAGTGAAGTTGTTGGATGAAGAAATGTTAGTTCATCTTCCAAACCTCAATGTGAAGTACTGGATTTCTTCAACTCCAATAATCTGATGAATAAGAATCTTGATGATAATCTCAAAATGAGTTCTCATTACACATTCTTCCCAGACAATCTAAAATGGCCAAATACCAAATTCCATCTAATCTACATATTTAGTAACAATTACCGATGAACTTAGTGCCATCAGTGACTCAGGCTTTGGCCATATGAGCATCTAACTCACAATTTACATTCTCAGAAGTTGTGGAGGATCAAATGGCTGATATTAAATAAAGCTTTCAAGAGGAGAGGCATGGAGAGGAGAATCCTTTGATGGACCTAGGGAGATTTTGGCTATGCTTTTGCACCAACTGATGGGAATTGCCTTTGATGGGACGAGAGTTTGGTCGCCGGGAGTGGTGGCTAATGAGTTTAATGTTGAAAACGATTGCACTTCATGAGCTTGGACATGTTTCTTGGGCTTGGTCATAGCTCCATTGAACAAGTCATCATGTGGCCTTATATGGACCCTCGTAGTACCAAGGGCTTGAATGATGATGATAATGCTGGACTTCGTGCTTTGTATACCTATACCATGTTTTTAAACCAATATTTTGTTTCTCTTTCTTTACTTAGATATACTCCAGGCTGAACTAATCTCATGCAAGCTATTTAAATGCTTTCTTTTCTTTTTTGTTTTTTTCTTTTAATATTTTGTTTCCTTTGTGATTGTAGTCACAGATGTATGGAGATGGATTGCACAAGAAATTTACTCATTTTTATGTTTAGATTAAAGTTGCTAGAAATATATATGTTTTTTTTTTCTTGGATCCGAGAAAAATAAAGTTGCAGAGTATTTAAAATAAAGTTGCAAGAGTTTTTTTCTTTAAACGAAATAAAAATAATTTATATTTCCTCAGAGGAACCAATAGTTTGTATGTATGTGGGCAATTTTTCGAAAAATATAGTCTTCCATTTGGTAATAATTTTATTTTTTGTTTCTATAGACACTACTATCCATCTCCAAATTTCTTCCTTTGTTATCTACTAATCACCAATGGTTTAAAAAACCAAATTTTGAGAACTAAAAAAAAGTAACTTTCCAAAATATTGTTTTTGTTTTTTTTAAATTTGGTTAAGAATTCAATCATTGTATTTAAAAGATGTAAATCATGATAAGAAAGGTTGATGATATATGCTTAGTTTTTAGAAACAAAATAAAAAAACAAAAAAATAAAATGGTTACCAAACAGAAACCTTTAGCAGCGATCGTAATTTTCCATTAATATCACAACTAATAGTTAACTTTACTTGAAGAGAAAAAACTATTTTAATTTTAAACTTCATGAAAGAATTAAAGATTAAATTTAAAACTTTGATGACGGTTGACAAAACAATGTGACATAAGTTAATTTGGTGTATGTTAGTTATAAACAAATATTACAAAATATGA